>NC_091809.1:16115384-16431153 GCF_041296235.1 Equus asinus
TATTTATCTTTTTTTAACCACATTTAGTTTCTTTTAAACATTTTTAGAACAGTAACAGATGGTTATATTCATAAGCTTAAATAAGAATAAAATTTCCTCCTAGTTCTTAAATATATATACATATGCCCTCAAAATACTGCACGTATCATCGAACCTTCTTATAGGAAGAAACTGAAGTTAAAAGATTTCTTGGTATCTTAAAGTAAAAATAAATGATAAAACGAACTGCACTAAAGACAAATTCTGAAAAAAAAAATCCACTAAATCAAGTACACAGTTGGACTCTCTATTTCCTTGAAAAGCAACGACAGCACTTAGCCCAGGCCTGATACACAGAAAGGGTCATGCAGTCAATCGCAGGGGGCAAGCTTTCCTTTTACAGTTCAAATGCAGGGAACCAGGCTTTCTCTGGCACTAGCAGGTCAGCCAGGAAATAGATTGTTCCAGCCATTCCTTCAAAGAGGGAGAAGGGGTTGTCCGGTGTTCCGCACCCATGTTCTCCGTAATCCAAGCATCACTCAGCGAACTTGCAGGCCCTGTACAGGTACTTCCTGGCCTGTGTGAGGTTGAACAGCGCCAGGAAGGTGTCGGCGTTGCCCGCAGCGCCGTGGCACAGACTGTAGCCCTTCTTCAGCAGCCGGTACTGCCAGGTCAGGTCAGCGCTCTGCCGGGCGTCGCTGAGATAGCGCTCCTCTCTGAACACCTTATAGGCCTGGATGAGCATGTAGATTACCCCAGGGGCACCGTGGCACCAGTGGACTAGCAGATCTCGAGTATCGTCCACACGTGGAGGGCAATGACCAGAAGGGAATTTCAGCTGGCAGACATAGTCTACACTGGGCTTGACCAAACTATGTAACTTCGCATGGCTCACCTGAAGGCTGGGCTGCATCAGGAAGTAGTAAATTCCTGCCAGGCCGTGAGCAGCCCCCACGTAATATTCTTGGTACCATTCATACACCAGTGGAGTCTTTGCTGTTAAATTCCTCTTTCTAGCTAGGTTTTCTCCAGAGGTTAAGACTGTTTCACAAATCTACTGAATGTGGCTTTGAGGAATCTTTTCCACTCCAAAGTGCTTACTCACAAAGAGAGGAGCATGGATGTAGCCCATTGGTCCAGTGGTGGGGTCTGAAGCAAATGTCTTTTTTATTTAATTTGTTTATTTATTTATTATTGTGATAACATTGGGTATAACCTTATATAAATTTCGAGTGTATATTGTTATGTATTTTGATTTCTGTGTGGACTGCATCATATTCGCCACCCAAAGATTAATGACAGTCCATCACCACACACATGTGCCCAATTACTCTTTTCCGCTCCTCCCTTTCCCTTCCCCTCTGCTAACCACTAATCCAATCTCTGATTCTACGTTTGTTTGTCATTGTTTTTATCTTCTACTTATGAGTGACGTCATGCGGTATTTGACTTTCTCCCTCTGACTGATTTTACTTAGCCTAGTACCTTCAAAGTCCATCCATGTTGTCACAAATGGCTGGATTTTCATCATTTCTTACAGCTGAGTAGTATTCCATCGTGTATAAATAACCACATCTTCTTTATCCATTCATCTCTTGATGGGCAGCTAGGTTGCTTCCAAGTCTTGGCTGTTGTGAATGATGCTGCAATGAACATAAGGATACATGGATCTTTCTGCATTTGCGTTTTCATGTTCTTTGGATAAATACCCAGAAGTGGAATAGCTGGATCATATGGTAATTCTATTCTTAATTTTATGAGGAATCTCCATATTGTTTTCCATAGTGGCTGCACCAGTTTGCACTCCTACCAGCAGTGTATGAGGGTTCTCTTCTCTCCACATCTTCTTCAATACTTATTGTTTCCTGTCTTGTTAATTATAACCATTCTGACAGGAGTGAGGTGATATCTCATTGTATTTTTTTTTTCTAGGAAGATTAGCCCTGAGCTAACATCTGCTGCCAATTCTCCTATTTTGGCTGAGGAAGACTGGCCCTGAGCTAACATCTGTGCCCATCTTCCTCTACTTTATATGTGGGACAGCTGCCACAGCACAACCTGCCAAGTGTTGCATATGCATCTGGCATTTGAACTGGTGAACCCCAGGCCACTGAAGCAGAACGGGCTGACCTAAACCGCTGCGCTGCCTGGCTGGCCCCTCACTGTAGTTTTAATTTGCATTTCCCTGGTAGTTAATGATGTTGAGCATCTTTTCATGTGCCTGTTGGCCATCTGTATATCTTCTTTGGAGAAATGTCTGTTCAGATCGTTTGCCCATTTTTAATTGGGCTGTTAGTTTTTTTTTTTTTGTTATTGAAATATGTGAGTTCTTTGTATATTTTGGATATTAACCCCTTATCAGATATATGGTTTGCAAATATTGTCTCCCAGTTGTTAGGTTGTCTTTTTGTCTTGTTGGTGGTTTCCTTTGCTGTGCAGAAGTTTTTTAGTTTGATGTAGTCCCACTGGTTTGTTTTTCCTATCATTTCCCTTGACTGGTCAGACATGGTACTTGAAAATATGCTGCTAAGACCAATCTTGAAGAGTGTACTACCTACGTTTTCTTCTAGAAGTTTAGTGGCTTCAGGTCTTACATTCAAGTCTTTAATCCATTTTGAGTTAATTTTTGTGTATAGTGAAAGATAATGGTCTAATTTCATTCTTTTGCATGTGGCTGTCCAGTTTGCCCAACACCATTTATTGAAGAGACTCTCCTTTCTCCATTGTATGCTCTTGGCTCCCTTGTCAAATATTAGCTGCCCATAAATGTGTGGGTTTATTTCTGGGCTCTCGATTCTCTTCCATTGATCTTTGTGTCTGTTTTTGTGCCAGTACCATGCTGTTTTGGTTACTATGGCTTTGTAGTATATTTTGAAATCAGGGAGTGTGATACCCCCAGCTTTGTTCTTTTTTCTCAGAATTCCTTTGGCCATTCGGGGTCTTTTGTTGTTCCATATAAATTTTAGGATTCTTTGTTCTATTTCTGTGAAAAGTGCTGTTGGAACTTTGATAGGGATTGCATTGAATCGGTGGATTGCTTTAGGAAGTATGGACATTTTAACTATGCTGATTCTTCCAGTCCAAGAGCATGGAATATCTTTCCATTTCTTTATATCTTCAATTTCTTTCAACAATGTTTTACAGTTTTCAGTGTACAGATCTTTCACCTCTTTGGTTAAGTTTATTCCTAGGTGTTTTATTCTTTTTGTTGCAATTGTAAATGGGATTGTATTCTTAATTTCTCTTTCTGCTACTTTGTTGTTAGTGTATAAAAACACAACTGATATTTGTATGTTGATTTTATATACTGCAACTTGACTGTATTTCTTTATTATTTTTAAGAGTTTTTTAGTAGATTCTTTAGAGTTTTCTACATCTAATATAAAATCATGTGGTCTGCAAATAGTGACAGTTTCACTTCTTCTTTTCCAATATGGATCCCTTTTATTTCTTTTTCTTGCCTGATTGCTCTGGCTGGGACTTCCAATACTATGTTAAATAAGAGTGGTGACAGTGGGCATCCTTGTGTGGTTCCTGTTCTTAGAGGGATGACTTTCAGTTTTTCTCCATTCAGAATATTAGATGTGGGTTTGTCATATATGGGCTTTATTATGTTGAGGTACTTTCCTTCTATACTAATTTTGTTCACAATTTTTATCATAAGTGGATGCTGTATCATGTCAAATGCTTTCTCTGCATCTATTGAGATGATCGTGCGATTTTATTCTTCATTTTGTTAATGTGATGTATCACGTTGATTGATTTGCACATGTTGAACCATCCCTGCATCCCTGATGTGAATCCCACTTGATCACAGTGTATGAACTTTTTAAATATATTGTTGTATTTGATTTGCTTGTATTTTGTTGAGGATTTTTGCATCAATGTTCATCAGTGATATTGGCCTGTAATTTTCTTTCTTTGTGTTGTCCTTGTCTGGTTTTGGTATTAGGATAATGTTGGCTTCACAGAATGAGTTAGGAAGATTCCCCTCCTCTTCAATTTTTTGGAAGAGTTTGAGAAGAATAGGCATTAAATCTTTGAATGTTTGGTAGAATTCACCAGAGAAGCCATCTGGTCCTGGACTTTTACTTTTTGGGAGTTTTTTTCTTTTTAAGGAAGATTAGCTCCGAGCTAACAGCTGCTGCCAATCCTCCTCTTTTTGCTGAGGAAGATTGGCCCTGAGCTAACATCTGTGCCCATCTTCCTCTATTTTGTATGTGGGACACCTTCCACAGCACAGCTTGATAAGCGGTGCAAAGGTCTGCACCCGGGATCTGAACCAGTGAACCCCAGGCTGACGAAGCCAAATGGGAGAACTTAACTGCTGTGCCACCAGGCTGGCCCCTATTTTTTGGGAGATTTTTGATTACTGTTTAGATCTCCTTACTGGTGATTGGCCTATTGAAATTCTCTATTTCTTCTTGATTCTGTTGGAAGCTTATATGTTTCTAAGAATTTATCCATTTCTTCTGGATTATCCAATTTGTTGGCATATGGTTTTTCATAGTATTCACTTATAATCTTTTGTATTTCTGAGGTGTCCATTGTAATCTCTCCTCTTTCATTTCTGATTTTATTTATTTGAGCGTTCTCTCTTTTTTTCTTGGTGAGTCTAGCTAAAGGTTTGTCAATTTTGTTTATCTTTTCAAAGAACCAGCTCTTGGTTTCAGTGATTTTTTTTCTAATTTTTTTAGTCTCTATTTCTTTTATTTCTGCTCTGATTTTTATTATTTCCTTCCTTCTCCTGATTGGAGGCTTTGTTTGTTCTTCTTTTCCCAGTTCCTTTAGGTGCACTGTCAGATTGTTTATTTGGGATTTTTCTTGTTTGTTGAGTTAGGCCTGAATTGCTGTAAACTTCCCTCCTACAACCTCTCTTGCTGTATCTCATAGGTTTTGGCATGTCATATTTTCATTTTCATTTGTCTCCAGGTATTTTTTGATTTCTGCTTTGATTTCTTCATTGACCCAATCATTGTTCAGGAGCATTTTGTTTAATCTCCACATATTTGTGGCTTTTCTGGTTTTCTTCCTGTAGTTGATTTCCAGTTTTATACCTTTGTGGTCAGAAAAGATGCTTAGTATTACTTCAATCTTCTTAAATTTATTGAGACTTGTTTTATGGCCTAATATGTGATGAATCTTGGAGACTGTTCTATGCACACTTGAAAAGAATGTGTATTCTCTGGTTTTTGGATGGAATGTTCTGTATATATCTACTAAGTCCATCTGGTCTAATGTGTCATTGAAGGCCAATGTTTCCTTATTGATCTTCTGTTTGGATGATCTATCCATTGGTGTAAGTGGAGTGTTAAAGTCCCCTACTATTATTGTGTCACTGTCTATTTCTCCTTTTTTGTCTGTTAATAATTGCTTTGTATATTCAGGTGCTCCTGTGTTGGGTGCATAGACATTTACAAGTGTTATAGTATCTTGTTGGACTGTTCCCTTTATCATTATGTAGTGCTGCTCTTTGTCTTTTGCTACAGTTTTTGTTTTAAAGTCTACTTTGTCTGATATAAGTGTTGCTGCCACAGCTTCCTTTCCTTTGCCATTTGCATGGAGTAACTTTTTCCATCCTTCACTTTCAGTTCATGAGTGTCTTTGGGTCTGAAGTGTGTCTCGTGTGTGCAGCATCTATATGGGTCTTGTTTTTTTATCCAATTGGCCACCCTGTGCCTTTTGATTGGAGCATTTAGTCCATTGACATTTAAAGTAGCTATTGATAAATGTGTACTTATTGCCATTTTATTTCTTTTTTGGGGATGTTTTAGTAGTTCTTCTCTGTTCCTTTCTTCTTCTCTTGCTCTCATCCCTTGTAGTTTGATGGCTTTCTTTAGTATTCTGTTTGGATTCCTTTGTCTTAATTATTCGTGTATTTATTATAGGTTTCTGGTTTGTGATTACCATGAGGTTCATGTATAGTAATCTCCATATATAGTGATCTACATTGAGTTGACCGTCTCTTTAGTTTGACCTCTTTCTGAAAGCTCTGCTTTTTTATTCCTATCTTCCCATACTTTATGTTTTTGATATCCTGTCTAACCTCTTATTTGGTGTGTCTGTATCCATTACCCCTTTATCATTGAAATAGGTAATTTTAGTGCTTTTGTTTTTTGATCTTCATATCCTCTTCATAGTGGTTGATCTGCTACTTTTATTGTATTTTTGCCTTTACCAGTGATTTTATTGCCTTTTTTTTTTTTTTGGTAATTTTCTTATCCATGTTTGTGGTCTTCTCTTTCCCACCTAAATAAATCCCTTTAGCATTTCCTGTAAAACTGGTTTCTTGGTGAGAAACTCCTTTAATTTTTGCTTGTCTGGGAAACTCTTTATCTCTCCTTGCAATCTGGGTGGTAACCTTGCCAGGTACAATAGTCTTGGCTGTAGGTTTTTTCCTTTTGGCATTTTAAATATATTTTGCTGCTCCCTTATAGCCTGCAAGGTTTCACCTGAGAAGTCAGCTCATAGCCTTGTGGGGTTTCCTTTGTCTGTCACTTTTGGCCTTTCTCTTGTGGCTTTTAAGATTCTATCTTTATCTTTAATTATTGACATTTTAATTATAATGTGTCTTGGTGTGGGCCTCTTTGGGTTTATTTTGTTTGGTGCTCTCTGTGCTTCCTGTATTTGGATGTCTGTTTCCTTCCTCAGGTTAGGGAAGCTTTAAGCTATTATTTCTTCAAATAGATTCTCCGCCCCCTTTGTCTTTCTCTTCTCCTTCTGGGACACCTATAATACGAATGTTAGTGCACTTGATGTTGTCCCAGAGTTCCCTTAGACTGTAATGTTCTTTTTTTAATTCTTTTTTCTTTTATCTCTTCAGCTTGGGTGTTTTCCTCTAGTCTTTCATCCAGCTCACTGATCCGTTCTTCTGTATCATCTACTCTGCTATTGAGTCCCTCTAGTGAATTTTTCATTTCCAGTATTGTATTCTTTATTTCTGAATGGTTCTTTTTCATATTTTCCAGTTCTTTGTTGACATTCTTATGGTGTTCATCAAGTCTTCTCCCAAGGTCAATGAGCATCCTTATGACTTTTTGTTTGAACTCCTTGTCAGGTAGATTGCTTATTTCTGTTTCATTTAGTTCTTTTTCTGGGGCTTTGTCCTGTTCCCTTGCTTGGAATGTGTTTCTTTGCCTCTCATTTTGCCTCTTTCTCTGTGCTTATATCTATGTATTAGGTTGGTCAGCCATGTCTCCTGATCTTGGAGAAGTGGCCTTATGTAAGAGATACCTGTTGAGGCCCAGCAGTGTGCTTCCTTTTACTCTCCAGTCCAAATGTTGCAGCAGTGACCCCTGTGTGGGCTACATGTGTCCCTCTGCTGCAGCAGGGTTGCTCTTGCTGCAGGTGCACAGGGAGGTTAGGCTGTCCCCTTGGCTGGCTGGTTGTAATGCTCAGCTGCTGTGGACCCTTCAGTCACTTTCTCAGGTTTGACGAGCCCCAGCACAGATGGCTGCAAGGTCTAAGAGCAGATTCCTGTTGCAATTTTTCTGTCAAGTGAGTAGGCTCCCAGTATGGCTGGTTGGTAGGCACAGGGGCTTACAATTGCTGTAGGCCTCCCTCTTGGAAGGCTGTTGTCAGTTCTCTCAGGATTGCAGCTGAGTGGGGCTTGCCCCAGGTGCAGGAGCACCCAATTATTTCAGGCTTTGGTAGGCAGGGCCAAGCCCAATTTGGCTGTTTGTGAAGCAGTGGTCTTCTTTTGCTCATAAGCCCCAAAGCCCACCGGTCCACACACACTGTCAACACAGTCCTGGCCCATGCAGACGTCCTGGCTCCCTGGAGCATACTCAGTCACCCCACTACAGAGGCTCCCACACACCCCACCAACGCCCCACCCACTCCACTGTTCCTCATGCATGCTCTGCCCTGCAGAAGCAGTGCAAGTTGCCTGCCTGCAGTGGATTCAGGCACCCAGTCTATGCACGTCGAAAAGTTGCCTGAGGGCTTGCTGTTGAGTGGAGCCTTTCCCTAGGGTGGGCTGTCTGCCCTGGCTGAGCCCGATTAAACCAGCATTCCAGTGTGTGTGGCAGACCCAAGGCTAACAGGCCAGGGGAAGAGCTCCAATGGCGTCTGCCAGTGTCTGTGTCCACACGCCTGTACTAGCTCACAGTAATGGCTGTTGCTGAGGTCTCAGTCCCTGAAGAGGTCTCACCTCTCACTGAGATGCACCCAGAGCCTATCAGGTGAGTCTCTTTTCACCAAAGGACTGTGCACCTTTCTTTCTGGTGATTTTAGGTT
Organism: Equus asinus; assembly: GCF_041296235.1. Taxonomy (NCBI): domain Eukaryota; kingdom Metazoa; phylum Chordata; class Mammalia; order Perissodactyla; family Equidae; genus Equus; species Equus asinus. The sequence continues at coordinate 16,123,602 of NC_091809.1, forward strand.
GCTTTCTGAGAGGGGTGAATTTGTGCATGGGCCCTTTAAGAGCTGACTTTCTTCAGCTTATGTCTAGCAGATTTTTAAGGGTATTCCCCACTGAAGTTAATAGCCAGCAAAGCCAGATATTATGACACTCATCTCGGTTGTGTTGAGTCTGAAGGATGCTTATAGCTGTAATCCTCCCCCGACTCAGGTACCCCACTCCTCCAGGGAAGGCTGCATACCTTATGTTTGCTCCTCGCCAGCTGTGGAGTGCCACTGCTTGCAAAGGTGGCTTTTTTTCTCTCCAGAAGGAATTTCTGCCTCTTCTGCCTCAGTCAGGACTGTCCCTTGTTGCAGGGGTTCTTTTTTTATCCAGTTTTCACTTCTCTCTCAAGGGTAATTGTTCCAAAAATAGTTGTGGCTTGGCTGTGTTCATGGCAGGAGGTGAGCTCAGAGTCCACGTATGCTGCTATCTGGGCCCTAACCCTAAGCAAACTTCTGACAGCATTTGGGAACCATGAGAAACCTAGGCGTGGTGCCCCACCAACCCTCTGAGTTCACTGTCTGTCTCACTGTTTCTGAGAGATGTGGGTAAGTTCCTCTTTCTTTTGAGCTCTACTGTCCCTGTGCTGAGATTCTCATTGAATTGGCTTTCCAGCCCAGGGATCAGTGCATCAGCTTGAGTTGGCAGACAGTTCCATTCAAAGTGTGAGTCCCTAGCCTTTGGTTCAGTCTTCGATTCCCAATTGTTTGTAACCCCTTTCCCAAGTTCCAGTCCACTGTCCCCATTTACTGGGGTTTACTGGTTTAGTCCTTTCTCCAGTTTCAATCCACAGTCCCCATTGACGTGGGTCTGCTGGTTTAGTCCACGCTGGAAATTGTTGGTCGTGCGCACGGCCTTCTATGGGCCAGTCCATAGTAATGTTTCTTTGGTTACTGGTGGTGTGTTAGGGTGCATGTGCTTGTCTTATTTTGTGTACAGAAAGGGTAATTGCTGATGGGAATTTCAGAAGTCAAAAAGCCACAAAAATTGGTGGGCATGAGTTGGACACTTAAAAGCCATTAGAGCCCTCGCCAGCAAACCCAAAGTCTCCCCTGATAGGACCCCACAGCATGTACCCCTTAGGTATTAGTTTGAGAATCCCAAAGACGTAGCTGAAAGAAACGGGATCCTTTATATGGAAAGGGTTGAGTGCGCCACCTGCTGGCACACCTGCTTACTTTATGTTTAAGGACTATGACTCTGGAAGCTGTAGCTATTCACCAGAGTTGCAAAATCTTACCGGAGATGACCTAGAATTACAATGGCCATTATGGAGAATGTTCCAATTAGACAAGGTCATTCGTTTAAGAAGTGCACTTGTGAGCAAGAGATCCCAAGTTGAACCAATGGAATGGGATGTTTACCTTAACCAATATGCAGAAGCTTCTAAAGTGCTTCAAGAGTCTAAAGTGGCTTCACTACAAGACTCATTACAAAAGGTTAACGAAAAATTAAAGACACAAGAGGTACCTAAAACAAAGGACAATAAGACCGACGTGACTCTTACTGCTCCTGTCTATCCTCCTTTACCTGAGCGCTCATATGATGCTAATTCTCTTCTGAACTACCTTTCCACTCTAAAGGGACTATTAGGCAGTTACCTTTGAAGATAAAACCACCCCATTTTGCAAGTGATCCTCCTCAAGTATCTTTCACTCCTTGGTCAAAGGCCAAACTAAGGGCCATCATTAAAGAATTTCCTAAACCTAGGGAGGAGCCCCATAAGTTTTTTGAAGAATTTAGAGTCATTATAGGGGCCTATGACTCTGGGATACTCGATCTTTATCAGCTTGTGCACTTATTGGTAGGACCTGTGGGAATCCAAGAATGGATGCATGAAGGAAAATGGTGCAACGCTGAGGATGATATTTGAGATCCTGCATCTACAACGTGGTCCCCTCATGGACCAGAAAAAACTCACCCCATAACAACAAAGCTGTTAGAAGCCATTCCTAGAGTCTTTGCTGCCCACCTTGATTGGTCTGTTATTCAAACATACAAACAAAAGAAAGATGAATCTGTGGCCAACTTTCAAGTCCCTTTGGAAGCTCTCTTCCTACGTCATTCTGGGTTCAACACAGTAACTAAAGTCGCTCAACCTGCTCTTGCTGCCCTGCTTGTAAATGGATTGCCTTTTGATAATAAGGCACAAAATAGGGTGAGAGGCCACTGGTTTGATTAAACTCATGGCTACAGCTGAACATTTTGAAAGGACTTTAGAGCAAGATGATATACAAAAGACCACTTAGCTATTGGCCTTACAGCACAATAGCTCCAAGGCCAGAGACCTAAACTAATACCTAGGCCTCGCCCCTTGCTCCCTTCTAGGGGTCCATTATCAAAACACTGGCCCAGAAATTGATGCCTCAAATGGAATCAGTTGGAACAGTGGGAAACAAGATTGTCCTCAAAGGTCCTATGCAAATTCAAGGGAGAGCCCCATATGGGCCCCTCCCAGGGTTGACAGGACCCTGAGGGGTTTCCTGGTAAACTGCTACATTATCCCCTTAAGCAGCCACGGGAAACAAAAGTTACTCAAAGCCTGATAAGAAGTTTTTTAGCTCTTCTCCCCTAAGCTAAACATATCCAGAGAGAAAGAAAAACTTTCCAAGATCGATTGATGGGTGTATCCCTCCTTTGATACCATTTGAGTAGCAACCCAGTTCTTTGAGTAATTAAAAACAGCTTTCCTCGTTTTACATCTCTAATCTCTACAGAATCAGAGGTGTGAGTCCAGAAACAATTCAAACAATTCATCAATGCCCTTTAGCAATCCCCAAACCTCCCCTATCTATCTCAAAGGCTTTGTCTCTGTGCCTTTGAGTTGTCAATGTTCTGTCTGCTCTTCTCCAGGAACTTATCTATATCCTCTCTTTGAAATGCAAACTTCAGGGAAGTATTAGTATTAGCTTGTATTCTCTCAAAAGCTTTAAATGCACGTTTGTGGATGCTAACCACCAAGAAAAAGGAATTCGCTAGGACTAGAATGTCAAGAAAGAAATCAAGAAATCTTATCAAAAGGGGGAAAGGTCATTTGAAAATGAAATCAATGAAAATCTCATGGGTCTTTAGCCGTCTGAGCAGGTAACCTTAACTTATCTCATCTGCCAGAAAAACAAGTTAGATTCAACTCATTTTGTAGCTAGCGAGTTTCATATCATTTTGTAGATAATTTCGGTAACCTAAAGTGCAAGCTAAAAGTCTCTGTTTGCATGTGTCTATATGTTTGTGTGTGTCTATATATGTATGTTGTAGATTTATGGTATTTTTTTTACCTCCAGATGGTATTAGCAAAATCAATTTGTAAAAAAGCTCTATTTAACTGGTTTAAAATTAGGTGCATATAAATTAAGTATTCCTAAAATTCTCAGAAATACAACAGAACCCAACCCAAACGAATTTCAGGTTCACACAATCTGGGAAAAGACAAAGTTTTCTCAGACTTTTGGTCTGCTTCTGGTAACAGTTTGTGAAAGTTTCTTTACTTTTTGGGAAATCTGCCTAGAGAGCAAAGATTTTGTGTATTACCACAATAAATTACTGTGCTTCATGTCATCTTTTTTTTTTCTTGAGGAAGATTAGCCCTGAGCTAACTACTGCCAATCCTCCTCTTTTTGCTGAGGAAGACTGGCCCTGAGCCAACATCCGTGCCCATCTTCCTCTACTTTATATGTGGGACGCCTGCCATAGCATGGTGTGCCAGGCAGTGCCATGTCCACACCTGGGATCCGAACCAGCAAACCCTGGGCCACTGAGAGGCAGAATGTGCAAACTTAACCTCTGAACCACTGGGCCAGCCCCATCATGCCATCTTTATCATCAGGTCTTTAATTACTTATGAAAACTAAGTCTTCTGTATTAAAAGAGATAAGGTATTTTTTTATTGGTTTTTCTTTTTTTGCAACTATGTGACCTTCTATATTTGCCTGTGAAGTCTTTAATTATCACTTTGGTTAAATAGATACCTAATTATTATTTCAGAATATCCTGTGCTTCTTATTTAGTCAAGTGTTCTAAAACCTTTTGATATTTTGACAAACTTCCCCAAATTTAATTCTAAATGAAGTCTTTTTGACCTCGAATTAACTTTGGGATTTTCCAGAGGGCCCCTGGAACCTCTCAAAAGATTTGTTCTCTCTGTAAAAGGGAGACGTTACACTAATTTGGTATGCTAAATTATATGGGAAGCATTGTCAAGTAAGTGATGATAAACCTTCTTAGGTTATATTGCATAGGTGAAGGTTATTAATATGTGTTCTAGAAATTGTATGAAATTCCTAAAATTCTGATGTGTCCTGGTATAACGCTATGAGTCATAATTCTAGTTATTATCTTAAAATGTTTCATGTTATGGAGACAACCAAATTTCCTTGTCAATAATAGACTCTCATCAGATCTTTAATAATGAGCATCTTTCAGTCTTTTCACAGCAGTTATTGTTTTATTCTGATGCTTCTATAAAAGCATTCCTGAAAAAGTACTTCATCTACCAGGAGGTTCCTGGAAAGGACTTTTGATAAGTCACTAAGAACAGAGGCTGACCTTGAATCTCCTTGGAAGGGATTACACAAGAACCTCCTCATTACTCAGATGGTGGACAAACTTCAAGGACTTGAACCTTGGGTACCCATCTCACAGTTAAAGGAGACTCCACCTGACATCTGATCCTGTGAAGATACTGGAAACCTGTGGATCAAATTGATGAAGAAGAGAAAGAGCTGACCTTCAGACAGACTGCTCCCTCTCAAGACGCTGGGTCAAGACTTAATGCTTCAGGTAAGCAGGAAATCCTCGGTTCTTTCTTTTTCCTTTACTCTGGCATTGGCCTGGAAAGATAACACCCTCATCCATATCTCCCAGGCCATTGAGAAGGGGGGTAACTTTTCAGATCACTGGATGGTCATGATGTGAGAGATCTCCTGGAACTCCCCTTGGCCAACTTGTCTTCTATTCCAAATGTCACTGCAAATTATAATGGATCCGCTTAGAAGTCTCTTATTGAGTTCAACTTTTATGATCAGAACTACCTGTGTGGATTTTTAACCGTATGTCCCAATTAGACACATTTACCTACATGAATCTTAGTACATTTGCATCCCCACATTCCCATTGGTGATCTGGTTGAGATTTCTCCCACTCGCTAAGAGATCTCACCAGCAACACCCATCTTTGTAAGGCATTTAGGATGACTTTTTACTCCAGGCTAGGAGATTCTTTTTTCACATGTGCTAAAAACCTGACTGACCCCTGGCTTAGGAGTAAATACAAATGAGAAAATGATTAAAAAAAAAAAAGCCTCTCCTTAACTCTGGGAGCCATTGCAGATTCCATTGCTAAGACACTAGCTAGCTGCCCAGCAAAGATGCTTAGACTCTCTGGTCAAAGTTGTTGATAACAGGATTATCTTTCAGTTGAGCAAGGAGGTATCTGTGCTGTGTCCAAAATTACCTGCTGTTCCTTGATTAACACTTTTGGGGATCCTGAAACTCAGTAACATAAGACCACTGAGCAAGCCACTTGGCTTACAACCAAGTGACTCCTTCAGTGGAGTCTTTCTTTGGTTTGGGTCTTAAGCACCGTGGCTCTGAAGTATAGTCCAAACACTGGGAATTATTCTGCTTATAGTCATCATACTAATCTCCCTCGTGTGTTACATTCTCCCAAAAGCTTTAAATGCATGTTTGCAGTTGCTAACCACCAAGAAAAATGAATTCTCTAAGACTAGACTGTCAAAAAAAGAAATCAAGACAATGACTGATTAAATCTTGTCTCAAATTGTGACCACAATTTGTGCGAATACCACACAGATTCAGCAAAAACAAACAAACAAACAAACAAACATGCAAATAAATAAACACACAAAACAGGGATCAGCAAAAGCTTTGAGAACTATGGAGTGGTAGCTGAGACTGGTGCTAATGCCTTAAGTTCTTAATATATCTCCCAGGTAGGCTGAGAGTTTGATCAAAAGGGGAGAATTATTACAAAGAAACAACCAGCCCAAATTGGAGTCATTTATGCTAAAACCCATCAAAACTTAATACCCAACCTAATTGCAGTTTCAGCCTCTCCCAGGAGTGGAATTTTAAACCAATCAGTCTGGAATTTCCTGATCAACTCTAATGAGATCATCTTCCCTAAGGGAAGGTGATCTTGCCTGAAATAATCCACTCTTTTACCTTCTTTGTCCCATTCTCTTTAGGACTATAAAAACTTTCCATTTTTTGTACAACTCCTCAGAACTCTTTTCTACTTGTTAGATGGGAAGCTGCCCAACTCATGAATTACTAGATAAAGCCAATTAGATCTTTAAGTTTACTTGGTTAAATTTTTATTCTTTTTTTAAAGTATGCTTTTTGGTAAGGAAGATTGGCCCTGAGCTAATAAATCTGTTGGCAATATTCCTCTTTTTTCCATCTCCAAAGCCCCAGCATATAGTTGTATATCCTAGTTGCATATCATTCTAGTTTTTCTATGCAGGATGCCACAAGAGCGTGGCTTGAAGAGCAGTGTGTGGGTCCACACCTGGGATCCAAACCCGCAAACCCCAGGTAGCCAAAGTAGAGTATGTGAACTTAACTCAGCCATGGGGCCTGGCCCTGAGGTTTTGTTCTTTAACACGGGTCAACTGACAAAATTTAGGGGGTCAAGCTTTTAAAGACAAAAATAGAAGAATTCCCAAGACGCATCTGCAGATGCTTTGTGTGGAAAGTACAGGAACTGAGGCCACCCTCTGCGGTTGCAATCCTGGCAGATGTGGTCATAGGCTCAGTGGTCAGCCTGAATCCAAAGCTCTCAGAGCAACTTGCAAGGCAGCACTGGGAATTTTCTTTGGAAGGAAGGGGAAGAGTTCAGAAGCAGTATGACACACAAAGATCATTTATGCTCTCCCCTTCCCTGTGCCTCCCCAGGAAGGAATCTGAATTCCCTGGGGTCCTCCTTTCTTTGATGGTTACTCACACATCTGCATGCTTTGGGATGGAGGAAAATTTAGTTTCCAAGTTTAACTGATCAGCTTGATATGCTTGCTGTGTATGTTCCCCCTTGTCAGTGTAGGGGCCTCTGTGATGAGCATCCACATGAGTAACAGAAAGCTTCTTAGGGGCAGAACATTTTTCCCCTAGCACTTTGTCGCACAGGGGGACTTGTCATCTATACCAGTCCCAGGCTTACCAGCGGCCTGATCAAACATGGCTAAACTTAAGAGTTAAAACTATAAAACTCTTAGAGAAAAATGTAGGAGAAAATCTTTATGAAGTTGGACCTGGCAATAGTTTCTTGGAGATGACACCAAAAGCACAGGCAATAAAGAAAAAAAATAGATAAATTGGATCTCGTCAAAAATAAAAACTTTTGCATATCAAAGGACACTACCAAGAGAGTGAAACGAAAACCCACAGAAATGGAGAAAATATTTGCAAATTATATATCCCATAAAAAATTAACATGTGGAATATAAAAAGAACTCTTAAACCCAACAAGGGAAACACAAACCACCCAGTTTAAAAGTGGGCGAAGGATTTGAATAAACATTTCTCCAAAGCACATAGCACATGAAAAGATGCTCAACATCATTAGCTATTAGGGAAATGCAAATCAAAACCACAAGAGAGGCCATTTCATACTCTTTATGGTGGCTATTATTTAAAAAATGGAAATTAATAAGTTTTGGCAAAACTGTGGAGAAATTGGAACACCTGTACGTTGCTAGTGGGAATGTAAAATGGCTCAACCATTATGGAATACAGTTTGGCAGTTCCTTAAAAAGCCTAACATAGAATTACCATAAGATCCAGGATTCCACTCTTTGGTATATACTCAAAGGAAGAGAAAGCAAATACCCAAACAGATACTCATATGCCAATGATCATTGCGTCATAATTCACAATCAAAGGTAAAAATAACCTATCTACAAAAAGTAGAGTTCATCACAGATGAACGGGAAAACAAAATTTGGTATATGCACAAAATGGAATATTATTCAGTCATGAAAAGACTGAAGTTCTGATACACGCTATCAGCTAGATGAACCTTGACTACATTATGCTCAGTGAAATAGGCCAGACACAAAAGGACACATATTATATGATTCTACTTATATGAGGTAAATAGAGCAAACAAATTTATAGAGACAAAAAGTAGATTAGAGGTTACTAGGGCTTTTGGGAGGGGTTTGAGAAGGTGTTGATTAATGGTTACAGAGTTTCTGCTTGGGATAATGAAAAAATTTAGGAAACAGATGGTGGTGATGGGTGCACAACATCGTAAAATGTTGTAACTAACGTCACTGAATTGTACACTTAAAAGTGGTTAAAATGGCAAATTTTAAGTTATGTATATATTTCTACAGTTTAAAAATAATAATAATGTAAAATACCAAAAACCATTAAGCTGTACACTTTAAATGGTTGAGTTGTATGGTATGTGAATTATATCTTGATAAAATCATTTTCTTAAAAATAGAAATCAATGCCAAATTCAATGACAGGGAGATTGCCCTCTCTGTTTTCTTCTGAGTTTTATAGTTTTAACTCTTAAGTTTAGGTCTTTGATCCGTTTTGAGTTAATTTTGGGATATGCTGTATGGTGAGGTCAAACTTCATTCTTTTGCATGTGGATATCCAGTTTTACCAGCATCATTTGTTGGAAAGACTGTCCTTTCCCCATTGAAGGGTTTTGGCACCCTTGTTAAAAATCAATTGATCATATATGTAAGAGTTTATTTATTGGTTCTCTATGCTATTGCATTGGTCTATATGTCTATCTTTATGCCAGTAGCACACTGTTTTAATCACTGTAGCTTTGTGGTAAGTTTTGAAATCAGAATGTGTGAATCCTCCAAATTTGTTCTTTTTCAAGGTATTTTTGGCAATTTGGGGTCCCTTGAGATTCCAAATGAATTATAGGATAAGTTTTTCTATTTCTGCAAAAATTGCCATTGAGATTGTGGTAGAAGTTGCACTGAATATACCGATCACTTTGGGTAATACTGTCACCTTAATAATTTTAAATCTTCCTGTCCATGAACATGGGATGTCTTTCCACTTATTTAGGTCTTCTTTAATTTCTTTCAGCTATGCTTTGTATTTTTCAGTGTAAAAATCTTTTTTTCCTCCTTGGTTATATTTATTCCTAAATATTTTATTGTTTTTGATATTATTGTAAGTAGAATTATTTTTAAATTTTCTTTTTGGGTAGCACATTGCAAATATGTAAATATACAACTGATTTTTGAACGTTGATTTTGTATCCTGCAACTTTCATTTATTAGCTCTAACAATTTTTTGATGGATTTTTAAGGTTTTCTAAATATAAGATCATGTGCTCTGCAAATGAAAATTTTACTTCATTTCCAATTTAGATGGTTTTTATTTTTTTTTCTTGCCTAATTTCTCTGGCTGGAAATTCCAGTACTATGTTGGTTAGAGTCGGCAAAAGTAGGTATCCTTGTCTTATTCCTTGTCTTAGAGGAAAAGCTTTCAGTATTTCATTGAGTATGATATGATCTGTGGGGGTTTTTTTTTTTTTGAGGAAGATTAGCCCTGAGCTAACATCCACTGCCAATCCTTCTCTTTTTGCTGAGGAAGACTGGCCCTGAGCGAACATCTATGCCCACCCTCCTCTATCTTATATATGGGATGCCTGCCACATTGATAAGTGGTCCATAGGTCTGCACCCAGGAGCTGAACCAGTGAACCCCGGGCCACCAAAGTGGAGCGTGCAAACTTAACTGCTGTGCCACCAGGCTGGCCCCACAGCTATTAATCTTGAAGATGCCTTGAAAATGATGAATTGCTTTTCTTTTGCTGCTTTCAAAAGTCTCCTTTATCTTTCAGCAATTTGACTATAATGTGTTGGTGTGGATTTCTTTGAATCTGTCACGCTTGGAGTTTGTTGAGCTTCTTGGATATGTGTATTTGTGTCTTTCCTCAGATTTAAGAAGCTTTTGGCCATTATTTCTTCCAGTCTTTTCTTTGCCCCTTTCTCTCTTCTTTTTGGACGATGTGTATGATGTGTATATTGCTATACTTTATGCTTAGACTTGCTAATTTCAGTTGTCTTATCCTCAGCCTTGCTGATCCTTTCTTCTACCCTTTCAAATCTGTTGTCAAACTCTTCTGTGAATTTTTCATTTCAATTGTACTTTTCAGCTCCAGAATTTTTCTTGGTTTATTTTTTTTATAACTCCTATCTCTTTATTGATACTCTCATTTTGTTCATATCCCATTTTTCTGATTCCTTTGGTTCATTTCCTTTTAGTTTCTTGTTTTGCTTTAGCTCCCTGAGCATATCTGAGACAGTCCATTTCACATCTTTGACTGGTAGTTCCAATGAGTAGACTTCCTCACGGATGGTTTCTGTCAAGATCTTTTGTTCTTGTGAATGAACCATCGTTTCCTGTTTCTTTGTTTAATTTTACTACTTATAAATTTTGAAATTAAGAAATATATTACTGAATAACCCAAATAACACACCACAATAGAAATCATGAATTATTTTGAATTGAATGATACTAAAATTACAACACATAAAAATTAGATCTATCTGAAGTGGTGCTTATGGGGTAATTTATATACTTAAATATATGTATTAGAAAAGAAAAAAGACTGAAAATGAATTATTATTTAAGCATATATTTCAAAAAGTTTTTAAAAAGGAGCAAATTAAGCCCAAAGAAAATAGAAGGGAGGAAATAATAAAGATAAGAGCAGATATTAATGAAATAGAAAACTTAGAGTAGAAAGAATCAACAAAACCAAATCTGGTTGTCAGGGAATCTGAATAAAATTTATATGCTTCTTGAAAGACTGAGTTAAAAAAATAGAAAGCACAAATAACCAATATTAGGAATGAAAAAGGTATTGGGTTACATATCCCACAGTCATTAGAATATAATAAGGGAACTAAAAAACTTTTATTTTAATACATTTGAAAATTTAGATGAAATAGAGAAATTTCTAGAAAAATACAACATCCTAAAGTGGACACAGGACGAAATAAAAAATATAAATAATCTCACATATTTAAAAAATTTTCTATGTAATTAAGAGCCTTCCCACAAAGAAGACTTCCCACAAAGAAGACCCAGGTGGCTTCACTCATGCTCTATGCTAAAAGTGTGGAGAAATAACACCAGTCTTACACACGCTTTCCCTGAGTTTTGAAAAAGAGAGAACTCTTCTCTATTCATTTTTTGCCACCAGCATAACCTTGATACTAAGTCCCAAGAAAGGCTGTATGAGACAGAAACATTAGAGGTCAATCTCACTCTTGAACTCAAAATCAAAGGTTCTAATGAAAATTTGAGTGAGCATTTATAATATACAAAAGGGATAGGAAATCATGACCATGTTGGTGTCTTCCAGGAATGCAAGGTTGGTTTTACATTGAAAAGTCAATGATTATAATTCATTACATGAGCATAATAAAAGAAAAAATAAGATCATCTCAAAAGACATGCAGGAAGCTTTTGATAAATTCAATATCTTTTTTTAGTTTTATTAGAAAATAATTGAAATACATCACCGTATAAGTTTAAGGCATACAGCATGATGATTTGATTTATATACATTGTGAAATGATTATCACAATAGGTTCAGCCAATATCCATCTTCTCACATAAATACAATAAAAAGAAAAGAAAGAGGAAAAAAATGTTCTTGTCGTGACGAGAACTCTTAGGATTTACTCTTAACAACTTTCCTGTATATTATACAGCAGTGCTAGCTATGGTCACCATGGTGTACATTACATCCTTAGGACTTATTTATCTTATAACTGGAAATTTGTACCTTTTGATCACCTTCCTTCAATTCTCCCTCCTCCTCCCCATCTCCTGGTGGGATCTGACCTCTTTTTCTAAGAATTTTGTTTTGTTTTGTTTTAGATCCCACATATTAGTGAGATCATACAGTATTTGTCTTTTCCTGTCTGACTTATTTCACTCAATACAATGCCTTCTAGGTCCACTCGTGTTGTTACAAATGGCAAGATTTCCCCATTCTTTATGGCTGAATAATATTCCACTGTACATATGTACCACATCTTCTTTATCCATTCATCCATCGATGGGCACTTAGGTTGTTTCCATGTCTTGGCTATTGTAAATAATGCTTCTCTGAACAACGGGGTGCAGATACCTTTTCAATGTAGTGTCTTTGTTTCCTTTGGACATATTCTCAGAAGCAGAATTGCTGGATCATATGGTAATTCTATTTTTGATTCCTCTCTACTGTTTTCCATAGTGGCCGTAGCAATTTACAATCACATGGACAGTGCACAAGGGTTCCCTTTTCTTCACATTCACCCCAGCATTTATCTTTTGTCTTTTTGATGATGGCCATTCTCAGGTGTGAGGTGATATCTCATCATGGTTTTAATTTGCATCTCCCTAATGACCTGGGATGTTGAGCATCTTTCATGTGTCTGTTGACCTTTCACATATCTTATTTGGAGAAATGTTTATTCAGGTCTTTTGCCCATTTTTATTTTTATTTGTTTATTTTTTGCCATGGAGTTGTGAGTTTTGGATATGTTTTGGATATTAACCCTTTATCAGATATATGATTTGCAAAATTTTTTTTTACCATTTTGTAGGTTTTCTTTTCACTTTGCTGATGGTTTCCTCTGCTGTGCAGAAGCATTGTAGTTTGATGTAGTCCCACTTGTTTATTTTTGATTTTGTTGCTCATGCTTTATAGCCAAGAAATCATTACCAAGATCCATGTCAAGGAGGTTTATTCCTATGTTTTCTTCTAGGAGTCTCATATCTTACTTTTAAGTCTTTAACCCATTCAAGTTAACTTTTTTGAGTGGTGTAAGATATGAACCCAGTTTCACTCTTTTATATGTGAATATGCAAGTAACCCAGCACCATTTATTGAAGACACTGTCTTCTCCATTGAGTATTGTTGGCTCCCTTGTGATGCATTAGTTGACCATATACACTTGGGTTTATTTCTGGGCTCTCAGTGCTGTCCTATCACTCTGTCTTTATGCCATTATCATACTTTTTTTTTTGATGACCATAGCTTTTAAGTATAGCTTGAAATCAGGAAGTGTAATACTTCTTGACTTGTCCTCCTTTCTCAAGATGTCTTTGGCTATTCAGGGTCTTTTGTGGTTCCATATAAATTTTAGGAGTGTTTTTTTTCTAATTCTGTAAAAAATGCCATTAGAATATTGAACATCTTTAATGATAAAAACTTGCAGTAAAGTCTAAACAGAGTATTGCATCCTTAATCTGCTAAAAAAAGTCAACAAAATATCAAAAGCAACAACACACTTAAGGGTGGGTTATTAAAATTGGGATTGCTATCACTATGTCTTATCAATAATGCACTGGAGGTCCTAGCCAGTACAATAAGAAAAAGAATGAAGGAAAAGGATTGCAAGAGAAGAAATAAAAGCCATTATTTGCAGATTACATACATTATTGTGTATGTAGAAAACGAAACATAGATTTAATATATGAATTTATCAAGGTCAGTGAACATAAAATCAAAATACAAAAATCAGTGATGTTTCTAGGTATCAGCAACGACTCTAGAAAAAGACATTTGAAAACTATGCCACTTACGATAGCATAAAAAAAAATCAAATATCTGGGACTAAATCTAATGAAAGTAGTGAAAGAACTCTACATAGAAAAGTATAAAATGTTGGAAAATTAAAAGAAAATCTGAATAAATAGGATATGCTGTGGTCAAGGATTGGAAGAATTAATATTGTGAAAACATAAGTTCTATGTCAACATCGATTGACCTATAGATTCAATGCAATTCCAATTAGTATCTCAGCAGGGTGTGTGTGTGTGTGTGTTTGTGTGTGTGTGTGTGTTGGTGCAAAGGCAAAATGGTGCAGCCATTATGGAAAACAGTATAGAGCTTTCTTAAAAAATTAAACAGGATTACCTTACCATCCAGAAATCCTACTTCTGGAGTATAAACCCAAAATAACTGAAATCAAGATCTCGAAGAGATACCTCCCCTTCAGTGTTTTTTGAAGCATTATTTATGATAGCAAAGATTTGGAAATAACCTAAGCATCCATCAGTGGATGAGTGGATAAAGAAACTGTGGTGTATACATACAATGGAATATTTTTCAGCCTTAGAAAAGAAGGAAATTCTGTCATTTGCTGCAACAGAATGAACTTGGAGGACACTAGGCTACGCGAAATAAGCCAGACACAAAAGGACAAATACTGTATGATTCCACTTATGTGAGGGATCTAGCAGTCAAATTTATAGAAATGGAAAGTGGAATGGTGGGTGCCAGGGGCTGGGGAAAGGAGGAATGCAGAGTTAGTGTTGAATGGGGACAGAGTTTCAGTTACAGAAGATGAATGAGTCCTAGAGATCCATTATACAGCCTAATGCATATAGTTAACAATACTGTGCTGTATACTTAAAAGTGTTTTAGGTAGATATTATGTTAAATGTTCTCATCACAACAAAAAGAAGGAGGGAGGAAACTTTTACAGGTTATAGCACTGTTAATGGTGACAATTTCGTGTGTATTTACTTATCTTCAAACTCATCAAGATCTACACATTAAATTGTACAGATTATTTGTATGTCAATCACACCTCAATAAAAAATTGTAAAAAAATAAATGTAGGATGTTTGAAACCACTAAAAAAAAAAAGTGAATTCACAGTCCTTTGTTACTTTTGCTTCTCTGTCATACTTGAGTTGGTTTTGTTCCTTTTCATTGGCAATTTTCATTTTTGGAAGGGTAAGAAAAAGACATTTTTTATCCTAGAATATTTTTTGTTAAACAGATGTCTTTATGTGAGATTATGTATGATTTTAAATAAATATTACACATAAAAATATTTACCCAAAATCTCACTTTGATGGCTATGTGGAGAACAGCCTGCAGGTGGCGAGATTGGATACAGGCAGGCAGTCTCAAAGACTTTGGAGAAAAAAGACTGAACAGTGTTAGACTTCGACAGATTAAATTGATAAGTTAAAGTGTCTAAGGAAATGCCGAAAAGAATAAGAATAGACTGTGTAATTCATTTTTTTCCCTGAGGTATAATTGACATATAACATTATCTTAGTTTCAGGTGTACAACATAATAATTCAAAATTGTATATATTGCAAAATGATCACCACAATAAGTCTAGATAACATCCACCCCATACATAGTTATGAAAAACCTTTTTTTCTTGTGATGAGGACTTTTAAGATCTACTCTCCTAGCAACTTTCAAATATGTGATACAATATTATTAACTATATATTATTATATAACGATTAACTATATATAGTCAGCATGCTGTATATTACATCCACAGGCCTTATTTATTTTGTAACTGGAAGTTTGTACCTTTTGATCTCATTCATCCATTTCACCCACCTCCCATCCCTGCTTCTGGCAACTACCTATCTATTCTCTGTATCTATGAGCTTCGTTTTTGTTTAAATTCCACATATAAGTGAGATCTTACAGTATTGGTCTTTCTCTATCTGGCTTATTTCACTTAGCATGATGCCCTCAAGATCCCACGTATGTCGTCACAAATGGCAAGATTTCATTCATTTTTCATGGCTGAATAATATTCCATTGTATACCACATCTCCTTTATCCATTCATCCATCATGGACACAGGTTGTTTCCACATCTTGGCTGTTGTAAATAATGCTGTAATGAACATGAGGGTGCAGATATCTTTCCAAATCAGTGTTTTCATTTTCTTTGAATAAACATCCAAAAGTGGAATTGCTGGATCACATGGTAGTTTTATTTTTAATCTTTTGAGGAACCTCAAGAATGCCCTTCTTTGTCTCTTATTACAGCTTTTATTTGAAAGTTTATTTTGCCTGATATAAGTAGAATGTGTAATTTCTGAACCAGGTAGAAGGAAAAACTAGAATGAGAAAAAAATTCTGAAACTAGGCAAGGAACATGATTAAAAGAAATATGGAAAAAAAAGGGGCAACTAGAAAGCACAAAAGAAATCCAAACATATCAGTAATTGGAATTAAGGTAGATGGCTAGGTCTGCATTACTTGATGCCGTCATCAAGAGCCACATGTCGCTACTGAGCACTTGGAATGTGGATGGTCTGAG
Source organism: Equus asinus (assembly GCF_041296235.1). Taxonomy (NCBI): domain Eukaryota; kingdom Metazoa; phylum Chordata; class Mammalia; order Perissodactyla; family Equidae; genus Equus; species Equus asinus. The sequence continues at coordinate 16,139,703 of NC_091809.1, forward strand.
TTAAGATGTGCTGATAGTGGGAAATGCACCCCAGGATTTGAAGACCTGGAATCAAAAAGAATGTAAAATATCAACAATTTTATATTGACTAGATTTTGAATATGTTGCTAAATAAAATACTTCATTAAAATTAATTTTGTCATCTTTTAACCTTTTGATTGTGGCTTCTTGGAAAATTTAAATTACAGAGATGGCTCACATTATATTTGTATTGGACAGTGTTGGTCTAAATACTCAAATTAAATGACAAATATTGTCTGACTGGGTAAGAAAAATTAAAATCCAGCAACATGTTCATTACAGTTAAACGTAAAAGATATAACAAGTTGCCAGTTAAAGGATGTAAATAGCCAGAGAGAGAGTTGACTTAACCTTGTTATTATCAGACAGCATAGACTTTAATGTAGAAAGCATTATTAGAGATAATTAAGGCTCTGTCATGAAAATATAACAATTCTAAATGTGTCTGCGCTTAAAAACATAATCTTAAAATAAATGAAGCAACAATTAACAGAACTGCTCAGACATATAGATGCTATGAGTTGAGATGTGCTATCAGGGTAAAATGCTCTGCGGAATTTGAAGACCTAGAATGAAAAAAAAAAAAGACTGTAAATAGCTTATATTAGATAACCATACCACCAAAGTGGGATATTTTTAAAGCACTCCTCTTAGCAATTGATAACCCAAGCAGACAAAAAGTAAGGACATAGATTTGAACAATACCAGGAGCAAGCTTGATCTCATGGCCACATATATGGAATGTGCACGGAGCCACTGCAAGATACACAGTAAGAAATGCTTGGTGAGCTGGTAGGAATGTAAAGTGGTGCAGCACTGTGGAAAGCACTATGGCAATTCCTCAAAAAATTAAAAATAGAGTCATCCTGTGATCCAGAAGTTCCATTTCGGGGTCTGTACCCAAAAGATTTGAGAGCAGGGACTCAGATATTTGCACACCCACGTTCCTAACAAATCATTCACAATAGTCAAAAGATGGAAGCAACCCAAGTACCCATTGACAGATAAATGGATAAACAAGATGTGGTCTAGACATACAATGGAATAGTATTTAGCCTTAAAAAGAAGGAAATTTTCTGACACCTGTTACAACGTGGATGAACCTTGAGGACATTATGCTAAGTGAAATAAGTCAGACACAGAAGGATAAATACTGTGTGATTCCTCTCACATGAAGTACTTACAGCAGTCACATCCACAGAGACAGAAAGCAGCATGGTGCAGCCAGGGGCTCGGGGAGGGGATGGAGAGTCAGTGTTTCATGGGGACAGAGTTTCAGTTTGGGGAGATGAGAAAGTTCTGGAGATGGATGGTAGGGATGGTTGCCCGATAATGTGAATGTGCTTAGTGCCGCTGAACAGTACACTTAAAAATGGTTAAAATGGCAAATTTTTTGTCGTGTACGTTTTACCACAATTAAAAATAAAGTTAATTAATTTTAAAAACATTTGGAGAATCAATCTTTCTTTCTTTCCTTCCTTCCGTTTCCTCCTCCCCCCTCCTCCTTTTTTTAACGAGCCATCAGGAAGCCTTGTGGTTTTTAAGGATAAATGTAGCCATTTTGTTAATTGGCATCAAACAGTATTAAATAGGCATAAGAAGCTCAAAAGTTATAATATGAAAAAGGAAAAAGGTAGATCAGATCTGTTAAAACAGAACACAGGGAATACAATATTTTCCATCTCTACAACAGAAAATAGTTACATATCAACTACAACTTGTAACCAGAGTAGCACTTGGAGGAAAATTTGTAGCCTTAAATGAAACCAAGACTCTAGGGTCGAATTAAGAGAGTTAGAAAAGAACAACAGAATAAACCCGTAGAAAGTAAGAGGAAGGAAATAGTCAAAATATGTGCAGAAATTTTAGAAAACAAACATATAATAAAATGGCCGAGTGGTTAAGTTCACACGCTCTGCCTTGGTGGCCCAGGATTTTTCTGGTTTGGATCCTGGGTGTGGACCTAGCACCACTCATCAGGCCATGCTGAGGCGGCGTCCCACATAGCAGGGCCAGAAGGACCCACAACTAGAATAAACAACTATGTACTGGGAGTGCTTTGGGGAGAAGATGAAAAAAAAAGAAGATTGGCAACGGATGTTAGCTCAGGTGCCAATCTGTAAAAAAAAAAAAAAGTAGAAAAATTAAATTTAAAAAATGGCTGAGATTTAGGTTTTTGAAAAGAAGAAAAAAATAAATTTCTGGTGATACTGATCAAGGAAAAACAAAGAAAAGGCACAAATTAGAAATATTAATAAAAATGGGACGTAATTACAGAGGCTGCAGAGGTGAAAAAAGCAATAAAACATGAGGAATGATTTTATTACTAATATGCCATCTATTCACTCATAATTGTGAAACTGTAGGTAAAATATCCAAATTTCTAGAAAGTGTAACTTTAAAAATCTGAATCAAGAAAAAAATACAGAGTTTAAAGAATTTAAAACTCACTAAAGAAAATGAAAAATAACTTTAAAACCTTCCCATACACACACAAAATCCTTCCCATAAATAAGACACCAGATCTAGATATTTTCATAAGTGAATTCCACTAAATACATGTGTGGCTAATAATGCTAACCATACACAAACTATTCCAGTACAGAAAAAAACCCCACATCCAGTTTCTTTTATGAGGCCAAGATTACCTCACTACGAAACCCTGATAAGGATAGCATGAGTCAGAAAAATCATACACCATCCCCCTCCTAAACACAGATGCAGAAATCCTATCTAAAATATCCACAAATTGAATCCACTAATGTACAAAAGAATACGTCATGATCAAATTGGATTTATCCCAGGGATAAAAGGTTGGATTCACATTAGAATATTGATGAACGTAATTCACCACATTATCAGTCTAAAGGGGAAAAAAATCATGATACTCTTAAGAGATGTAGAGAAAACATTTAATAAACTCAACATCTATTCGTGATTTAAAAAAATCTCTTAGCAAATTAAAGCTAGAAGGGGACTTGCTTAATCTGATAAGGGCCATCTAAAAAACCCTATAGCCAATTCATCATTAATGGTGAAATGTTGAAAGCATTCACTGAAGATCGGGAGCAAGACAAGGATGTCCGTTTTAGGGACATTTTTTCAATGTTATTGTGATGACTACAAACATCTATTGCATTGTATATACCAGCGACAGATGTTAGAAAATGTGGTTTCAAGAAGAGATGCCATTTACAATGGCACCAACAAGTGTAAAGCACTCAGAAATAAATCTAAAAATGATGTGTATTATTTATGGAGAAAATTATGAAACGTTAGAGAAGACCCTAAATAAGAGCAGAGTTATACCACATTCATTGATTGGAAGACTTATTGTTATGAAGTTATCTGTACTCTCCAATTTGATCTACAGATTAAATGCAGTTCCAAGAAAAATCTCAACAGGATTTTTCATGGAAACTGACAAGTGAGCAAAGAGCCCTGCAACACCAAAGATGAGGGATAAGAAGGACCTTATCTTCCCAGAAAGCAAGACTAAATATATTCATTATATTAATGCAAGCAGTGTGTTACTGGTATAGGTATAGATGCACATTGGCCAACAGAATAGGGTTTATCTGCCTGGCTTCCTCTTGGAGAATGAAAGATGCTCTCAGGGGACTTCCTTGTCATCAGGATGATGGTAACGTGACAACTTATTGCTTCCTCTAAGTTAGTTGTAAATCTGGAATACATGTTAGCCCCGTCTTTCTTTCTTTTTTCTTTTTTGCTTCTTTAGATTTTAACCTAAAATCAGGGTACATCGTACAATGGAGGCCTACATTATACGAGTTAGTGTTTCTTTATTTTATGCCAAAATAGGCTGTTACTAAGTTTAGAGTTTGATTTAAAATATATGTGTGTATCCATCCATTCACTCACTCTTTTATCTGCATACTCATCCATCCGTTCATCCAACTGACCTTCATCTACCCACCCATCCACCCACCCTCCCATCCACCACTCATCTATGCAGCCATCTATCAATCCATTCATCCATGCATTCATGCATCCATCCACCCATCTATCCATCTGCCCATCCCTCCCTCCCTCCCTCCCTCCATCCATCCATCCCTCCATCTACCCCATTCACCCTTCCATCCATCGATCCCTCCCTCTCTCCCTCCCTCCCTCCTTCCATCCATCCATCTACTCATCCCTCCACTCACCTATCCACAGCCCATCCATGCATCTATCCATCCACCCACCCATGCATCTTCCCACCCATCCAACCACAATTTCACTCCCCTACTCATTTATTCATCCATCCACTACTCATCTATCCACCCATCCAAACTCTCATCTATATATCCATCTATCCACCTCTCTGTCAACCTGCTGACAATCTGTTATAGATTGACAATGGTTATAGAAAAGAGGTTTCAAGGTCTATCAGTTATCTATTGATGCGTACATAACAAACCACCCCAAAACCTAGTGGTCCAAAACAACAACTTTTTATTTGATCCCAGTTCTGAGAGTTGGCCAGGCAGGTCTTGGCACAGATGGTTCTTTTCAGCTTCGCAGGCTGGGGCAGCTCCTCAGAAGCTGGTGGCACTATTAGGGCTTCACTCCCATGTCTTATCCTCCAGGCTCTCTCTGTCCACTGGTCCTCTCTCACAGGGTAGCTGTACTTCCTCATATGGCCACTTGGGTTTCCAAGAAGGCAAAGAGGGAAGCTACCAGACCTCCTCAGGCTTAATCCTAGAATTCATGTAATGTCACTTCTGTCTCAATCTATTGGTCAAAGTAAGTCACAGCTCATTTATTCAACAAATATTGTTCAAGAACCTACTGTGTGTTAGGCACTGTTCCGGGTTCTGGAGATAAGAGGCGAACAAAACAGACAAATTCTCTGCCCCCTTAGAGCTTACCTCCTGGTTCCTGCACTTCCTGTTAAGAAGAGACTCCGTCTTCACTTGTGTGTGATGCAGGTCTGAAGTCTTGATTTCTTGTGGGTGACTTTTCTCCCCACCCAAATTAGATAGGTTTTTCTAGATCACTCTTATCAGAATGGACTGCTTTTCCAGGCTTCAGGTTCTGGGCAGGGGCCTCAGTTTCCCTTCCTCTGTGTCCCACAGATGTAAGTCACATCTCTGACCCTAGAGGTCATGAGATCCCCATTTCTTTGCCCCATAGAGTCTACTTTGGGGACTAAATCCCCTAGTCCATTGCAGTGACAGATCACCATTGCCATTCTGTCTTTACTTTCTCTCTTACTTTTGGCATCTAAGGATTTTTTTCCCCTTTATTTCAAGCTCATCTGTATATAACAATACTTTATTATACTTTGTTCAGCGTATCTAGGTGTTTGTAGTAGGAGCAAGGTCTGTGTGTGTCAGCTGATGCTTCTCTAGAGAGATCAAATTTCCAGGAAATAGACTCTGAGATGGAGATTTGCATGCTGAAGGTTAATTGAAGAATATGCTGTTAAGTTCAACACCTGTGAGGGAGCGAGGGCAGCAGGATGGGGCAGAGGGACATAATCTTGGCACTCGCCATAGACATGGCATTCGCCGTGTCTTAACTATGCCCAGGAGGTGGGGGGATATCATGAGGTATGAAGTAGTGGGGATATTATTATTCCCATTTTACAGATGAGGAAACTGAGGCACAGAGAGCTTAAGTCAGCTTCTTAAGGTCACTCAACCAGTACCTGACAGAGTGAAGATTTGGATTGGAAGAAGGAAAGAAAAAAAATCTTAAATTATTATTTCAAAATTATTAGCCCTCCAGGCATGATATCTTTGAGTCTTCCCAACACCTTGGTTGAGCTATTTTTTTTCCATATTGTACAGCTGGAGAAACATAGACTCAGTGAGGTGAAGGGACTTGACCAGGGTGACATAGGAGAGCCCCCAAGGAATGTGGTAAGTCGGTTGTTAGCGCCAAGTTTTAGTGACAGCGTCCTCAAGAGGGAGGCAGGGGGGAGCATGGAGGAGAAAGGGTGGGAGAGACAGGAAGACTGGTGGGACATCTCAGATGTGATGTTTCAGGATGGAGGTCGACACACATAGGCTCAGGACCCTTCTTTCAGCTCTCATCTGAGGGCACCCAGGACCCGTGAGAGGGGGACCACCTGCCCCAAAAAGACACACATGAGGGTGTTCCTCACAGCATTGTGTACAATATGATGAAACCACCTATGGGTCCATCAGTCGGGGAGTGAACATTAAAATGGGGTCCATGCAGAGGCTGGAGTCCTACACAGTCCATTTTGGAGAGTGGCTTAGGGCGAGGGCTCTGGGCTCAGAAGACTCCCCCACTTCCTAGACGAAGGACCTTCAGTTACTTTCCCTTTCCAAGACTCAGTCTCCCCTTCTGTAATCAGTGGAAAATTACTGCACTGACAACATAGGTTGACTCTGAGGATTTAGGGAGATGATGAGTGTTAAGCCCTTGGCACTGGCAAGTCACTGAGCAGACCGGGTGTCAGTAAGCTTTTTCTGTGGATAAGGACAAGTGAGAGTCTCCAAAATTGGCCCCCTTCATACCCCTACCAACCAAGGTAGTCAATTGAACAGAGTACTGCGTCACAGTGGAATGGCAGAAATTAGCGCCACTCTTGAAGGTCTAAAGGCATAGTGATCAGAGTCTCAGACCCCACAGGAACGAGGAATAGGGTCACACCAGTGGGTAAGCCATATAGACCAGCAGAAGTGCCAGCTGAGGATGAAGAGAACTTAGAGTGGACGGTGGGAGGGAGATGATGCGAGGTTCTTAGATTCAGCTGCAGCAGAGGGAACTGTGGCTCATCCCGGTGACTTCCATTTTCTGGTTGCAACAGACACCAACAAGACTCCTGCAGTAGCTGTCCCCAGATGCAGTGAACCTCTTCACAAAGCACCTGGATCCAAGTGGCACGAGGGGTGGGCTGTCACGGATGCTGTGGTGGACCAACCAAAACCCACTCTAGGAGTCTGCGATCGCTCCTGTAACAAATTATCGCAAACTTAGAGGCTTAAAACAACACAGATCTATTCTCTTAACAGTCCAGGAAGACTCAGAGTCCAAATCAGTTTCACTGGGCTAAAATTAACGTGTCAGCAGGACTGTGGTCCTCCTGGAAGCTTTAGGGATGAACCCATTTCCTTGCCTTTTCCAGCTTCTAGAGGCCACGGGCATGCCTTGGCTTATGGCCCCTCTGCAGCCGTCGCTCCAACCTCCACGTCCGTCACCACATCTCCTTCTCTGCCTCTTCGCCTCCCTCTTTTACGGACAAGGATCCCACCTCCAATGCCTGTCCCCACCCTCCCAGTCAAGAACAAGATCATCCAGGACAGACGGGAGAGGAGAGGTGGGGGTGTATGAGCTTTCTAGGACTGCCATAACAAAGTACCACAGGTTGGGATGCTTAAACAACAGAAAGGTACTATCTCACAGTTCTGGAGTCTGGATGTCTGAGATCAAAGTGTCAGCATGGCTGGTTCCTTGTGAGTCCTCTCTTCTTGGCTGGTAGATGGCCATCTTCTCTCTGTGTCCTCATATGGTCTTCCCTCTGTGCGAGCCTGTGTCTTAATCTCCTCTTCTTACAAGGACTCTGGTAATATTGGATGAGAGCCCACCCTAAGGAGTTCACTTTACCTTAGTTACCTTTGGAAAGGCCCTATTTCGAAATAAAGTCACATTCTAAGGGCCTGGAGGTTAGGGTTTCAACATACGAATTTTGGGGGGGAACGACACAATTCAGCACCCATGACAAGGAGGAAGTTCCTGCGCCCCGCTTTTCAAAAAAGAAAAACCCTAGAAACACGGAAAGTTCCTCAGAAAAGTTCCAGGGGGCCTCAGAACTAGAAGAGGCTTGAGTCCTGCACCCCGCTGCAGAGCCCAGAGAAGTTCGCAGGTCCCCAAAGAGGAAATGACTCAATGGTGTCTCTGGGCAGTTGAAGCCACAGAAAGCCTCAAAGAGTTTCCTGTACCTCAATCTGGCCAAAAAAAATCAGCCTCGTGCAAGGCTCAGGAGTAGCAGAGAGTGCACCACTCTCGACAGGGCACGAGTACGGAAATGGAGGGCTGAGGGATCAGAATCAGACTGGTGTTGGGCACACGTGTGGATGTGTAGCGCGAGAATCAGATGCACACCCCCTCCATCCCTTAATGCCTCCGCGTTTCCTAAGCTGCCTGGAATTTTGACAGTCTTGGGAAAGGAGCCTGTGGGGAGGGATGACTCCAAATGGACTGATATCAAGCTCTCAGCATCCTGGGGCAAAGGGATCTCTGCCTAAATTAAGCTGCATTACGAATACAAAGCAAGTTGAGTTATTTGCTCTCCTTGCGAGTTGAGATTCACACGTGTACACTCCACGTGCGTCTGAGTTTGGGTTCCCACAGAGGCAGAAAAGGGTTCAGGGACAATCCTTTCTCCAGGAGGAACACAGCCCTGCTGACCCCTTGATTTGAGTCCCATTAGACTCATTTCTGATTTCTGACTTCCAGCACTGTAAGATGATAGATTAGTATTGTAGAAAACTGATACAACTATGAACACTCATTTTTCTTGGAACTCAAACTGCCGTCTATTTCCCACTTTTTTTTTAAAGACTTTTTTTTTTTTTTTAAAGATTGGCACTGGAGCTAACAACTGTTGCCAATTTTTTTTCCTGCTTTTTCTCCCCCAATCCCCCCAGTACATAGTTGTATATTTTAGTTGTGGGTCCTTCTAGTTGTGGCATGTGGGACGCCGCCTCAACGTGGCCCAGTGAGTGGTGTCATGTCCTCGCCCAGGACCCAAACCGCCGAAACCCTGGGCCGCTGAAGTAGAACGTGCGAACTTAACCACTTGGCCACACGGCCGGCCCTATTTCCCACTTTTGATGGAGAAGCGACTTCACCCTCCCTGTACCTGGATTTCCCCATCTATATAGTGGATATGATAACAGTATCTTCCCCTCCTCCCACACACAGAGTCATTGTGAGAATTAAATGAGTTACTGTGAATTAATGCCCTTGGCACAGTGACTGCCATGCAGAGAGTACATTAGAAGTGTGACCTATAATTAATGAGTGCTATTACTTTAAGAAAAACAACCACACAAGCATGATATTGAAAGCAATGGACATTCAGCTTTGCTGTGGGAGACAACTGGGAGTGGTGGAAACTGTGGTGAGCTGGTGAGCTCATATCTTATCGAAAGAGGGCAGCTGCTATCCAACCCAGGTTGTTGTCATGGCTTCCAACTTTCCAAGAAAATCCAGAATTCTGGATTTGTCCATGTGCCAAGTTTTGTAATGTTTAAATATTGGCTACTAATTCCCATTTTAAAAACATACCTAATGACTAGACGTGGCCTGTGAATGTAAGGTCACCTTTGATGTAATAGCTGATGAGGATCCATAATTTAAATGTGCACATGATTGCAATGATGCTTACGAAAATAATATCTATGGAGGATTAAAGAGCTCACTCTTTAAAGAGCTTGTGGGCCAAGCTCCAGAAAAAATATTTAAATTCTCAAGTCATTTCATCTCACAATAACCAGGGTAAGGTAGAGGTCACAATTTATCTTCTTTTATAGATAAGGAAACGGAGGCCCAGAGAAGTCAAGGATGGATCCCAAGATCACCCAGCTGGGAAATGGTAGAGTGAAGATTTGAGCCCAGGTAGTCTGGCTCCAGTGTAAAAACCCTTCTGTTTCTCTGAGACAATGCATCTCAGTGTTTGAACCCAGTGGCATTTAGCCAGAGGGGCACAGCATCATAATAGGAAACTAGTAAATGATTTGTCATCATTCTTTTTACTTCTAGCACGTCTGGGTCTTGGCAAGAGATGAAGAGAAGGGGGAGGGGGGCTGGGGGGAGGGTGAGCATGTTCGACTTTGGGTCTTGAGGAAGAGTTGATTGGGGTGAGAGAGGAGGGTGAAATCTGAAAAGATGCTGGAGCACAGGAGGTGAAGGCGGAAATCGATCAGATAAACTTCTCAGAAGCTGTAAAGTAGGCCAGTGGTCTGGACTAGGGGCTTCCTGCCTTCACACCTTATCTGAAATCAAGTTGGGAGTCTCCATCTCCTGCTGTACCAACCTCTACACCTTCAGGGTTCTCTCTGCCTCCTTCCTCCTTCTTCCCCTTCTGTCTTTCCTTCCCCTCCCTCTCTTTCCATCTCCCTCCTACCCAGACCCCTCCAACCTCCCCTCTCTCCTCCACCTCAAGGCTGGGAGGCCCCTCCCAGGAATGATCTTTGGAGGCTAAACTTAGTGAGAGGTTCCATCCCCAGGCGGAAGCTGGTGGCTGCTGGTAGCTTTGATAAATATACCGTCCCCACACCTTAGTCTTCTCATCAAAGCCACGGAAACAAAAAGACTGTGATGAGAGGAAAGGAAACTCCAGCGGGGGCTGGGCTGAGCATCTGGGGCCGTCCCACTTCCCACCAGCCCAGCAAGGGCAGAGAGGCATGAATCCGTGGGTCCTCGGTGGGGGTGGCTGGGGGTGGCACTCCTGCCTCAGTCTCTACATCTGGAACATGGGGGCAACAACAGCTTCTGCCCACGTATGTATACAAAGATGTGACTCACACGAGATGGTAGTCATAGAGAAAGTGCCTGACAAATGCTCTTATTATTTCTAAATCACTTAACGGCACTTGCACAATTACAGAGCTCCTATGGTGTACCAGGTACCATACCAAACGGTTTTTTTCTACGCCTGATCTGGGTTTAACCTTCACAACAAACCTAGGAGGCAAGGACTGTTGTTACCTCCCCTTTTAGAGGAGGAAACTGAGGCACTGAGAGGTGATGGGACTTGCTTAAGTTCACACAGCCGGGAAGTGCCAGAGTGGAGTTGCAACCCAGGACCATCTGATTGCAAAGCCTATTTCCTTTCACCCTGTACCGGGCAACAATGACAACAATATTATCAACAACAACAATAATAACTCATCCACCTCTGGGGTCTGAGCCCTTGTTCTAGGGTCCTGGGAGGTGAAATGTTCCTCCAGCCATACCGGGTCATATGCTCGTTTGCATAGACCACCTGATTTGTATGTAAAGGGTGCCTGGCAGGATGTAGCTTCCACTTGCTCAGGAATTCAGATTTAAGGGGAAGGCAGACCCCGGGTATGAGGTCTCTGATGTCTCCCCAAGCTTCTTGCATAGAGCTGTGCCAGCTGGGATTGGGCTTCTCATTTGTAGAGTGACCTCCGTGGGTCATTCCATCCATCCATCCACCTCTGCAAACCACCCTTCCCCTAAGAACCAGACGGATCCCGGTGCAACATTTGCCATTTATTTCCAAGACTAGTGGTCAAGGGGCCCAGGGCTGTGGACAAAGTCTGGTCCTCACCCCAAGATGTGCTCGTCTTGGCTGGGAGGAACCTCAGGCTGTGTATGTGTGTATGTGTGTGTCATTGTGATGCCATGTACGTGTGAGATGGGTCTGACCGTGATGCGGCATGTGGAAGTCCGATGTGATGAGCATCGAAACCCGTGTGTCACACGAGGGTGACACCGTGTGGGTGACTGAGTTTGTGATGATGACTTGTGTCATGGGTGGTTGTCATGCAATGCTTATGACTGCTTGTGTGCTGTCTATGACTCATGTGTGTTTGCGAGAGAATCGGATGCTTTGTATGAATCTGTGCATATGAAAGAGTGTCTGAGATTGTGCAGCTGAACGATTCTCTGTGATGCTGTAGGTATAAATGTATTTTCTTCCTTTTTTTTTCTTTCTTTCTTCTTTCTCCCTTCCTTCCCCGCCTCCCTCCTTCTTCTGTCTCTCTCTACTTCTTTCTGCAAACATTTTCCAAGCGCCTGCTGTGTACCAGGCTCTGGCCTGGGTGCTGAAACCGCCATTGGGCCCTAGTGGGATGTGAGTGTTTAGCGGTGCTGGGCTACAGCCAGCTGGTGGATGATACATTGTAGCCAGAAACCAGCCACAGTGGGAGTATTTACACCAGGGAAATCAGCAAACACTGTGAAACCTCTCTCCTATGCAGAGCTGTTTGGTAAACATTTACCAGCACACCCCTGTGCCTGTGTCTCTGAGTGTGACTTTTTGTGGCCAGGCTGAGGTGTGGCCACTAGCCCGTGGGTGGGACTTGAGTAAGTGACTGTGACCGTGGGTGGGGCTGGGCTGGGCTGGGCTCTCCACATGGATGAGTCCTGATGATAAATCTCCTCCCTCCCACACTTGTGAGAGTGGAGAGGGTGATAAGTTTTTCCGTTCTCAGACAAGTCCCTGGACCCCCAAGTCTCACTTTCTTCTGAATTAAAAGTATAAATACCCACCCCTCACCCTTTCTTCCTGAATATCAGGCAGATCAGTTCTACACCCTGTTTGGGGGCTTACAGACCCAGTCTCCAGGTCTTTGTCTGCAGTGTTGTCCGTGGTGGGGTCTGCAGTTTAATTTGGTCCTCTAAGGTGCCTGCTGGGTCTTCAACCCCTCGGGGTGTCTGGGTTCTTGACCCCTGGTGGTGCCCCCTGTGCTCTCCACCAGCCAAGTTTTGGGTTCCCGAGAGCACTCTCCAAATCTCTGCTTTCTGGGTTTTCTGTCTCCTGAGGCACCCTCTGAGGTCTCTGCCTGTCAGACCCCCGTTCCATCCACCATCACTCCTTCCTTCACACCATGAAAGCCCCGAAGTAGGACCGGGTGCCGTCCCGCAGTCGGACCAGGCGCTCATCTGGCACGCGGACCACCACCTCCTCCCCGGCTTCCAGATGTACCACTCCGCCCAGGAAGCTGCTGTCCCACCAGACGCGAGAATTGGTTGCTCGTCCACAGGGTGACCTCCGGCTGACCAGCAGCTCCAGCTCCTCGGGGTAGCGGGGCGTGCGCTTGTAGAGGCCATGGGTGATGGGCAGGCCACCAGTGAGCCCCTGTGGGCAACCCACACCGCCCAGCTGCACCTTGGAGTATATGTAATAGTAGCCGGCGTGGACAATCACGAGGGCACCGTCCTGGTAGGCAAGGCCCCTCAGGAAGGCCAGGCCCAGCTTCGTCTCCCACAGCAGCGGGCCCCCGCTGCCCGTCAAGCTGGAGTTGGCTCCTGGGGAGGGAGACAAAGGCGACTGATCAGCTCGTGTCCCATGCTTGCTGTGTGCCATTAGGCCAGTCGCCACCCCTCTCTGAGTCCTGCCCTCTCTGAGCTTTATGTGTATTAATTCACTTTATCCTCACTTTGCAGGTTTGGAAAGTGAGCCACAAGTCGCTTGCTTATTACACATCTTAATTCATTTTGTCTCCTTCTCGAAGGTGGGGAAACGGAGGCACAGAGCAATTAAGGGACTTGCCAAAAGCGTCAAAACTTGTAAGTGGCAGAACTAAGGACTGGAGGCAGGACACGCCCTGGTCCAACAGCCTTATGACCTCTGTGTACCTCAGTTTCCCTCTCTGTAAGGCAGAGCTATGAATAGTACCTGCTAAGGATTTAATGAATCAATATGTACAAAGAATAGTAAGCACCATAGAAAGGTTTATTCAGTAAATAAAATTAGAAATATACGGACCTGGGCAGTGCCTGCGCTCTGAGTGACTCTGAGAATAAGTATCGAGTGAATGGATGGATACTCTGACATGTTGGGGCATCTGTCTTGTCTCCTCAGGACACACTGACCCCCCCCCATACCAGGACCCTGGGGTCCCCCTCACCTGTGAGGTGTGCTGCTGGGTTCGCCTGGTGGAACCTCCGCTCTGGGAAGAGAGGGTCAGAGGTTAGATAAGATATGAAGGCAGTGGAGAGTAAGGGACAGCCTCCCGAGGGGTCACCCAGTCCATCTTCTGGTGTCAACCCCACCCTTTCCGGAGTGACCCAAACTTCTGCTTCTCAGGCTTCGGGGAGGAGCACTGGTGGGGCTTGGGCTAGTTGTGCAAATGGCATTGGGCAATGGGCTGAGGGGGTGGGGGCAGTGTGGGAATGTTCCTATCCACTCCCTGTGGACCAGGACTCTGACTCACCTTGCTTCAGCTCCTCCCAGGATCCTGCATCTCTGTCCTGAAAAAGGAAGAGGAGCCCGTGGTGAGGACCTGTGGGGCCCACGCCTCTCACGGCTCAGACTCATGCCTGAGAGACCCATGCTGACCACAGGCTCAGATGCCACCCTCAGACATGTACCTAGGGCCATGTGCACACCCTCCTCCGCCCCCCACCCCCCCACAGCAGCCTTGTAACCACTCCGTGCCTCAGTTTTCCCTCTGTAAATGGACATATGAATAGTATCTGCTTAGGATTCAGTGAATTTATGTGTAAAAAGTGTATTACTATGCTTGGTACGTAGTAAGATGTATAAGGGTTTATTAACTACATGGACATCCGTATGACTGTACATGTGGATGTAAGTGCCAGCCTATGGATATGGATGCGTGACACCGGACACAGACTTGGACACTTGCGTGACAGGCTGACAAGATACACATGGGCACAGTTACGTGGACACGTGGTTTATGGATCTATGTAGGTCTGCAAATGCAGAGACCCAGAAACGTCGACACACGGGCCACGGACAGGTGAGTACATGGATGTGTGGGCGCATGTATGCAGGAGAGCAGCACAGGTCCATGTGGGCATGTGGACACACACGTGTGGCCGTCAGATCCATTCACAAGGAGAAAGGACCTGAAAACATGAGACACAAAAGACCAAGACCACATGGTCATGGTGTGGGGCACACAGACCCACAGGTGTGGCAGACAGACAGACGGACACATCCACAGCCAACTGAAAAGTGAAGCAGAGGGAGATTCTGCCCGAATTGGACAAAGTCGATTAGTGACAGTCCCAAGTGTGGCAGAGGGATGTGGCTAATAATAATTAGCAATATCAGAATGTCCATTCTGGGGGTTACAGATGATGAAACTGTATTCTAAACATTAAATTTGCTAAGAGACTAGATTTTACTTGTTCCCACTACTAGAAGATATGATAATTGTGTCCACGCCATGAAGGTGTTAGCTGACGGTACAATGGCGATCATATAGTGTATCAAGTATAAATGTATCAATATAATGGCAATATAAATGTACCTGATCAATATGTTGTACACTTCAAACTTACACAATGTAATATGTCAATTATATCTCAATTAAAAAAAGAGAAAAGAATATTGGTTCTGATTGGTCGAATGCTTGCTGGCCAGCCACCGCCTGGCACCACACATGCAATATTGTTTTATTCCCTAGCAGATGGGTACTCTTATTATCATGCCCATTTTACAGATGAGCAGACTGAGGTTCAGAGAGGTGGATTAACTTGCTCTGGGCTGCTTTTAGTGCAACCCCTGTCCTGCACATACACGCAGGGAGACACACAGTGACACAGGAGACCCCCTCCACCCCCGCCACATGACCCCAGGCCCCACTCACCTGCAGAGGGGTGACCATATCCTCCAGACGCCAGTACAGCTGCAGCAGGAACCAGCCCTGGACCGCCAGCCCCGCCGCCAGCAGCAGCAACAAGAAGCCCAGGCCCAGCTGGCCAGCACTGCAGGGCTGTCTCCGGCGGGTGCGCCCCAGCCTCGTGAACGGGATGTCCGTCTGTCCGTCCACCACGAACACTGAGGGCCGCACAACTGTGTCCTCCATGCCTGAGTGGATGAGGCCCCGAGATGCCCCGGGCTGGGCTGGGTCCTGCGCAGGGAGGAAACCACAATTGCCCAACGCTCTTGGGCTTTGCACGCTGCAGACAGGCGCCGGTGGGTCCCGCAGCTGCCTTTAAAGCTGGGGCTCGGCCCCTCCCCTTTCCCCACTCGTCCTCCTCTTCTTCCTGTCCCCCCACCCCCAGCCTGGCCTTGTCTCACTCTCACTCACATGGTCTCTCACTCTTTCCAGAGGCCTCTTAAGATGTGACTCAGGTGGGGGTCAGAGAGGGGAGGCCCCAGCTATCCCTTCCGGCTGCTTCATTCACTCGGTTTCCAAGTATTTATTGAGCATCTCCTGTGTCCCAGGCACTATTCTAGGTTCAGGGGTACAGCTGTGAACAAGAGAGGCAAGAGCGCTTTGTCTTTCGCGGCTCCTATTCTAGCGGGGTGAGAAAGACAATGAGCCGAATAAGTAAGAAAATAATATACAGTGTTTTAGATGTTGATAAGAACAGTGGAAAGTACAAGGGTGGTTTGTGTGGTGCACACGTGCATGTGTATGCCATGTGCATACATGTATATGCTATGTGCATGCATGTGTGTGCATGGAAGTGTGTGCAGGTGCAAGCATGCTTGCGTGTGTGCACATGTGGATGTGATGTGATGCATGTGAGTGCAAGCATATGTGTGCATGCATGTATTTACAGGTGCATGTGTGTGTGCACACATGTGTGGAATGCATGCAAGTTTTAATTGGAACTCACAGCCATGGGATGGAACCTCTGCCCAGCCAGTTAACTAAGCCTAAGACCTGGGTGTCATCCTGGACTTCTTTTCTGTCTTCTCCCCTGCATCCCACCCTTCAGCAAGCCCTGTCTCTTCAACCTCCCAATCAGATCTCAAATCCAGCCACTTGTTTCCATGCCCATTGCTACACTGCTAGCTAAGTGCCATGGACTGAATGTTTGCATCCCCCTCCAAATCCAGATGTTGAAGCCCTAATCCCCCAACATGATGGGTGGTTGGAGGCGGAGCCTTTGGGAGGTGGTGAGGTCATGAGGGTGGGGCCCTAGTGATAGGATTAGTGCCTTTATCAGATGAGACACGGGAGAGATGCTTTTTCTCTCTGTCGTGTGGGGATACAGCAGGAAGGTGGCCACATGCAAACCGGGAAGACAGCCTTCACCAGAGCCAAACTGTGTTGGCACTTTGATCTGAGACTTCCAGCCTCCAGACTGTGAGAAATGAATGTCTGTTGTTGAAGGCACTCAGTCTAAGATATCTTCTTGCATCAGCCGGATCAGACTGAGACAGTAAAGCACCCATCATTTCTTGCTTGGACTGTTGCAGTAGCTTCCCAACTAGACGCCGTGCTCTATCTCTTGCTGCCTTACAAGTCGTTCTCTACCCTCTAGATAGGGTGAGCTCTTATTCATTTATTCTTTATGATTCATTCATTTTTAAAATTTATTTAGTCTTTTTTCTTATTTAGTCTTATTTATTTACTTATTTAATCTTTTTCTTTACTTCTTTATTCATTTTTATTTTATTGAGGTTAAACTCACACAACATAAAACTAACCATTTTAGCACCATGCTCTAACCAACTGACCTACCCAGGCTTTGACCAAAACTAACCATTTTAAAGTGAACAACTCGGTGGCGTTTAGTATAATTACAATGTCGTGCAACTCTGTCTCATTCCAAAACATTTTCAATGTCCCGAAAGGAGACTTCATAGCCATAAACAGTCACTTCTGGTTCCCCAATACCCTCAGCCCCTGCCAACCACTAGTCTGCTTTCCTGCTCTGTGGATTTACCTGTTCTGGATATTTCATAAACATGGACGCATGTGATACGTGGTCTTTTGTGTCTGGCCTCTTTCTCTGAGTATGTTTTCAAGGTTCATCCACATTGCACCATGTGTCAGTGCTTCATTCCCTTTTTACGGCTGAATAATATTCCATTGTATGGATGGACCACATTTTGCTTATGCATTGATTCGTTGGTAGACATTTAAGTTGTTTCCACTTTTTGGCCATTGCAAATTGTGCTTCTGTGACCATGCATGAATATATACCTGTCTGAGTACCAGGTTTCAATTCTTTTGGGTATGTACCTAGGAGCAGAATTGCTGGCATCAGCTTTTTAAACATGTAAGTCAGCTCTCATCCCTCCCTTGCTTAAAATCTTTCAGTGCTTCCCATTGAACTAATAGGGGTTATCAAATTACGGCCACGGGACAAATCTGCCCCCCCCACCCCCACCCCATTTCTGTACAGCCACAGGAGCAGCCGGCACTTTAGTGAGCTTCGAAGACCCAACTAGGGTGTTCTCCTCTGCCCTCTGTTCCTCACTCTGCTCCCAGGGCCTGCCTCCCTGGCCTGCAGCCAACACCCCACCATCATCCACAGCCCCACATGTACTCGTTGGAGTCCCCTCTGTTGGGAACTGCTGGGCACTGAGTGGATGACTCTCATTCTTGGGGCTGGTGTGACTCAGCATGTCCTCTTGCCTCTGGCTACCTAACCCAGGTGAGACAGCTGGGCCTTGAGACAGAGAGGTTGACTGGGGTCTGGGTATTGCTGGAGCAGAGAGCTAGAAACTGGCCTTGGGGGTCACCCCTCACCCCCTCCAGCTGCCTGGACCTTCAAGCCTCAGATCAGTCACTCTTTATCCAGAGAATGTCTCTAGCAGCCTGGAGCAAAGCATGCCCACCACCCCAGATGGCCTATCCCAAGAGAACAGAGCACTGCAGGGCAGACATTTCCTCTCTTATTTTATAAGTACTTTCATAATATCCTTGACTTTACCTTTTGGCCCTCAAAGTCTAAAATATTTACTCTATGGCCCATTTTAGAAAAAGTTTGCTGTCCCCTGATCTTAGAATAGACACTAAGTGGTCATCACTATCTTGAAGCCGCTATGCTCTTGCTCACTTTGCCCCAGGTGTCTTGGGGCCTTTGCACTTACTGTTCCCTCTTCCTGGAACAGTCTGTCTCAGATCCCTCATGGCTGGCTCCTGCTTCTCATCTATGTCTTGACTCAAGAAGCACCCCCCTCACAGGAGCCTTCCCTGACCACCTGTATTAAGCAGGGTTTACCAGAGAAACAGAACCAATAATACATCTCCATCCATCCAGCCAGCCAGCCAGCCAGCCATCCACCCATCCATTCATCCATCCATCTATCCACCCACCCATCCATCCACCCACCCATCCCTCCATCTATCCATCCATCCAGCCAGCCATCTATCCATCCATCCAGTCAGCCATCCACTCATCCATCCATCCATCCATCCACCCACCCATCCATCCATCCACCCACCCATCCATCCATCCACCCATCCAACCATCCACCCATCCATCCATCCATCCATCCATCTAGTCAGCCATCCATCCATCCATCCTTCCATCCACCCATCCATTCACCCATCCATCCATCCATCCATCCACCCATCCAACCATCCATCCATCCATCCATCCATCCATCCATCTATCCATCCACCCATCCATCCATCCACCCATCCATCCATCCATCCATCCACCCACCCATCCATCCATCTGTCATATCTTTCTATCTACCTATGTATTTATTTATCATCTGTCTAATCAATCTATCTATATCCATCTGTCTATCTCTATCTATCTATCTATCTATCTATCTATCTATCTATCCATCCATCCATCCATCTAATCTATTGAGAGACAGATAGAGTGATACAGACACAGACACACACATAGATATTTAAGGAATTGGCTCATGCAATTGTGCTGCTTGGCAAATCCGAAGTCTGTAGGACAAGCCAGTAGCCTGAAGATTTAGTTAAGGGTTGATGTTGCAGTCTTGAGTCTGAAGGCTAGAAACACAGGCCGAATTTCTACACCACCATTTTGAATTCTTTCTTCCTCAGGAAACTTAATTTTTTCTCTTCAGCCCTCCAACTGATTGGATGAGGCCCAACCACATTATCAAAAGTAATCTGCTTTTTGTGTTTCAGATATATTCTTTTTTTTTTTTTTTGCAGGGGAAGATTTGCCCTGTGATAACATCTGTTGCCAGTTTTCTTCCTTTTTCTTCTTTTTGTCCCCCTATAAAGCCCAAGTACATAGTTGTGGGTAGTCGTAAGTTCTAGTTCTTCTATGTGAGCTGCCACCACAGCATGACTCCTGACAGACAAGTGCTGTGGTTCCATGCTCAGGAGCTGAACCCAGACCACTGAAGTAGAGTGCACCAAACTTTGACTGCCATGTCATCAGAGATGGCCCAAGGGTAATCTGCTTTTAAAGTCAACTGACTATAGGTGCAAATATTAAAAAAAATACCTTCATAGCAACATTTAGACTGGTGTTCAACCACACGACTGGTCACCATAGCCTAACTAGGTTGACTCATCAAGTGAACTGTCACTCAATCTAAGTGACCATTACCTGTGGCCCCACCGCAGGTAAGCCTTCACACATCACCCTATTCTCCATTCTTTTTGGACATCCTCATTGTCTGCAATCATTCTATTCCATCTTTAGAATGTAACTTTCACGAGATCCTGTCTGTGCTGTTCACAGCCTAGAACCACAGGTGCTCAAATAAAACAACACCCCATGTGTTAAAGAAATGAAGAAACTGAATCCCAGGACAGGAGAAAGGAGAAAAAAGCAAGAGAAGAAGTGAGAAGATGGACATACAGGAGGGCAGGGGGCCTGGCAGATATCACCTGAGACATCTGTGAGAGATGAGGCTCGTTGAGTCTTCTCTAGACAGGGGTCTCTGGCAATTGGGGGCTGTGACTCTATTTCCCCCATATTCCTGGATTTGGGAGGTGGGGGTTTCCAGGACCTGGGGGTCTTAGGGAAAGGGGGCTGTAGAGGAGTGACTTCTAGGCTCAGGGCGTTTGCACGAGATGAACTGATCCAGAGCTGGGAGCCTGGATCCCACCCTGAACAGTCCTCAAGGGACTAGAGGTGGAGGTAGAAGATGCGCCTGGGGCCCCAGTCCCCCTTGACAGCCAGTGGCCCCCCTCGCCTGTGGCTGCCACTGCTCCCCACGCAGCTCTGGTGATGCTGTGACCGCAACAGCCTCCACACTCCCTTTTTGACTGCTGACTCATGCCTTCCCCTTGCTAGCTCACTCGGAGCTCCAGCCGGAAATATCGCCCTGCCTGCCTCTTACCACCCCCTCCTGAGCACAGATGCCCCACACGATCCTACAGAAGCATTGAGTCTGTTCGGGCTCATCTAGGAAGTAGTGAATGGGAGAGTGGGGCGAGCCTACAGGAGGGCAACTGGAATGCAGGTAAGATAGGAAATGGAGTGAGAGCTGCAGATAAGAGGAAAATGGGATGGAGGTGAGAACAGGTGAGGAGGCAGGTAAGGATGCAGGTGAGGAAGAGGGTGAGAAAGCAGAGGATGACTGTAGGGTTATGAGGCTGGTGAAGACACAGGTAAAGGTGCAGGAGAAGGTGCCCATGAGAAGGCAGGTAAATATGCAGGTGAGAGTGTAGGTAAGGATGCTGGTAAGAGGACAAGAAGAGATCCAGAGAAGGATGTAGGCAAAGATGCAGGTGAGGACCCAGAGGAGGATGCAGAGAAAATACAGATGAGGATACAGATGGACAGACAGGTAAGAATAGGTAAGAATGGGAAAGATACAGGTAAGTTTACAGATAAGGGTGTAGGTGGGGGGACAGGTGAGGATGCAAAAATTACAGATAGATGACAGGTGAGGGTGCACGTGAGAGAGTAAAGATTCAGATGAGAGTATTGGTAAGAAGTCCGATGATGAGGCCGTAAGGAGGCTGGTAAGCAAATAGTGAGAACTCAGGTGAAGGGGCAGTGAGCTGCTAGTGAGGATGCAGGTGAGAATACAAATGAGAATTCAGGTAAGGATGGAGCTGAGGTGCAGGTGAGACGCAGGGGAAGCAGCAGGTGCACTTCAGGCTAGATGCAGGTGCTGCAGGCCCGTGCTCTTTGGGTGGAGAAGCCAGTGAACTTGCAGGTGAACGACAGGAGAGACTGAAGTGCAAGCAAGTGAGGTTCAGGTGGGATGGCGCTGAGCTGTAGGTGAGGCAGCTTGGGATCACAGCTGCCTCTTTCCCTCTCTCAAAGACCTCCAGACTTTGGGAGACACATGAAATATAACTGAAGCTTTATTGGGGGGACCAAGATGGGGGCTCAATTGGGGCAGCCAAAGACGACCATGTTCTCGGAGAAGCTGGCAAGGTCCCGGCACTTTTTCTCATACTCCTCGTCTTGGCATTCATCAGCCTCAGGCCACAGCTCCACCCAGGTGTCCTTCCCAATGATGTAGCTGATGCTGGGGAAGGATGACAGGTCAGGAGGGGCCAGAGGAAGGGCAGGAGGGGGTGACCATGCACAGGCACAGGGCCAGCACTCACTTGGGTTTCTCTCCCCACAGGTCGGAGGAGACGCCCCATATGAGGTATTTTTTGTCCTCCTCCAGCTTCAGGGCTTCTCTGCACTTGATGTGGCTGATGAACCTGCGCTGCTGTCCAACCTGCACCTCATCGGAGCCTGGAGGGGACGGAGAGGGAAGCTGAGCTGGTGGGATGGAGGGAAATGGGGGAGGGGGAGGCAGGAAGACAGAAGACAGAGCACAGGGCTGACCTGATTTGATGATCTGCTCGATGACCATTATGTAATCGTCAAAGTCATCTGACAGCTCCTTCCTGAGAAGTCTGGTCTTATACACTGTGGGGGAAGGAGGACAGTGTGGGTCTGGGGCAGGGGTGACCATGGGGCATCCTCACCTGCATGCACACCTAGGTGCATGGCTCCCCCCAGGCAGATCCATGCAGGATCACAGCTAGTCATGCTACAGTCCCCCAGTAACACACCCAGCCACATACAGTCATACAACCACCATCTCACACAGTCATACACAGCCATGCACACAATTACAGCTACCAACAACTGTAGTAATATACTTAAGAGCTACTCATAACCAGTCATCCACAGCTAGTCTCATCAACCATGGCTATGAGCAACTACAGTCTCACAGCCACACACACAGCCATGCACACTATTACAGATGCCCACAACTATGGCCGTACACATTGCTACAGCTACTCCTATCCACAATCGCACACAACTATGGGTATGTACAGCGACAACCTCACAGTCACACACATAGCCATGAACAAAATTACGGCCACCCACAACTACAGTCAGATACACAATGACAGCTACCCATATCCACTGTCACCCACAACCACTGTCTCACAAAATCATGGCTGTCTACAACTATAACCTCACAGTCATACACATACCCAGGCACACAACCACATCCACTCACAGCCACCTTCTCTCACACACTCACACATACCCAGTCCACTCTTAACCGTGGTTCTCCACACAATCATGGCCCATCACAACACATTCACACACTCAAACACACCAGTAGCCCACAATTACAACCTGAAGCACGGCCACACACAGCCACGACCACTTATAGCCAGTCACACACACAACCACAACCACACCTACTGTCACACAGTCTCACACACAACCACAGCCACACACACTATCATTCACACACAATCAAACATGCATGCACGCCCTTCCCTGCACTCACCATAGTCCACTCCTGGCTCACAGGCCTTGTCCAGCCGGTCTTCCTCAGTGACTTTGTCATCTGCCTGGTGCATGAAGCAGCTCTCTGCGGAGTGGGTGAGTAGGGTACATGGTCTTAGTCCCACTTCTTGTCCAGAGCCTACCTCCCATGGGTGTGGGCAGCCCCAGGGCCATCCCATTTAGTGTCCACTAGGTGTGGGCTTTCAGGGCCCCGTGGGTCACCCCCATGGGGATGGGTGATCCAGTGGGCATGGCCTGCCCCTTCCTGGCTCCTGTGCACCCACCCTCAGCACAGCGGCACATGTCCTTTTGGCAGAGCTTGCTCAGCATTCCATCCTCCTTCTCTGGGTGGTAGAACCGGGTGCAAGTCTCATCTGTGGGCAGAGGTGGTGGGGAGGGGTCAGAGAGAGAGGACCTCCATCCAGAGATCACACCTGGGGCACTCAGAGTCCCAACTCCTCAGACCTGGAGATACCAGGTTCCCAAACATAGGACCACCAGACCCATAACTCACACATCCCTGGGACCCCCAGACCCCAGGCCCTAGGTTGGCTGCTCACCCAGGTTGTAATAGGAGTACACCTTGACCATCCCAGGCTGGATAAGCCCCACATTAAAGTACTGGTGAACTTTGAAGGACAGACAGTCCTCCTGGGTGTGGGAGATCTGGGGGGAAGGAGAAGGTTAGTCAGTGGGGGCAACATGGAAGGCAGTCCAACATAGGGCACATATGGGGGTTGGAACAGTGGTAGGGAAACTGAGGGACTAAGGAGGGAAATGGGTCGGGGAGGGTAGGAATCTTTGGCAAAAGATTAATGAGCAGCTCAACAAATCCATTTTCTTTTGCTCCGAGTCTCAAAAGGATAGGGTACTCTGCTCAACCTCCTCTTCAGTTCGGTGTAACCATGCAGTTGAATTCTGGCCAATAGACTGCTATTGGTACCCATAAAAACTTCCCATGGCCAGCAATACTGCATTGTCTATTTGAAAGTTGGTAAGAGAGTAGATCTTAAAAGTTCTCACCATGCACAAACAAACGCACATATACACACAAGCTCAAGTTCTAACTACTTGAAGTGATGGATGTGTTAACTAACTTTATTGTGGTAATCCTTTTCCAATGTATACATAAATCAAATCATTACACTGTACACCTTAAACTGACATGTGAGATATCAATTATATCTCAATAAAACTGGAATAAAATAAAGGGAAAAAAGAAAGAAATAGGAAACATGTATATATGTATGTGTATGTATGTATATGTGACAGTCATGTACACTTGGAGAAAAATGCTAACAATTAGTGAATTTCAGTAAAGGGTATATGAGACTTCTTTATACGGTTCTGCAATTTCTCTGTAAGGTTGAAATTATGTAAAAATTTAAAAGTACAAAAATTAAAATACAAAAATCATTAAAAAAAAACGCATCTCATGGACAATCTTTTTTTCTTCTGGAAAGAAGGGATCCAGCAGAGGACTCCAAGGTCCTAGGGATTGTAGAGCCTCTAGATGTAGATAGAAGATACTTGGATCCCTGAGTGACCATGTGGAGCAGAAGTCTCCTTCCTCACCTCTCACACCAGTTGGACTTGACTTGAGAGAGAAATACAAGCCTCTTGTGTTGAGACCCCCATACACTTAGAGGTTTTATTATAGTAGCTAGTGTTACTTATGCTGACTAACATGGGGTGAGGGGCATGGGGAGTATTAGGAGTTAGCAGGGACCATATGAGGATAGGAGAATGGGAAGAAATAAGCAGAAGAGAGGAGGAACCCAAGTCATGTTAGAGATGAAGAGCACATGAGAAAGCCAGATGGAGAGAGAGTAAGAGAAGAGAGAAACACTAGGGCTGGGGAGCAAGAGGAGTTCTTTCTCTTCACTGAGCACTTTTTTCTTTTTCTTTTTGAAACCAAAGTGGCTCTTTTCAGTGGTTGTTTAAGCCTGTGATGAGAATAAGTTGGAGGAAGCAGGTGTGAAAATGAGGTTGAACATTAGTGGTCAGAAGGTGAGATGCTTAGAGGAGGTGTGTTGACCTGGGTTGACCACCTTATTGATCTGGGTTGACCACCTTATTGACCTAGGTTGACCACCTCATTGACTTGGGTTGACCATCTTCCTGACCTGGGTGACCATCTTGTTTTATATGTTCCTTCCTCTACCACCGAGAAGCACTGACCCTGTCCTCTAGCTTGGGGCTGGCTTCACCCACAGACAAAGCCCAGTGTAGAAGGGAAGACCAGCCAGGTAGGGGTCAAGGTCCTAATGGAAGCCTTACCTTGTCCAGGTAGATGATGAGGGTGTTCTTGTTGGAGAAGGCCTTGTTCAACTCATACTTAGAGATATATCTGTCCACGCCACTGCTCAGCTGGGAAAGGAGAGGGCTTGTGAAAATCCCTCCAGGAACCCCCTCCCTCCCTGTAGCCTCTTCCAGACCCCAGGCTGCTTTCCACTGATCCCAGCCCCCGAGTCCAAGACTTTCATACCAGGTCAAGGTCACACGTGTCAGGAGCAAAGCCAGTCATCATGGATATATCCAGGATCGACATGGTGGCATCCTCATTTCCCAGGTATCTGGATGGGGCAGGGAGAGAGGGGTTGAGTTCCAGGATGGGCTCAGCCTTAGGGGTCAGTGCCTGGTTAATGGGATCTGACGGGGGCTGAGGCTTCTGGTTCCCACCTAGAATCACATGTTAGAATTTGGAAACACTCCCTCAAGGAGACTAAAGAAAAGGTAGCATAATGGTCTAGGGGACTAATTGCTCAGGCTCTGGAACCCAATTGTATTGGTTCAAATCCCAGCTCTGTGTAACCTTTGATGGGTTACTTGACTTCTCCATGCCTCAGATCTTCTAAAAAATGAAGACAAGAATACAAACAGTCTCACTTTGCATGATTCTGTTACCATGGTCTAGTTCAATAACACCAGTTCCCCAACAACACAGTTCAAACCTCAGTACCACTGAAATGTGTATATTAATATTAATATACACAAATATTAATAATATATACAAATTAATTTACAGATATTAGTCAGAGTAATTGTATTTTTACTAGCTCTCAGTCCACCCATCATGACATAAATAACAGATGCACCTCACAATCAATGACCAATCACAGCACTTCGTTTCAAGCCTGTTGGTGATGGGTTGCTGAGCATCCATTATTCCGTTCACACACAGAGAGCAAAGCCTGGAGTTGTGCTGCTTCCTTATCTTCCAGTGATAAACCCACATGACGTTTTACAAACTGGATAATTGAAAGAGGGAATTGGCCAACAAAGAGGGGAGCACAGTAAAGAAATGAAGAGTGATAATGCTGGAGGTGAAATTCAAATAGAACATAAATGGAATTACAGAGGAAATAGCAGATGGAGTGGGGGCATGTGGACCCTGCTGCCTTTTGAGAGACTAGATATGCACTAGAGGAATTCGGTGAAGGTGAACTTATTGACACCCATGAGAAAAGTGGTGGTGACAAAAAGATGAAGATGTCCTAGGAGCAGTGATGCCAGCAAAAACCTTCACATTAAAGGAACTCTCAGAGATATACCGTGACATTGAGAGCTCAAAGGATAAAATGTTGGAAGTTGACTCAAACTTAGAAGGGAACCTGACAATTCACTACGGCATAGAAAGGATGCTTGCTCCTTATGATAGGTCACACAAAAAGAGGAAAGGAGACATTGTACAAAGTTCAGTGCTTTGGAAAGTGTTTAACAGAGGAAGAAAAGACCCAACTTTAATCTAATATTTTAAATTACAGTGTAGTCAACAAATACTCATTTTATTATACTTCTTATTTCTCTATGCCTTTATAACTGGCAGTATGGGAGCTTTTGATGTGTGATAAAAAATTGTAAAGGTCCTAGAACCATTGTAATTTCCCTCACTGATTATTAAGATTGCTTTGCACGGTCTCAGCTAACGTGGTCATTTCTAGACTCACATGCCATGCAAAGTGAGGAGTGCCCATGCTACCTACCTCCTGGCAGGTAATTAAGACTGTAATAGATGCACAATACACTCCCAGAAACTATTAGGTACCATGGATATTATTAGTAAGAGGTCTTGCTGGAGACAGAGGGATGGCCAAGATGAAGCCCAGTGACCCATCTCTTACCTGGTACAGAGGTCAAGGATCATGGTGCTCTTGGCATCCTGAGGCCTCTTGACTAGAAAGACAGAAGACAGAAGGATGAAGGGGGTCCCTGGGTCCTGATTTAGGAGGGGGGGCAGACATCAGAATGGGGGTGGAGGAAAGGTGACAGATAGGGTCTTTACTCCTTTTACCTGTTTTAGGGGCTGGTCGTAGGCTAACCTTGAGGTCAAACTTCTTGCAGGTGACCTTGCCTTTGACCTTGGCATGGTACACTGTCACCACCTGGCAAGATGAGACAGAAGACTAGGTATCAGCCCACCTGACTTGGGAAGGGGAGGGCCCCTGCAGGGCCATGCAGGTGTGGGTTCCCCTTCCTTACCGACAAGGTGCCTTGTCCTTTCCCTTTAGCTGTTAATGTGAATTTCTCATTTTCCTTGGTCTGCAGGGAGTGGGGAGAGAGAAGAGAGGGTGATGGGAACCAAGCCTTCCCCTGGCTGTGATGGTCATCTGCCCTCCCTCCTACCTCCCGGCAAACCCTGGCTGGCATGGAGGGTGAGAGAGAGGAAGGTTTGGACAGGTGGCTGTACCTCTTCTGACCGCAGGAGGCTAGCGGATTCCCAGTAGATGCGGTGCGTGACCGCAGAACTGCGGCTGGGCAGGTTGATGGAAACATCGAGGTTCAGGTCCTTGTGGTTAGGGACATCCTTTTGGTACTGAGCCAAGGCTTGGAACACCATGAAGGTGGCCTAGAATCCATGAGAAAAAAAGAGAGTGAGCTGGGAGACTGAGGAAGTGGTTAGAACACACTGGGAATGAAGAGGCTCAGATGGTCAGAGGTGGGGCGCTGAGACTGCGGCCTAGAACTCACCAGAGAGGGTGAGGATGAAATGGGGCTGTTGGGTACTGAATACATGTCCTAGAACTCTCTGAGTGAGAGAGGATTAGACTAGGTCTCAGTGACACTAAGAGTGTGACCTAGAACCCACTAGAGAGCATGAAGGTAAGACTGGGAGTTCTTAGACACTGAGGACATGTTCTAGAATTCCCCAAGGGACACAGACCTATACCAGAGCTGGAGACACTGAACACATGTCTAGAATACACCAGAAAGTGTAGGCATAAGACTGACGGTCTAGCAACACTGAGAATGTGATCTAGATCCATCAGAGGAGAAAAACTAAGGCAAGGGTTTGAGGGCACTGAGAATGGGTCTAGAACCCACTCACGAAAACGGAATAAAGTTTGAGCCTGGGGACACTGGACGTATGCTCTAGAATCCAAAAGTGACACTGAGAATGTGATTTAGAGCCCACCAGAAGGGAAGGGGGTAAAACTGGAACCTGAGGTTATTGAAGCTCAAGGTTACTGAAACCATGGTCTAGAACCCATCAAGGAGAGACAGAGGCTCTGTTAATGCCCTAGAATAACTGAGAACCTGGTTTGAACCCACAGCAAGACAAGGTAACACTGGGAGGCATATGGAACTGAGAACCTGGTCTAGAACCCAACAGTGAGACAAGATAAGATGGGGAACCTGGTAGAAATGAGAAAGTGGTGTAGAACCCACCAGGAGGAGATAGAGGCTCAGGTAATGCCCTGAATAACTGGGAACCTGGTCTAGAACCCACCAGGGAGACAGGATAAGATGGGGAACATGGTGGAACTGAGAACATGGACTATAATCCACCAGGGGGAGACAGAAGCTCAGCTGATGCGCTGAATAACTGGGAACCTGGTCTAGAACCCACCAGAGAGACAGGATAAGATGGGGAACATGGTGGAACTGAGAACATGGCCTATAATCCACCAGGGGGAGACAGAAACTCAGCTGATGCGCTGAATAACTGGGAACCTGGTCTAGAACCCAGCAGGGAGATAGGATAAGATGGGGAACATGGTGGAACTGAGAACATGGTCTAGAAACCATCAGGGGGAGACAGAGTCTCATACCTGAGCCTAGGCTATGAGAACATGATCTAGACACCAGGAGCAAAATGGAGGCTCAGAACACAGTTTGGGACATCCAGAATGTTTTCTAGAATCCATAGATGGATGCACAACTAAAAAAATTGATTTCTCAACTCCAATCACCCTGGCTTGTGGGTCAGAATTGCCTCTCTTGGTCTCAGCATCTTCCCTGGGAGGCCAGTGGGAGGCCAGGGGAAGTAGGGATGCAGGTGTCTGGAGGATGGAGGGCCACTTGCCTGGGTGGAGCCATAGCCACCTCCGTAGTATCTCTGTTCGTTGAGCCAGCGCACCACCGGAGGCACAGAGTCAAAGTCTCTGAGCAGCAGCAGGGCCAAGAGGGCGTAGGATGTGGCCTCTACATTGTAGAGCTTCTGGCCAGGCTCCTCCCAGCGGTTCCTGTCTGCAGAGAAGACCCCCACACTCACGCTCACTGCTCAGTCCCTCAGTCCTGGAGACAGCTCAGAGAAAGCTCAGAGAAAGAGTCATGCTAGACTTCTTGGTGTGCAGGTGTCCTGGCTGACATTTGAGGCCCTCAGTCTGCCGGCTCCTGCCTCACTCTCTTCCCTCATCACCCTTCACTCCTCCATTTGAATGCCGAACTTCAGCCCCACTGATCTATGGGAGATTCCCTAGACTTCCCATGCTCCTTCTTACCTCTGGGCCTTTGCATATTCTGTTCTCTCTACTTGGAGCACCTTTTCTCCATTTTTGTTGTTAGTGCCATTGAGTCGATTCTGACTCCTAGTGACCTTGTGTACAGGAGAGCAGAACCCTGCCTGATCTTTTTGCGCCATCCTCTCATCTTCGGGTGTTGTATCAGACAATGGTCCCCTCCTATTCATAGGGTTTTCATGGCCAATTTTTCAGAATTCAGTGGCCAGATCCTTCTTCCTGGTCTGTCGTAATCTGGAAGCTCTGCTGAAGCCTGTCCACCATGGGTGACCTTGCTGGCATTTGACGTAACAGTGGCATAGCTTTAAGCATCACAGCAACATGCAGCTGCCACACAATGACAACTGATAGATGGGTGCTGTGGTTCCCTGACTGGGAAATGAATCTGGGCTGTGGCAGTGAGAGAGTCAAATTTTGACCACTAGACCACCAGGGCTGACTTTTCTCCATCTACTCCTGTTAATTCTCACTCATCTTGCACAGTTCAACTTCAATGGCACCCCAAGACTAAGTGAGGCCCTTCCTTCCATCTCTCAAAGCATCCTGTGCTTCTCCCATCCCAGCACTATGATGCTCTATAGAAATCTGTTAACTCATTTCTTTCCTCAACTGGAGTGTGAGTCCATGATGGCAGGTGCTGTGCTGTATTCACCATGATATCCCAAGTGCCTAAGAAAGTATGTAGGGAAGAGGAGACTGTCATCAAGAACCATTATCTCCTCTTTCTGGGCCCACAGTTGGACTACATCTCCCAGAAGCCTTTGCAGGTAGGTATGGCTTGCACGAGTGAGCTCTGGTCAACGCAATGTACATGGCAGTGATGGGGCCACTTCAATGCCTGGTCCACCTACCTCGCACAATCCTTCTGACTCTTTCTCCTTCTGCCTGGATGGAATGGATTCCAAGGCCCCGGGGTGGCAGAGCCATGAAAAGATAAGAGGCCTGGATCTCTGCATCACTGTGTGGAGGAGAGCTGCCTACCAACTTGGAACACACACAGTACCGTTCCACAGCAAGGAACAAACTTCTGTTGTGTCAAATCTCTTCAGTATACATTCAGATATGTTACATCAGTGAGTGTAAACCTGACACAATGTCATCACCGGACCAATGTTTAAGCGCTCACTGTGTGCCAGGCACTGTGCTAAATTCCCTATGGCATTATCTTATCTAATCCTAATTACCCTTGAGATAATGAAAATGTTATTAGCAATACTAACAGTAGTAAGCACACCAGCGATAGAGCTGTTACTCTGTACTAGACCCTACCACCTGCATTATTTATTTAATCTTCACAACCACCTTATGATGTAGATATCAGTTTAAGATGAGGTCCACAGAGGTTAAGTGACTTGTATAAGGTCACACAGTGAGAATGTGGCAGAGTGGAATTTAAACTTGGGTCAGTCTGATATCAGAACCCATGTCCTTGCTCCTGCGTCACAGCAAGTGTTTAACACACACTTGTTGAATGGATGACGTGATGGACATTCTTGTGGGGCTTACAATGAGGACTTCACACCTTACAACCATCCATTCCAGCTTGGCTTCCATCCCAGGTCAGCTTGGAGCCATGCATCCCACCTCAAGATCGCCACCCTCAAACCAAAGCCATGCACCCCTCTTTATCCCACCAGGCTGCCCCTCACCTTTGGCTGCGCTCAGGAATTTGTTGAGGAGGGGGTCCTCCAGCTTGCCCATCTGGGCCAGGGCGTAGCCAGCAATGGCCACAGAATATGGTCTCCGCAGGTTATTATAGTGGGCTTCAAGGAAGTCTCCTGCCTTAATGATGCTGCGTGCCAGGCTCTACAAGAAAAAGGATAGAGTACTCTCATGAGGAAAGCATTGCTGCCACAGGGAGCTGGTAAGGATCACACAAGCACGACTTTCTGGGCACCAGGATGGTTTCTGTCCTTGGGACCTGTCTTGGATGTGTCCATTTTTGAAGTTTCGCAGACATTTTAACCACTGTGACCTGCCTTGTTGCTGAGTCCCTACAATGTGCCTGGAGGAGTCTACATACCCCATGGTGTGCTGGTAAATGTTTAACAACCAGCTCTTCAGTGGTGGAAGGGGTGGTTATAGATTGCCAAATACCGTGGTATAAATACTCCCACGATGGCCCATTTCAAGCTATCAAATGTGACTTCCCTGAACATGGAGTGGGGAAGAGATACACCAAATAGGTGCTCATGAGCTCGTATGAGCAGGTTCAGCACACCATTGGGAACATGTCTTACCCAATCACCATCATAATCATCAGCACTTATACGTGCCAGTCATATATCCACTCACTTAACATCATAAAATCCTAAGAGGTAAGTATTATTTTCATTATCATCCCTGCTGCACAGATGAGAATACTGAGATCCAGAGAGCTGAAGGGCAGAGGAAGACATCATTTGTAGCGTTTGCTGATTTCCATGGTGTAAATACCACCATGGCTGATTTCAACCTACCAACGTGGCATCACTGAATGTAGAGTTGGGAAGAGGTGGGCAGTAGCAGAGTGTTATATAGGATTTCCATCATACGGATACAATAGACCTAAATAACCTCATGAGCATAGGTAATGATAAAAGCCAGTAAAACAGTTAGGAAGTGATGCATTTTAACTGTTTATTATCTTGGATTTTAATGCTTAACGCTTATAGTTTAATTTATTTAACTGTAAGTTCATACCGCTTAATTTTTAATAATGATTGTGTTCAACAACCCGCTTGTAAAATTCCTGGAAATTAACAATTGGCTTTTGCAAGCTGGTTCCCGCACTCTTGACTTGGACTCCAGCAGTCTCATTCTGCAGCCTGTGCCATGCTCCGTTATAATTGTAGCCACAGGCCCTCCAAGACCAGTTCAACTGACCCCATCTTAGCGACACAGTAATTGAGAGATAGTGTATAGGAACTGAGACATGACCGCTTGTCCGGTTTAGGCTGGCTGAGACCGCCAACCTATCAACTGGGTCTGTGCAAATGCCCCATAAATGACCCTTTTGACGTCAAGGGGTTGAAAAATCCACCCTAAGATCATACTAACACCATCCTTTTGTGAATATGCGTCCTATAGAGAGCCAGGAAGCTTGACTACACTTATGCAGATCAATTAGCTGACTCCTCCTTACCTCCAGTCATCTAACTCCACGCTTCAGACCACCCTGCCCTTCATCCCATAAATTCTGCCCCAAGCGCTGGATCGGGGAGACAGACATGAGAGCTTATGCCTCCTGTCTCCCTGCACATTGATCTTGCAATCAAGCCTTTTCTTTTCTCAAAAGCTGATGCTGTAATAACTGGTTCTTAATGCACATTGGGCAAGAAAACCCCAATTTTGTGCTGTAACCATTTTGGTGACCATGAAGGGACAAGGTCCTGTGACCACCCGCCTGAGGCTATGGAGTCCCTGGTGGCCTGTGGGGTCTTTTCACTGATCCTAGCATCTGCCTAGACAATTTTGTCTGGAGGCTTGGCCAATTGGATTTCTGTTTCCCGCTGTGGTGCCCCAGGCCCTTTGGCACTCTTTTCTCTTTTGAGAGAAGAAACAGCTTCTGGACCAGACATCTTCAGGTAAGTAAACTTGTTAAAATGTGCCTGAGCCTAAACTGCCTAATAATCTCTTCAGAATTGTGTGTTAGAGTCCCTGTTGGGGAGATTTTTGCTGGGTTAAAGTCCCAAGGCCAGGGGGCCAGGCCCCATGGCCGAGTGGTTAAGTTTGCACACTCTGCTTAGGCAGCCCAGGGTTTCACCGGTTCAGATCCTGGGTGTGGACATGACACAGCTCATCAAGCCATGCTGAAGTGGTGTCCCACATGCCACAACTAGAAGGACCTACAACTAAAAATACACAACTATGTACTAGGGGACTTTGTGGAGAAGGAGGAGGAGGAGGACAAGAATGAGGAGGTGGAGAGGGGGAGGAGAAGAAGAAGAAGAAGAAAAAAAGATTGGCAACAGATATTAGCTCAGGTGCCAATCTTAAAAAAAAAAGAAGTTCCAAGGCTGGAAGTGGGGGTTCTAGCCACACTCCAAAGAAGATAATAAAAAAGGGTTACAGCTGCTGGAGCACTCAAGGATTGGGTTAGAATCCTGAACTCTGGGTGAGAGTCCCAGAATACTGGATTTCTGTGTCTGCTTGTGTTTGTCTATGTCTGACTGTTTTATTTGTTAAAATTTCTGTTTGGGGACTGAGTTTCTCAGTGATCTAATCTTTAGAAATTACCTTGTTTGTTTCAGCCACCCTGGAGAAATCCCCTA
The DNA here is from genome assembly GCF_041296235.1 of Equus asinus. NCBI lineage: Eukaryota > Metazoa > Chordata > Mammalia > Perissodactyla > Equidae > Equus > Equus asinus. The sequence goes on from NC_091809.1 coordinate 16,173,817, forward strand.
AAAAGGGAGTAACAGTAGATGGTTGGAAAGATAACCCAGGATAATTTAAAATTGCAGTAGCAACTTTGGGCTCTTTTTGAACCTCCAAACCGAGGAATAAGGAAAACATTTAATCTTTCAAGAGTCTAGGGGCTGGCCCCGTGGCCAAGTGGTTAAGTTCGTAATCTTTCAAGAGTCTAGTGTTCGACCTTCTGGCACAATTGTTCAAAGCCTAAAGATCCCAGAAGCTGTAAATATTTACAAAGAACTGCAAAATCTTACCAAGCTTGTTTCACGTCCTGAGGGCTTGGCTTAATAATTGTCAGGTTGGAGGCCCCAAAATACGGTCAGACAAAAGTGCAGTTGCACCCCATTTTGTGGTCAGAGATGTGGGTTGCACTCCCTTTTGTGGTTAAGGGTCCTACCAGTCTGCCGTCAGCCTCAGGGGCATTACACTGACCATTAGAAGGAATGTTCTAATTAGATAAGGTCATTTAAGAAGTGCGTTAAAAGCAAAGACTTCAAAATTCCAAAGTAACCTTATGGAAAGTTTTGTTGCAAAAAGCTAATTAAAAATTCAGTTATAAAATGTACCTAAAAGAAAAATATATTAGGTCATGGCTTTATAGCCACCCCTGTGATCAACCTTCATAGGAGGGCCCCAAATGAGCCCCTCCCAGAGTTAACAAGACTCAGAGATTTTCTGGAAAACTGCTACATCAAAGGTAACCGAAATTGTTTAATACTGCTAGGTATAGTTACTGTTTGTCTGGGCTGAAACCTGAAAAAGATCTTTGAAAGGATTTAGCAACTTATGATCAGAAGTTTGGCCAAACTGGAAGCTGATGTTCAGAGCCTGATAGAAATTTTTTAAGGCTTTCTTCCCTAAGTTAAAATAAAACTAAGCACCCAGAGGGAAAGAAGCAAATTAGGAATGATGTGGTTGAACAGGCAGATCAACCCATAATTTCATTTAAGTTACAACCCAATTTCTGAGGAATTAGCAGCAACTGTCCTTGAAAGAAGTCTTGCAAGACTGGAAATGCAATTCTAGAGGAAGTTCCGATTCCACCCATTTCCTTTATCTCAAAAAGCTTGTAACGTCTCTGGCAGCTGTTATCTAGCCCATCACCAATTCCTAAGACTGAAGGGGGGAAAAAAGGAAAAAAGGAAAGAAAAACGGCCACAAGAGTGCCTTCACCCAAAATCTAGGAAAAATATTAGAAGAAAAAGCTTAAAACAAAATTTGGATTCAATTATTCTTTCATAACTAGTGAGCTTTCATAACTAGTAATCAGGTGATCTGATTCATTGCAGTATTTTTAAAACAACAGCTGTGGAATCTCTGTGTATGTGTGTCTATATATCTTATAGACGTATGATATTTTTACATCCAGATGGTATTTCTAAAAGAGCTGTGTTCAACTGGCTTAGAGTAAGCACTTACATAAATGTAATAGAAACTAACCCTAATGTTTTTCAAGCTAACATGATATAAAATAATCTTTGGTAAATGAAAGCCTACTTAAGCTTGTTGATTGATTAAAATAAATATGTTTTCAGAGTTATCAACACTGGATATAATACAGACATGTTATCTCTGTTACAAAACTCATTAGCAAAAATAATAACTCAGAATGATAGCTGATTTTGCCTAATGTCTCATTAAGTTTTATAGGCAATCTAAATAATTATTGGGAACAAGAAACTAAATAGATGTGAAAAAGATAAAAGTTTCAGGTGAAATTTTTAATAGTAATTTTGTATTATGGTGTATGTACTTAAAATAACTTCAAAACCTTTTGGTAACTTAAAACCTTAGAGTTTTGTTAAATTAAGTTAAAGATAAAATTTATTGAGTATCTAGGTCATTTATACCTAAGATATAATATTTGATATTAATTACTAACCATAGATTTATCTACCTTTTGGCTTCTTTCACAGAGAAACTTGAAAAGTACTTGGATTTACTGATAAACATATTTTGTGCCATGCTGAGAAATTTTCTATGAGAGAGCACATGTTTCTAGACAGTACTTGTGGACCTGACATTCCACAGGATGTCAATATATAAAAAAATTAAGGAAAGTAAGATGTATGTTTTAGTAAAGAAGATTCAAGGAATGAAGATATTTTTGTTTGTTTTGTTAAGAAAGATAAATTTGTCCTAAAGTACTAGAAGAGAAGAAAGAAGGCATGGGACAAATTCTGAATGTAAAAAGAAAGTTATAGAAGGTTTGTGGAATAGAAATCACAAGGAAAGAGTTTTGTGTATGGTCAAGCTGGCTAAGATCAAAACGAAGTTAATTAAGTGGATAAGTTTTTAACGTCAAAAGTAAGCTGGTGAAAAATTAAAATTTGATTTTCTTTCTCCTATCCTTGGGCTCTTAGTCCACTCTTGATAGAGAGATTATAAAAGGTTTTTCTTTATTTTTGAGTAAATCTACCTAAGACGGAAATTCTATGTTTTGTCAAAATAACTTCCTATGTTTTAAAAAGCTGAGATCTCTCTATTAAGAAAACTAAGGTTTTTTTTTTTAACTGTTTAACTCTGTATGCTTGCCTTAAACATCTTCTGTTGTCACCTTGGTTAAATAAATAACTAAGCACTGTTTCACAGTGAGCTAAGATCCTATTTGACCAAGTGTTTTAAACCTTTTGATATTTTTGACAAACTTCCCCCCAAATTCAAATCCTAAATAAAGTCTTTCTTTTGACATGAAAGCAACTTTGAGAATTTCCAATGGGGCCCTGGGACTTCTCAAAGAATGTATTCTCTCTTTGTATAAAGAGGGAGATATTAAACTAAGTAGGCTTATTTGGTGTGTTAAATTACATGGGAAGCATTGTCAAATAAATGATGATAACGTTTCTTAGGTTATATTGTGCAGGTTAAATGTTATTAATATAACTTTTAAAAAATTATACAACATTCTCAAAATTCTGATCTGTCCTGGTTATAAGTCATAATTCTAGTTATTTTCAAATGTTATATGTCACAGAAATAACCAAATTTCTTTGTCAATTGCCATTTTTAAGTTTTCTGTCATTTGCAGACAGTTATTGCTTTACTCTGATACTTTTGCAAATATGTTTCATCTTCAGAAAGATTCATGGAAAGGACCCTGACACTTACTCTAGAATACAGGTGTCTGATAAACTTTCAGAGTACAAAACTAAACTGGGTAAGAAATCACAGAATTCTAACAGAGAAGCTGATGGCCTCATAAAACTACTAGCAGAAGATCAAGATCAAGAGTTGATTACATGGGATTGAATGAACTGATGAGGATGGTTATAATTTTTATGACTTTTCATTTGAAATATTGCTGATTTTTTAATGTTTTGTTTTTCCATATTTAAGGAAATATTTTTCTCGTTTCTCTTAAGCTATGACTTATACATAGCAATTTGGTAAATTATACCTTTCTAACCAGAATTAAAATATTCATCTCTTTCTCCCTACTAGATCCCTCCAAAATTTGGAAACCCTTGATGAGTGAATATTCTTATTTTCATGGCAATATAGTTATTTGCATAAGTTCAATAAGAATCTGTGTTCCTTATAACAGGACACAATTGGAAACATTGGTTATATTACCAAGTCTTTGACTAGAATGTCATATTTGAGAGAAACATACAAAGACTCAGATATGACCAAACAGATTTAAGGAACAGGATTGACTTTATGAGACAAAAAAAGCAACCTGGAAATACTGGCCTGGTACCTTGCTTACAGGGTTCCTAGCAACCTTACCAGGTGAGTAAAGAAGGTCACTTCCTGGAAGGTGCAAGAACCTCAGGATATTTTGGGGAACATCAAGAGAAGAGAGGAATCCACTCAAACCTATAGGTATTGCAGGAAGACTGATGACAAGTCCTTGGGTTGGGTCTCCTGGTTGTGAGAGGTCTTTAAATTTCAATCTGAGATTGCTTATGAAAAGTTCCAGCAAAGCAGATTTAAAAGAGCCTATATGACAATTGTTATTCTTTCTGTATGTATGTAAACAATTGGGCCAAGTTTATTGAAACTAGACATTCTGCAAAACAATTAGCTTTAATTTCGTTACCTTTGGTACAAATGAGGGTGATTTTAGAGAGAAAAATTATGTTTCAATAAAAACTATAGTACACATTTATGGAGATTAGATTCTGGTTCTGTTAATTGTCTTTGATATTTTTGTTTTCTATCTGTAAACTAGACTGGATCCTGAATTCTCCCACTCTCCTCAATATCTGGCTACAAATCTCCAAACTAATGTTTTCAATTTTTCCCATCCTTTTCATTTAGAATCAACGAGAGCTCAAACCATCATTTTTCCTGAAGCCTTGCAAACTGAAGCTGGGCAACTTGATATAAACTTGAGAAATTCATGCCTGTTACTGTGTAAATCACTCAGAAAGATACCTGAACCCCCAATGACATCAACAGAGACACTTCAAACAGCAAGAGATGCTTCAACCCAGACACCTAGAAACCTTGACTGCCTGCTCCCTGGACTCAGAAACTGGTTTATAATTTGCTCCAATCATTAACATTATTTTTGTTTCTGTTTCTCTAGAAAAGCTTCCTAATAAATGCCTGGTTACTTGCTTACATAATATAAGTCTAACTTTGGGAACCTATCTGCATCATCACCTTACAAAGAGACTGGTTCAATGAGATTGAACAACCTATGTCCCTTACCAGGAGGAAGCAACTAGTATAGTTCTCACCCCAGTTCCATCAAGATTGAGGAATGAACAATAACAAGGGGGGATTTGTAACCAGACACCCTCTAGGACAGTTCAAATGACTCCATGTTATCAACAGAGTAATTGAATGGTTTTTCAGGAACTGAGAAACCACCCCTTCACCAGTTCAGGTCAGTTGAGACCAAAAACCCATCAACCGGGTCTGTGCAAATGCCCAATAAGTGACCCTTTTGATGTCAAGGGGCTGAAAACTCCACCCTCAGATCATACTACTACCACCACCCTTTTGTGAACACGCAGCCCATGAAGACCTATGAAGCATGACTATGCTTGCACAGAACATCAATCACCTCACTTCTTATCATCTGTCTCCACACCTCAGATTGCCCTGCCCTTCATCTCATAAATTTTGCCCCAAACCCTGGATTGGGGATACAGATCTGACAGCTTATGCTTTCTGTCTCCTTGCAAAATGATCTTGCAATAAAGCCTTTTCTTTTCTCAAAAGCAGATGCCATAATAATTGGCTCGTTATGCACATCAGGCAACAGAACCCCAATTTTGTGCAGCAACATAATGTTGCTATGTTGTAGTAGAAACTAGTCCTTTTGCCCACCAAGCTGTCTCCCCCTCATCTACCCTTGACTTCTGTAGGAACTTCTTCTCCTCCTTTTCGTTCACATGGCAACCATGGAAGCAGCCATATTGGACAACTGAGACCTACTTTCTGGCCTCAGCTGATTGGTGCAGGGGTGATCACCTGACCAAGGCTGAGCCAATCAGAATCCTTCCCTGGGAATCTGAAATCTCTAGCCTTGGTCTGGCTATTTCCCCAAGGAAGGCAGTCATGTCCTACCTGGCAGGCGGAGTGACAGGGAAAGCTGAATTATAGGGCAAAAGGGAATGAATGACACAGGAGAGAACACAGCATCCTGGCAGAGTCCCTGAGGCCACTTTCCTCTTTGCACTTGATAAATTCTCTGATCCTTAAAATAAATCCACATCTATTTTTGCAAAATCTAGGTCACATGTGTGTTACATCTAGGACAACTCAGAGGGTCCTCAAAAATACAAAGATTAATATATCCATTTTACAGTTGCACACACTGAGGCACAGTGAAGGAGAGTGCCTGAGAATCAGGATTTGAAGTCAGATTTGTCTCATCCCACAGGTGTAGTCAGCTGTGTCTCTTTTCTGACATAATTTCTCTCAAATCTGCAAGATTTGAACCAGAAAGCCCCAGATCCCTCTTGGGGATATTAAAGATATCAGCCCCTGTATTTGCTTTTCTCCTCAAGGGCCTCCTTCCCTCCATCTCTTTTCTGGGGTCCTGAGGAGGGAGAAGCAACTGGATGGAGGTGGGATCCTCAAGTTCCCCATATGGGAAGCTAAAGGTCGAACAACCCTCTCTCAAAACCCCAGGATGAAGCAGATGGAGCAAACACAGACTCTCAGAAACCCATCTTTCTAAGCTTCTCTGCTTCAAAAACATAATCAGAGGAAAAGGGGACAGTGATGAGGTAATATTTTTAATAATTTCTTTTTAGGGTCATGGATCCCTTTGAAAAATCTCCTGAAAGATCCCCTAGACTAAGGAAATAGTCTTGACATTTTATAGCTCTGTGTCCTGAATTTTCCTTAGAGAAACAGCAAAGACACAAATGTACTGCTCATGTAGGAGTGATGTGGAAAGCAGGCTAAAGGGGCTTTTGCTGAAACTGGGTAAACCTCTCTCAAAATGGTAAAGCAGGAAGAAAGGACTTTGATCTCTTTGTGTCTCTGTTTTCTCATTTGTATACTGGGGAAAATAAGAGTAGCTTAGCTCTTGGGCTGTTTGAAGGATTACAAAGAACTTAAACATGTGAAGCTGTTAGATGAGTGTGCTAATTACTCAATAAATGTTATGGATTATTAAAGCCACTATGGTGGCTGTTATTGCACTGAGGAGGACTGGAAATCACTAGAATGCAACACCTCACTCTTCAAGGTGGACGAGCTTTGGGTAGAGGAGGGGAGGGAGGGGGAGAATGGGGGACACTCACATTGACCTGTCCCTCGCAAATATCTTTCGCTTCCTGCAGTGCGATGAGAACAAAGGCTGTGAGGGACACGTCTTTCTCCTCCGCATTCCGGAAGCCGCCCTAGGGTGGGGAGCAGGAAGCAAAAATAGGGTCACTGGCGTATCCTTGCATGCTGACCAACTCCCTTGTAGGATCAGCAGCTCAAAGCAGGCCTGGGTCTCTCCCCAGTGCCTCCCCAGGTGGGCCAAACTCTTTAGTATTCATTCATTCATTCATTCATTCTGCAAATGTTTCTGGGGCTGTGGATATGATGGTGGACAAAAACAGATGCCAGCCCCAGCCCTCACAGAACTCCCTGTCTAGTAGGGGAGACAGACATGAACCAACCAGCTTATCAACAGATACATAATTACAAACTGCTGAGTGCTGTGCAGGAGAAGCAGATGAGGCAGTGAGAATGGACAGTGGGAATATGACTCAATTGGGGAGGTTAGGAAAGGTGTCCCTGAGAGATGACAGATGGAGCCACAATCTGAAGGGTGAGTAGGAGTCAACTCTGAAAGAGAACAGGGGTTAGCCTGCCAGGCAGTGGGATCAGCATGTACGAAGGCCCTGTGACTGGAGAGAGAAAGGCTCCTACCATCACAGCTGGAGTGTAGAGAGACGGGGCAAGGCCATGAGGCTGGAAGCCTGGAAGGTCAGGCTAAGGCAGGGGTTCTCCAACTTAAGCACACATTGCCTGGGGGGCTTGTTAAAATTCGGCTAGACCCCGCCCCTAAAGTTTCTGATTCATTGCATCTGGGGTCCAGACTGAGAACGTGTGTTTCTAATAAGTTTGCAGATGGTGTTGATGCTGCTGGCCTGGGGACCACACTTGGAGTTTCACGGCCCTAAGGAGTTCTGTGTCTGTGTTTAAGAGCAATGGGGAACAAGGGGACTTTCATTCTGCGTTGGACCTTGCAGGTTTCTGGTTTGTGAAGGAGGAGTGACACTCTCGGCTCCTTTCTTTCCCTGTGAGCCCCCACCTCCCTCACACCACACACACACAGCAAATTGGGCAGTGGGCCCATGGGGGAGTCTTTATCCTGTCAATCCTATCAGGTTCAGGTGCCCCTCTCCCGGAGCCTGCCCTGAATCCCTGCCTCTTACAATCATTTCTTGATGTATCACGGGCCCGTCCTCCTGGAAGACTCCATCTGGCTTCTGCTTCTGGAGGATCAGCCATTTGACAGCCCCACAGAGGACCTGGGAGTCGATGGCGATGAGGTTGGAGGCCAGAGCGAAGACCTTGACCACGTAGGCTGTCAGCCTGGGGGTGGGTACAGAGCATGAGCCAATCGGCTCTGGGAGCCAGAGACTGACATCCCAGCCAACCAATGAGAAGAGAGGGGTGGGGCCCGTTTCCCTTCCTGGAGCTCAGGACCCGGTATTGCCTGCAGCGGGTGCTTAAAGCTTGATGACTGCATGTCACTCAGCCAGCGGGCACCTTGGGTCTGAGGGTGGAGGGATCCATTCACACAGGGCTGCGTGGGCGAGGCCCCCTAGACCACCCGAGGCCAGGATCCGGGCCCTGCTCAGGGCGAGGATGGGCAAGCTGACCACCGCGTCTCACCAGGTGCTGGGCGGCCGGCTCAGGAAGGCTGCGTAGGCTGAGCTGGGTTGTCTGTAGGCCAGCTGCTGGGTGTACCCTGCAGGGAAGGGAGAAGTGTTGGGAGAGGAGCGGGGGCTGAGAGGAGGGGGGTGGCTGGTGCGGTGTTGACAGGGAGAGGAGGGGTTTAGAGAGGGGACAAGGATGCTATGAGGGGCAGGACAGGGGCTCAGAGAGGAAAGAGGGGGCTCAGGGGAGGGGTATCTGGGGGGAAGGGGAAGCTTAAGGGGAGAGGGACTTAGACGGGGGGTGGGAGGGCGGTGCCAGAGAGAGGAAGGAGAAGGAGTTCTCAGAGGAGGCGGGATTCAGAGAGGGGAGGGTTCTCAAAGTGGTTCAGGGGCCATGGGGCCTCAGTCAGGGAGGGAGCTCTGAGATGAGGCTCAAAGGGGCCGGGGTCTCAGAGGACGGAGGGGGAGGAGCTCTCAGAGGAAGGCGGGGCCTGGATAGGAGGCGGGGTCTCAGGGAGCACAGAGCTCAAAGACGGGGCTGGTGTGTGTGTGTGTGGGGGGTGGTCACCAAGAGGGTTGGGGGCGCCTACCCTTCTTGATGAGCTCCAAGGACTCCTGCCGCTTCTCCAGGCCGAACTTCTCCCACTGCTCGGTCTGGTCCAGGTAATGCACTGCGATGACCGTGGGCGTCATGCTAATCATGTTCTGCTCGCCGCAGCCCGAGGGGGTCACGATGAGGTGCTTCAGGCGCTCCCCGTCGATGGCGTCCTCTGCCATCTGGGCCACCGGGGTCCCTGCAGCCGGGTAGGAGGTGGGTGATCAGGCAAGATGTCCCACCCTGGTGTGGGGTGGGATGAGGAGGGACAGGGCTGCCCTCGCTGTTCCCAGGCTCCGACCAGCCAGGGCCAAGGGGTCAGGGACAGCTGAGGGACACGTGATTGCAGGCGGAGCTGCAGGACTGAGTGGCTGGAGTGGCGGGGGGGGGGGTCTGCCTCTGTGGGGGCAGGGGCTTTCGCTTCACAGGCGCACTCCAGTCTGGGGTCGTCTTGTGACACCATTAGTAAATTCATTCCAGTAACCACAGTCATGACTACTCATATGTGCTTAACGCTATTTGCCAGACTCTGTTCTAAGAGAACACCTTATAGTATCTCATTTAATCCTCCTGACAACCCTTTGATATAGATGCTATTATTTTCCCCCATCACAGATGAGGAAACCAAGGGTCTCTCCTCAGAACCTTACAGCTCACAGGTTGCAAGGTGCCTTTCCAGCTCCTTCTTGTCCCTTCTCACCCCAGTCCTCCCTCCTGGGCAGTTGGTTCCAGAATTTTTGCTGTTGAACTATACAGCTTCTCATTTAAACATCTTCATCAGCAAAAGCTATTTTCTGAACTAAATACTGCCTGGAGCCTTTTATAAAACAGATCAGGGAGAAGTTGTTCTAGCTGAAGCGAAAGAGGCAGGCACGGTGGTTAGACATCCCCGGAATAGATGGAACTGGGTTCCCTTCTGGGGCCACAGCCCCCCTGACACCTTCATGGGCCCCGTGGGCTCAGGGCCAAGAGCATCTCACCTTGCAGGAGGATCTTGGTCTCTGACTCCGTGTCCGGGACTTGGTCGCTGAGGTCTGCGGCAGGGACCTCCTCTCGCTGCACTCCATCTGCCAGACGAACGGGGGACTCCGATGGCACCAGCCCCCTCCCACCCCACCCTGCACCACCCCCCAGGTCCCATGCCCTCTCCCATGGCTGACTCACTTTGGCCCAGGTGTTCTGGATCCAGTGTGCGAACGGCCACGGTTTTGTTGACTCTGATTCCTTCCGGCTAGATGGTGTGGGGATCAGGTGAATGAAATGACAGACAGACAGACAGATGGTCAGCAGAGTGCTGTTGTTTGGGATTACCATACCAGGGACATGGTGGCGTCTGCCCTGTCTTAGCTGTGTCACTGGGAGCCAGTCACTTTGCCTCTCTGTGCCTCCGTTATAAGGAAGAGGCAACACAGACACCTACTTTCATACTGTTGTCATGAGAATTAAATCAGAAATTAATAACAAAATAAGAAAACCTTTTTGAAATCTTCCTATGTGCTTAGAAGCTTTACTCATGTTAAGTCAATTGATCTTCACAATGTCGACTTCAGCAAATTTGTCACTTATTTTACCCTTAAAATGAGTTTATTTGGGAAAAGCCAAAGGAATTGCAATCGATGTGTGGGCTATGGCAAACCATAGACAAATGCAGAAAACAAAGGAGGGAGCTGCTTTTATAGAGAAAAAGGGGAGTGGGCGGGGCTGCCCTAAAGAAAGTCCATTGGAGGAAAGTAACAGCTCAGGGTGGCAACAGCTTCTCATTGGCTGAGCTGCAGCGTTTCTCATTGGCTGGGCTGCAGCGTTTCTCATTGGCTGGGCTGCAGCGTTTCTCATTGGCTGGGCTGCAGCATTTCTGATTGGTTGGGCTGTTGCTAGGTGGGGAGAGAAATCTTCCTTCATTAGGAAAGTAGTTTAACTTCCTTTGCAAGATGCAAGCTTATGTCTCTTCCTGTTTGGAGTAACTGATGATGTGTGATGGGGTGTGAGAGCTCCCCCTATAGGCCTTCCCGACTCCAACTTAGTTAAGGTTTCTTTTATTAGTTTCCACAACCACCCCCCAATGAAGAGGATATTGCTATTATCACTCACATTTTAAAGATGGGGAAACTGGGGTACAGAGAGGTAAAGTAACTCGCCCAAGGTCACACAGCTAGTAGAACAGAACTGGGGTTTGAACCTTGTAGTCTGGCTCCAGAGTCTGTTTTTAGCCCACTGCCTCTCAATGGGGGTTAATAAAATAGAAATAAAAATAAAATAAATTTTAAAAAGTAAAATAAATTTTTTTGGGAGGCCAGCCTGGTGGCTCAAGTGGTTAAGTCTGCACGTTCTGCTTTGGCGGCCCCGGGTTTGCTGGTTTGGATCCCGGGTGCAGACCTACACACCGCTTGTCAAGCCATGCTGTGGCAGGCGGCCAACATATAAAAAGCAGAGGATATGGGCACGGATGTTTGCTCAGGGCCAGTCTTCCTCAGCAAAAAGAGGAAGATTGGTGGCAGATGTTAGCTCAGGGCTAATCTTCCTCAAAAAAAAATTTTAAAAGCAAAAATATAAGTAAATAATAAGTAATAAATAAAAATATAGAAAAGAAAATGAAGATAAGTAAAGGAATGTGCTTAAGTACTTAGCACATAGTAAGCACTCAATTAAAACAGGGGCCATCTTAATTAGCATCAAAGGCCCAACTCAAGCTCTTGTGTGTCTACAGACAAAACTCCACGCTGGACAGCAGCTGTTTTTGCCTTCTGAGAACCTCTTCTCCTTTCACCTGGTAGTAATGCCCAGACTTTCCTCTGCAGACTGATTTTCCTCCAGGAGCATGCTGGTAAATATTTAACATCCACGTTTGCAGGAAGAAAAGATGCTGATGTCTTGTGCTGTCAGTTTCCAGGGTGTAAATATCCCCACCATGATGGATTTCAAGCTACCAGGGCAGAAGGGGAGGTCGGGGGCACACTGGCTCTTGGAAGCTGGGCCATGCAGGCTCGCGGACACTGCTGGAAATTCTCCCAATATGCTGAGCCATATTGGAGCCAGATGGGAAAAGAAAAAGTGTGTCCCTAAATAAACCTAAATACTTTTAGGTATTTTCTAATGGCCAATTTTATCCCAGAACATTAAAGTAGTTGGAAATATATGAATCTGTTTCCCTGAAAGCCAGGATAGAAAAATTATAATGAATTCTGGTTTGAGTATAAATAAAACATTTTAATGTAAAATCACACCATCGATTTTATATATGTTTGGTTTTTGGTGTTTCAATATTTTTTTCAACTACTTTAACATTTTGGGGAAAAATTAATCAGTAAAAAAAATACACATAGGCACATCTATGGGGGCACTCATTTTTCCTTTTGCTTCGGACTCCAGTTTGGCATCACTTGACACTGTCAGATCCTGCCTCTATTTGAAATTTTAATATTTTGTTGGTTGCACATATTTTGGCCTTAATTTTGATTTCTTAAAATATTACATTAAAATATGATCTTGCTTATAATCACACATTTTGCTTTAAAATATCAATAAGACATGATGAGACATTTTTATTGATGATTTTATCTCTTGTTCTATTTGAAAGTGTTCCACACTGTGAAAAATAGTAGACCTAACTGTTAATGTATTATTAAGGGTAAATTCATAGGTAAAAATAGAAATTTTCTATGTTCTTGCATCGTATATTATTGCTTTATAAAGTTTGTTCTGTAAAATATGTTTTCCCAAGATTTTTAAAGTCAAAAGAAAACTCCTATACTGAAATGTGTCACAAAATATAATATTTGATATTAAAATATATTTTAACAAAAAGATATATTATTGGTCTTTATTACCAACCTTTTGGCATCCCCTAAAATTCCGTGCCCAGAATTGGCTCACCCTAATCCTGGCCCTGCTTCCGATTTTCTAGTACTCCCAAATTTCCTAAGCTGGACATTCTTAGTGGCTCAGAGCCTGGGTCTCCAAACTGGATTGACAGCACGGGGAGGACAGCAGCCTTTCCTGAAGGACAAGGGGCAACAGGTGCCCCAAGGACTCACCACGACCCTCAGGGTCTTCTTGACACCATCGCTGATGAAGTAGTGGTAGACGGCGGCCTTGACCTCCACCTCCTGTAGGCCAGTCTTCAAGGGCACAATGACATAAGGCACAGCCAGCGAGGACTTTGGCGGGATGGTCACAGTCTGCTGGTAGCGCCTCTTGGAGGTGGCCAGGCTGCAGAATGCTGGATTATAGAGCAGTTCCACCCTCACCTGCCAGGAGCAGAGAGTATCAAGCCAGGGGCACGTGCCGTGGGTCCCCCTCCAAGCCCCCCACCGCACCGCTGCTGTCGCAGGGCCCACCTTGAGCTCTTCTGCCTCCCGGTAGTTGTAGAGGACAGCTCGGATCTCCACCTGCTCGTTGCGCACGACAGAGTAGGGCAGCCGCAGGTCAATGAAGAAGTCTAGCATCACTGTGACCTCATAGGGGTCAGCCACGCAGATCCCTGCCCAGGTGGAAGCGGAACGCGGGGTGTCAGGGGTGTGGGATGGATGGGGTGGACAGGGTCCAAGTTCGAGTCCAAGTTTCCTGCCCCCCCCCGCCCCAGAGTCTCAGAGCTTACCCCTGACCACGGGAACTGTCTCAAGCTCAGCCTGCCTTTGCAGGAGCCCGTAGACTAAACAACGTTAATGGTGGTAAATCACAGATGGGGATGGTGGCTGGGAGTTTCCATGATTTAGTGATTCTCATTTTCTTTGTGATTTTATTCATAGATAGATGTGCAGGAGGGAAGAAGGCATCATTGAAGGGTCCACATCTGTGCTCCCCAGAAGGGAAGCCCCAAGTCCCTTGTGGTCACTGGGCACTGCTGAAATGTGGCTAGCTCGAACGGGCACTGGACTCCTTCTATTTCATTTTAATTAATCAGATTTAAACTTAAAAACCAGTGCTCACTGTGAATATCCTAAAACCCACTGAATTGTGCACTTTCAAAGGGTGACTTTTATAGCATGTGAATTATATCTCCATTTTTAAAATCATGCTTGATTCAGTGATTGCAAACTTTTAGGTAAGTTTCAGACAACGTGAGTATGCCGAGCTACTTTTTCAACTGTAAATTTTACGAATCTTAAAATATGGATCAAAGTCTTCCCAAGGAAAAGTTAGCAATCCTAACTGAGATGCACTGTAAGTATAAAGCACACACCAGATTTCAAAGGCTTAGTACAAATAATAGTAAAATATATCATTCATAATTTTGAGATATTAATAGGGTATTCCTAACTATTGATGGATTTATTTTTGTAACATTATTATTAGTGTCATAGTGGTTTTGTAAATTTTTACAAATGTTGAAATGATAATATTTTGGATATATTTGGGTTAAATAAGATGTCTTACTAAAAGTGATTTCATCTACTTTTTTTATGGTCCTCCCCCAAAATTTAAAATGACATATATGGCTCACATTATATTTCTGTTGGAAAGTGCCAACCTGCCTTGAGAAAAAATGATGCTACAAACATGGTTACTTGTGATACAACAGTTACCAGATCAAATTAGAGCAAAGTGTTGATGCAAGTGAAACTTACAAAACCACTATCACATTAAAAGTAATGTTACACTAAGAAATCTATTGATTTAATAATAATTTCTTTGTTTATTCTTTTTTTTCTTTTGCTGAGGAAGATTGGCACTGAGCTAACACCTGTTACCAATCTTCCTCTTTTTTCCTTGAGGAAGAATGGCCCTGAGCCAACATCTGTGCCAATCTTCCTCTATTTTGTATGTGGGACACCGCCACAGCATGGCTTGATGAGTGATGTGTAGGTCCATGCCTGGGATAGGAACCTGCAAATGCCAGGCCACCAAAGCAGAGAGCACAAATTTAACCACTATGCCAGCAGGCCAACCCTTTTGCTTATTATTTAATGGTGAAAGAAAATAATAACCAGAGGCGTGAACAGAATCCCTATTTTCCAACCTACAGCCATTTATTCATCACCCTGAAGGTCTGTTATAGTCACTGGTGCTATTTACCTTCCTTAGCAACAATTTGTTTTTACATTTTTTAAACTCAAATTTAACATGGTATCATTACGGTACATGAGAAACCCAGCTTCCTGTGCCATAAATAGGAGGTTACCCCAAGGAAAACAAAACAATTTTGTTAAATACTGGCTAGTTCATGTTGCCTGCAGAAAGCTAGACCCCTTCCCTCTCTTTGTTAAAAAATAAATAAATAAAAGGGGTTAAACAAGAATTGGAGCGGAGGTGATGGCATCCTTGCACCAGACTTAGTTTTTCTTCTGGAAGGAGGTGGAAGGATGGAAAGAGAACTAAAAAGCATTGACGTCTGACACGCAATTTGTGTCATTTTTAAGGAAGTCAATCAATTTTTCTGTGTGATACTGTAACAGTGGGTACACGTCCTGATACATTTGTCCCAACCCACAGAATGTAACACCAAGAGTGAGCCCTAAACTGTCACCTCCAGTTAATAACAATGTATCAATATTAGCCCATCGATTGTAACCAATGGGCTACATTAATGCAAACAGGAGTTAACGATATGGGAACTTGGGGAAAGTGAGGAGTATATGGCAATTCTCTGCACTTTTTGCTCAATTGTTTCTGTAAACCTAAGACTGTTTAATAAAATCTATTAATTAAAAAAGGAGCGATTCTGATGCATGATTTGTATTATTTAAGAAAGTATCTATGCAGCTCTGAAAGGCATCTGCCCTTGGACTCTAAAATACATTTGACTCCAATAACAATCATCATCATAATAATGGCTCATTCATTAAACATTAATAATGTGCCAGGCACTATTATAAGGGTTTTACATGTATTAATTCATAAAACCCTCCCAACAACGCTTTCAGTAGGTACTATTTGTCTCATGCCCATTTTATGGATGAGTCAGAGAGACTGAGTAACTTGACTCAGCCCACACAGCTGCCCAGGGGACGACCTGAGGTTGGAACCCAAGCCCTTGAGTTTAGGAAGCTCCCCGCTTCTAATCCTATTGACTCTTCAATTCCTAACAGCTCAGGAGATGAAAAATTTCCAAGTTCCATCGATTACAATGCTAAAATTCTGAAGCTCTAAAGTTGATTTCTTGAAAGGGCCATCGACTGGTGGTCTTGGATGAACCAAGTCACCTTCCTTCCTTGGCTTCAGTACCTTCGTTTAGAGAATAATAGTACCAACTTCATAGAGTTCTTGTGAGCATTAAGTGAGATAGGATGTAGAGCGTTACCGCAGTGCTTGGCAAGACAATGATGTTGCAAAGATGTCACAAAGGCACAGAGAGCAGATTCTAAAACCACAGGGCCCTTTGGGATTCTGCCCCTCCAGGGGACATTTGGCAATGTCTGGGGACATTTCTGGATGTCACAACTTGGGGAATGGGTACCGGCATCTAGCAGGTAGAGGCCGTGAATGCTGCTCAACATCCTGTATTGCACAGGGCAGCATCCTACCACAAATTACAATCCAGCCCAGAAGGACATCGGTGATGAGGTCGAGAAATGCTAGTGCAGAGCAGAACGTCTCCAACTTTCATGCGCACACAAATCTCCCGGGGATCATATTAAAATGCAGGTTCTGATTTGGCAGGTCAGGGGTGGGGCCCAAGATTCCGAATTTCTAACCAAATTCAGGTAAAGCTACTTTATCAGGTTGCTACTGCTCCAGGGCACATGCTTCAACCAGCAAGGATCCTCACACAGACCTCGATATATGAAAATATCCAGCAGGGAAATATAAAGATGCTCTGACTTGAAACAGGAATGGGAGCCACAAACCAGAACCGTACTGAGCTGTACTGGTGTCCTAGGCAAAAAGAAACCTATGTATATGATTTTATTTGAGCTCATCACTTGCTCAAGAGGAATTGTCAGAAAATTTCAATTCCTTCAATTAGAAACAAGACAGGCAAAGAAACAGAAAATCTTGAAGCCAGGAAAGTAAAATGATAGTAAAGTATAATTTATTATAAATTAGAACTAAGCAAAATTATAATACGGTATAATAAATAGTGACTTTGATATAAATAAAATATTTATACTTACTGTTGCGAGCTTTGATATACCTGCTTTTTCATGTTTCAACATTTTTTCAACTACTTTAATGCTTTGAAAAATATTAACCTTTAAAATATACATAAAGAATGCATATGGGGCACACCTTTTCTCTGTTGCCTCAGACCCCAATATGGCTCCGCACGGTGCTGAACTCTATTTAAAAACTGGATATTTTGTTCATCATGGGTTCCTTTGCATTTGCTTTGATTTTTAAAAACATGTTGCAGTAAACTCTTGATGGCTGAGTTTTTTGGCACCCACTTATATTTTGCACACAAAATCAATGCATCGCCTTCAACACCCAACTCTCTCCTCTTCTATAAAACACCGCATTTGGCCAGAGCTTGTCAAGGTCTCACATCCAGCTGTCAGCAGTGAGTGGGACAGGCAACACCTTTTTGGCATGTTTCCCAATCTGACCACTAATGTTTCAATAGCTCTTTGCATCTTGCTTCCTCTCCTATTTTTCTTAATCACTTAACCCACTCTCATGTCAACATCACCCCCTTAAAAGATTTTGTTGTTGCAATTGTTCTGTATGATACAGTAATGGTAGCTACAAATCATTACACATTTGTCCAAACGCATAGAATGTATGACACCAAGTGAGCCGTCATGTCAAGTATGAACTTGGGGTGATAATGACCCCATGTAGATTCCTCGATTGTAACAATTGCGCCACTCTGGTGCAGGATGTCGACAGTGGGGAAGGCTGTGCATGTGTGTGTGTGTCGGCGGCGGGGGCAGAGAGTATGTGGGAAATTTATATACTTTCCACTCAATTTTGCTGTGAAACGAAAACTCCTCTACAAAGAAAATCTATTTACAAAAAGCACTGACTATGTCACCCACAGTTCTAGACTCTTGACTCCCCTCAGCAACCAGGGGGCAAGGGACGAGCCACCAAGAAACAGAGGCTCTGTCAGGGTGGGACGAGAAAATGCCCAGGATCCCTGGGGTCCTGCCTCCTGAGGTCGGGGCCCCCACCTTCCCTCACCTTTCTTGTCCGACAAGCTCACAGCCAGAATCTCCCAAGTAGTGATGGAGTCTTTCAAAAACACGTTCATGATCTTGGTGGAGATTCTGGATGGGGGAGAGAAGGGGACATCAGGAGAAGGCATCGAGCAGAGTGGAGGGGGACAGCTGGTATGGAGGGGTCCCAAGGGCCTGGTTGGAAGGGAGCACATGTAGGTAGCAACATTCTTGGTTTTTCTGGGATGGGCTGTGGGGTTCCACAGTGATTCCAGAAAAGAGGGGGATTGGAGGTGCATGCAAATTAAAGAGTCTAGTCTGGGGCATTGATAGGAGCTGGCCCCGGGGGTGGATTGAAGTGGGGGGTACTCAAGATTTACCCATTTTTCTCTGGTTCTTTTAATTCCTCTATGGTCCACAGCCAACTCTCAGGGAACTGGCTTCGGGAAATGATGTCCTCTTCCGGGATGATGTCTTCATCCAGGTCACCTGCGAAGGTTGGGGGTGCAATCTGGGTTTACAACAGACCCACTTTCCCCACTGTGCCCTTAAATATTCATCTCGGCAGCCCTGGAGGGGCTCCTAGTAGGGGAACACACCCACAGCTGTATGATGACTTTTGGGGGGGGGCCCAAGCATGTTTGATTTTGGGGGATCCTTCCTCCATAAAAACAATATTAAAAATCAGATTTTAGGGGCTGGGCCCGTGGCTTAGTGGTTAAGTTTGGCACGCTCCACTTCAGCAGCCTGGGTTTGGATCCCTGGAATAGACCTACACCACTTGTGGGTGACCATGCTGTGGTGGCGACCCAGATACAAAAACAGTGGAGGATTGGCAACAGATGTTAGCTCAGGACGAATCTTCCTCAGGAAAAAAAACAAATAAATAAAAATGAATCACATTTTACAAGTGTGTTGCTGTAACAGCAAAAATAATTCAGGCTGGGTTACATTCCCTTTTTTTCCCCCTCTGATTTTCAAAGGAATGAAAGCATTTGTGTGCACCTCGAAAAGTGGCACAGCCCCCCCCCCCCGACACCAGGCTGGCTGTGTCTGATGGTCATATCGATCCTGAAAGTAACTGAGAGATTCCCCAGACTTGATGTAGACTGCTGAGGAGATGACAGCCTTTAAAAGCCAGCTTGATACCATCAGCCAATAAGCAAAGTCGGGCTGGGGTAGAATTCAACCCTGGCTGAGCTTTCTTCAAGAAATGATGGACAGATTTTAATTTGGCTCTGGGTTTCCCTAACAACAAAGTAGGTAGGATTCCATAAATGCTACACCCGCTCATACTCTAGAATAAGCTATCCAAGTGTCTTTGGGGTGCTAACATGTACGCCACCCTCTGTCACCCCGAATTGGCTAAAGAAATTGTGCAAAGCTGGGGAAAAAAGCATCCATGTGCTTATAAACCATATCCCAGTAGGTCAGAGGTTTTCTCTCCCTTTCCCAGTAGCCCTTTCTATCTTTGTCAAAAAGAGTCTCTGGGTCACTGGAATGGAAAGCAGCATGCCTAAGTCAGTATAATTTGCAAAAAGATGGAAGGTAGAGTACTTTGCTCATGTGTGTTGGGAATCTTTGTGTCTTTTTTGGGGGTGGGAGGACTGAAGGGGTGCTAGTTTTTTGGCTAAAAGAATTTAGAAATATCTGTCCATTTTGGCAATGGCTGCTTTGGACAGGTGGCTGCCTATTTCTAAGCTGAAAAAAGAGATAGAGGTGTGCACAAAAAAATCATGCATTACCATGTAAGGAGTCCTTATCTGTTATCTTAAATGCTAAGCAAAAACAGGTTTTGGGGAAAATCTCCCTGGGCTTAAATCTTGCCATGATCTGATAATTAAAAGAAATTAAAAAAAAATAACTATATAAGGGGGACCAGCCCCGTGGCCTAGTGTTTAAGTTTGGCATGCTCCACTTCGGTGGCCTGGGTTTGGATCCCACGTGCAGACCTACACCACTCATCGGTGGCCATGCTGTGGCGGTGGCTCACATACAAAATAGAGGAAGACTGGTGCAGATGTTAGCTCAGGGCCAATCTTCTTCAGCAAAAAAAACAAACAAACAAACAAAACAAAAAACACTAAAAAAAAAAAAGCCTATAAAGGAATAAAGAGGAACGTCACAATGGCAAAACCCAGCAGACCCTGTCTTAATTAAGAGATCAAGGTTTGCATCAGCAATAACGGGACAAATTGGTGCCATGTGCCTCAACGTCAACGATAGGATGCACCAAGAAGGACATAATCTCTTTTCTGTGACAGTCTTACCCAAAAGGTAAAACCTGAATGTGATTATGAAGAAACATCAGACAGACCCAAGTTGCGGGGTGATCCCGAAATATCTGGCCTGTATACTTAACGTACATCAAGAACATGGAAGTCACAGAAAGACGAAAAAGTGCTAGGGATGGGCCAGATCTAAGGAAACTAAAGAGACCCTGACATTAAACGCAACCTGTGTTTCTGGACCCCGTCTTTTTCCTATAAAAGTCCAAACCAAAACAACTGATGAAACTTGAATGGGGTCTGAGAATTTGATGGTGGTAATGAATCAACCTCACACAGGGCCTCCTCCCCCATCAGACAGGGCCTCCTCCCCTCCATGAGACAGGGCCACCCCCATCAGACAGGGCCTCCTCCCCCCTCAGACAGGGCCTCCTCCCCTCCATGAGACAGGGCCTCCCCCATCAGACAGGGCCTCCTCCCCCCTCAGACAGGGCCTCCTCCCCCGTCAGACAGGGCCTCCTCCCCCCCCATCAGACAGGGCCTCCTCCCCAGGCCCCCGTCACTCACTCCTGGCCAGGCCCAGGGGGTAATCCCGCCTGTGTTGGAGCCGCAGCTGGGTGATGTGGGTGCAGCAGTCCAGGAAGGCCTTCACGCACGCCTGGCTGTGGAGGATGAACTGGGCCCTGCGCTGGCACGAGAAGCCCATGGGGTTCTCCCGCATGCCGTGCTCGCAGCACTTGCGCAGCTCCTTGTCCTTGTACTGGCCCGCTGCAGGGGCACAGACCCCACTCACAGCCGGAGGAACTCAGGACAGACCCCGGGGAGGACTGCCTCAGGGCCCGGCCCTCCCTTCCTCCCTCTTTGGCTGGGATCCTGATGGGCAAGGCCCAGGGTCGGGAGGCGGGCGAGGGCCAGCAGAGGGGTCCCACCTTTGTCCATCCTCTTCTCCATGAGCTGCACAGAGCGGCGTCGCCGGGTGGCTGGTTTCGGGCACTCAGGATCTGGGGGGCAGGGGGACCAGGAACAAGCTGGATTAAGCACCTACTGGACATCCTTGGCTTACTCCTCACAGTGGCTGTGAGGTAAGGATGCCACTGCTCCCATTTGACAGGTGGAGAAACTGAGGCTCCATCTCAGTAAGAGAAGTGACTTGCTAGACGGTGGTGGAGGCAGGACTTGAACCCGGGGCCCCCTGAGCCCAGAGTCCTGCTCTCAACATGCCTCAGCATCTGAGAGGTGGAGGCACGGTCCTGCCCTGGCCCAGTGCTGGCCGCATCCTCACCTGTCCTCTGGGCGGTCTGCAGGTCTTTGTTGGTCTTGAGAGCCAGCCCAGCATCCATGAAGACACCGGCATAGTCCCTCCCACTGCCGGGCGTGCAGCCAATGTCTGCCTTCTCCACTGTGTCCCAGATCTGCAGGGTGGGAAGGGAGTCAAGGGGAGCATGAGGCCAGGCCAACAGTGCCTTCACCAATTCACTAACATGTCCATCCAACCCACCTCCATCCTCATCCCGGTCGCTGGCCGTCCACAGTGGATGGTTCCAGACTACGTGGCATAGAGCCATGTCCATTCCCATGACCATCCCCAACCTGGACCCTTGACCATTCAGATTCCCATTTTTACCCTGACCACCAACATATCCGTATGTCCATGTCCATTCTCACCTCTGCTTTCAACCCTCACCTAAACCCACTTCATCTGTTCTCCCCAGTGCCAATCTCACCTCAGCCCAAAGCCACCTCTTTGCCTGCACCATTGTCAACACCCCTCAGTTTTGTGGGGGCGTACCTTCCTCTGTGTCAACTTGTTCTTCTTATTCAGCACAAACACGCCCTTGTCCACAGCCACCAGCCCCACTCGGGCCCCCCGGTCACCCTCTATCTTGAGGGTCATCTGTTGCCCAGGCAGATGCTGCTTCTCCTCCTTGCCACCACCTTTCACCACCAGCTGTGGGGAGGGTGGGGGGGGAGGGTAAAGTCAGTCCTGTGAGGCCCCCGTGTCAGTCAGCCGAGGACAGGGGAGATCCTGGGCTGGGCTGGAAGGACAGAAAGGTGGAGACAGAGAGAGAAGAAGGGAGATGCGCAGAACCAGGATCAGGCAGAAAGGCAAGGAAAGAGAGACAACTGGGAGCAAGAGGGATACTGAGACTGAATCAGAAAAGGAAGAAAGAACAAGATGGAAAAGCAGAAGAGACAGGCAGAAACTCTGCGAACGTTGGAGAGAAATGGATTCAGAAGGCTGGAGAGAGGCAGAGCCAGAGGCACAAGACAGAGAAAGGATGGCCAGGCGGAGAGTCTTAAGATGGGCAGAGAGAGGGGGATGCGGGGAAGCTCACCGTGCCCACGCACGAGTCCTTGACGTCCACCCACACGGAATCGGCCACCACCTCCCTCTGGCCTTTGGCGTTGATGAGCGTGTAGTAAGCCACCAGGCGGAAGGAAGGAATGAAGTCCGTAGTGATGGTCAGGGGCAGCACCACCAGGGCCTGGCCGGGCTCTCGCACCTGGCGTCCCGCTTTCAACAACTTCCCCTTGTTCATGATCTGGGGGGGCAGGTTGGCATAAGGATGGGGAAGGTGGGAGGGAGGATGGAGGGGATCCAGGATGGGGGAGTGCTCCTGGGGGTGCTGGAGAAGCGAGGAGGAGGGGCTGGGGATCCTGGGAAGCCACAGACCAGGTAGGTGTAGTAGCGAATCTTGGCCTCCTGGCCCGGGTCCGTGCGCAGGTGGAAGTTGACATTGAGGGTCTCCCCAGGCTTGAGCTCCGTGCGAGGCACGGAAAGGTGCAGGTAGTTTCCGGAGCCGCCCAGGGTGTTGTAGGGGTGGGCCTGCATGGTCTTGGTGGCCTGTCGGGCATCCGGGATACCCTCCTTCCTTGTTTTTACCTGGGCAGGGAAAGAGGGATGCATGTGGGTCCCCCAAAGATGTCCCCATCCTAATCCTGGGACCGGGGAATGTGGGACTTTGCAAATGGGATTGAGCTGAAGATCTGGACATGGGGACATCATATTGGATTAGTCAGGTGGGTCAAAGGTAGTCACAAGGGTCCTTATAAGATATCCAGGCAGATGGCAGGACCCCACTGTGCAGACAGGAGCCCCTCTATGCCAAAGAAAACACCTCTATGTTTCTTTCTGCAAATGAAAGGACCCCCACCGTGCACATGGCAGGATCCCTTTGTACAAACGTCAGGACCCTGCTGTACCAATAAAGTCCCCGTCTCCCCGGTGTAGGGTCCCGAGGCTGGCGCAGACTCACAGTGATGGTCAGGGGCTGCTGGCTATTGGGGGTGTTGACGCTCAGCTTGGCCACACCGTCATCCTGGGTTAACGACTGCACATTGCTGCCCTGGGTGACCACGGGGATGCGGCGGGCTGGGGAGCCGTCGGGGTTCGTCACGAACACCTGTGGGTGCAGGGGCAGGTGGAGGGGGTTGAGGCAGACCCAGAGGTGTGGCCAGTGTTCAGGAGCAGGGTGGGGGGTGCAGCCCCATCCTGGGTCTCACCATGAGGTCGAAGGGCATGGCTGGTTTGAAGAACTTGGGCGTCTTGGTGAAGTGGATCTGGTAGGGGGAGGTCACGATGGGGATCCCGCTGCGCTCCGCCTCCACCATGTCGCTGCCTGAGGGGGCCAGCCATGAGGATGGGGTCCTGGCCACCCTTCAGGTCCAGGCCTCCTCTCTCAGATTGGACCCTGCCTTCATCTTGGGCCTCCCCCCTCAGACTTGGCCTTCCCTATCAGACTGGACCCCACCTTCATTCTGGGTCCCCTCCTCGCTCAGATGGGCCTCCCCTCTCAGACAGGACCACATGGTGGTGCTGGGCCTCCACCCTCAGATCAGGCCTCACCTGAGTGCAGGATGACGGTCACGGACACGTACAATGACTTCCCCACCAGGGCATCCGCTCGTGAGGGCTGTACCCCATTCAGGAGAACGTCTCTTTTCAGCACGGCCTCCCCAGTGCCGTCCTCGATCTGGGGGAGGAAATGAAGGCTCAGGGAGCAGAAGGGTTCAGACGGGAGGGAGGGGTTCAGAGGGGGCCTCTGTCACGTACCACAACGCGGGTGAGGGACTGGGCCAGCGAAATCCTCCGGTCACCATCCTGGACCCCAAAGATGACGAAGGCTGTTCCATCCACGTTCTTCCCATATAGGAACCTGCAAGGTGAGGACAGTCTCAGATTCTTCCCTCCTGAAAAGGTGAGTTTCTGCCCCAAACCTCCACTGACCCAGAGTCCCCGGTCTCTCACCTCACCCTCACCTGGCCCTTACCTCACCCCTTATCTGGTCCCTCGCCTGTCCCCTCAGCTCATCCTCATGTGGCCCTCATCCAGTCCCTTACCTGACTCTCACCTGGCTCCTCACCTAGTCCTCACCCAGCTCTCACCTGGTTCTTACCTGTCCCCTCACCTGGTCTCTCACCTGGCCCCACCCCCAGCCCCTCACCTGGCCGTGATGGTGACCTCCAGGCCATTCGGATCATCAATGTAGTAGAATTTCTCTGTGGGCTCCACTTGGACCTCGAAACTGGGGAGCACTGTGGGGGGGACAGACAGTGGTGGTGGGGGGCCGGCTCTGGGCCCAGCGTGACGGACCCCTGCCTAGGTCTCTCGTCCTCTTACCATATTCCTTCACCTCGAACTCGGCGGAGAAGACCTGCTGTGGAGAGTCTTCATAATGGACTCGGATCTTCCACTGCCCCATGCTGCAGAGAAGGCAGGTGAGTGATCCAGCCAGGCCCGGCAGCCCCCCACCAATAAGCCCGGGCTGGGGGGGTCCTGAACTCCCTCCTGGAGGGCAGGACATACTTGACCAGCTCCGGGATGTTCCAAGACAAGGGCAAGATGCCAAACTGGTTGTGAGAAGACAGGGAGTCCCGCTTGATTTGAATGCCATCGGGGGTCTGTGGGGAGACAGGGAGGGGTGTGGCCCTTTACATTATCCCTTTGCCTCTCCTCTCCCTCTCTCTATCTGGAGACTCTCCCTGTATCCTGGCCACAGGAGACTTTGGTTAAGAACCTGGACCTGGATTGGTCAGCCTGGGTTCAAATCCCCACTGTGCCGCTTACAAGCTGTGTGACCTGGGGCAAGTTACTTCACCTCTTTGTGCTCAATGTAAAAGAAGATAAATATAGCCCCTACTTCACTGACTTGGAACGTAGTTAATGTAAGCTCATGATTACCTGTGTCTCTCTGAATTCAAGTAATAACTAGCATTTATTACCTACTTCTGTGCTGGACCCAGGGCTAAGCATGTAGTGTGTGCTAAGCCACACAGAAGTGCCTACATTCAGCTTTTTGACCCATAAGAATAGCAATTTCAGGGGCTGGGCCCATGGCTGAGTGGTTAAGTTCATGCCCTCTGCTTCGGCAGCCTGGGGTTCACTGGTTCAGATCCTGGGTGTGGATCTACGCACCGCTCATCAAGCCATGCTGTGGCGGCATCCCACACAGAAGAACTAGAATGACTTATAGCTAGGATACACAACTATGTACTTGGGCTTTGAGGAGGGATAAAAAAAAAAGTGGAAGATTGGCAATAGATTTTAGCTCAGGGCCAATCTTCCTCACGCACAAAAAAAAGAAGAACAGCAATTTTGCGTGGTTCCACCTAATACACATATTACTTCCTTGTTGTCAATGGTGAGACATCAGCAGACACCAAGTAAAAATCTGGTTTTCTGGCTTCTCTTGGAAATTGGGATATCTGTGGATAATGCGTGTCTGATGGCACAAGGTGACATCTAATTGGAGCTAGGCAGATCGGTGCCTTTAGATGGGGTGTGTGTTCTCTGTTCTCCAGGGATCCCACCAGCCCCCAAACCCAGCGCATGGCCATCAGAACGTGGTCCCTGTTAACTTTGCATGATTTCAATAAATACTCATGAAGATCCTATGAGGAGGACATCCCTCCTCCCTCCCTTTTCCCCTCCCACTCTCCCTCCCTTCTTCCAGTAAGTTCTTACTAAGCTCTACTATATGCCAAGTACCGTGTGGGGTTCAGGAGATAAGGCCCTGAACAAACAGATAAAAATCCCTTCCCTTATGGAACTTAGGTTCAGTGGAGGTTGGGAGAGAGGGCAGTTAAGAAATGAAGGAATCCAGTTTATAGGGTGCCAGGAGAGGGCAGGAAGGGAGGAGAGTGGGGTGTGTGAGTGTGTGTGTAGGGGGTTTTTACAATTTTACAAGGGGATCAGGGAGGCCTCACCTTGAAGGAGGGGAGGGGGCAAGCTGTGTGGCTATTTGGAAAAAGAGGATTTTCTGGGCACAGGGATCAGCCTGTGCAAAGGCCCTGAGGCAGGACCTTGGCTGGCATGTTGGAGGAACAGTGAGGAGGCCCATGTGGCTGGAGCTGATGGAGCGAGGGGGAGATAGGGGGGAGAGTAGGGCAGGGAGGGGACGGGACAGGTTGGGTAGGGCCTGGGGGGCCCCTGAGGAGGACTTGGGCTTTTACCCTGAGGGAAGTGGGAGCCCTGGAGGGCTGTGGGAAGAGAAGAGAGGGAGCTGACTCTGGCTGCAGTAGGCAGAACAGACTATATAGCACTATTATTATTTGTCATTATCCCAATCTTCAGATAAGGAAACTGAGGCTCAGGAAGGTGAAGAGACCTGTCCAGAGTCAGGCAGTGACCAGGGGTTTATCTAGAGCTGGAATCAGGTGGGAGCATCACTCCACGCCCTAGGTCCCTGCCTCATTTCTGATCCTCCCCCTGTTTGTGCCTCGATGTGTTTCTTTGCCTTTGGGTCTCTGCCGCTGTGCCTGACCCAGTGTCTCTGTCTCTGTCTCCATGTCTTGTCTCTCCCGAGTCTCTGCCCGGGTGCGTTTAGGGCCCTGGCTGGTTGGTACCTCGATGCTGACGATAACGGTCCTGCCCACGGGCAGCAGCTTGCTGTCAAGGGTGAAGATCCGATACAGGACTGGGAGGAGGCAAGAGAGGAAGGGACAGATGGTGAGGCCCTGCCTCTCCCCACACGCCTGCCCCCGCCCTCTCCAGCCACCCTCCGGCCCCTTACCCGTGGAGCCTGGGGTGTAGATGGTCTTGTCGGTCTGGATGAAGAGGTACCCGCTCTGAGCACCGACCAGCACCACCTTCTCCACTGTGGTGCCCCCGAAGGCCGCCTGGACAGTCACGAAACTCTGCCCCTTTGCTGATCTCAACTCCTTGCTGGCCGGGATCTAGGCAAGGACCAGTGCATCCTTAGGGGTCTGCTTCAGGGCCCCGGGTCCTGGGTCCAGCCTCTGGACCTTGGGCTGGGTCCACACCTGCCCCTCCTCACAACAGAGCCTGCCATCCCTCCTGGTCTCCCCCGTTTGCCCAGGTTTGGGGAATGGGGGGAGGGGATCTGGGAGACGGGGTAGGGATCCGAGAGGGGTATGGGGAGAGGGAACCAGACAGGGGGTCAGAGGACGGGAGTTCAGAAGGGGAAGAGGGCTCAGAGACGGTCGGGATGGGAAAGGGTGGGGTTCAGAGGAGAGACTTAGAGATGGGAAGGGCGCTGAAGGAAGAGAGGGCTCAGAAAGGGAAGGGGCTCAGATGGAGAGGGGCTCGGAGGGGTGGGTCTCAGAGGGGAATGCATTAGCAGGGGGAGGGTCTCAGAGAAGGGGGGGGTGTCAGTAGGTCCGGGCTCCAGTGTGCTCCCACCTTGATGGTGACCGTCCCCAGGTAGCCATTGGCTTTGGTCAGTATGGTCTTCTCGCTGGACAACACTTGCTTCTTGGCCGGGAAGTCTTGGACGGTGACAGTGACAGAAACGTCCCCTTGTGCTTCGTGGGCCTCCAGCACCACCATCTCCTGGTTCTCCAGCCGCAGGATGTTGGGGGTGATCATGGAGAACCTGCCAGAGTGGGGTATGGGGGTGGAGCTGTCGTCCCAGGGAACCGACACTCCAGCTCATCGGAGTCAACACTGTCCCCGGGGCTCTGCGCGGCCCCTGGTCCTGGAGGGATCCAAGGACCTGCGACAGCCAGGGGTTGCAGATTCCATTGACCCCTGAACCTCAAAGCCTAACCAGCAACTCCCCAAGACTCTGGACTTCCAAACCCATAATTGCCTAAGCCCACAGTCCTGGAGCCCTAACCCCTAAACCTTCAAACTCCTGCAAGTCTCTAAACACCCAACCCTCTACATGCCCAACCCCTCATGCTCCGAACCTCTAAACCCCAAATCCAGAAACACTCTAAACCTAAGCCTCTAGCAGACCAAGCCTGTAAACACAACCACATCCACCCCCCAGTCGACAAAAACCAAACAGCAAATCCCTAAGCTTGCAAATGCTGATGCTCCCAAATCCTGTGAGGCCCAGGTCTCCGAGATTCCCAATCACCCCATTGGGAGTATCACTGAGCACCCCATAAGCTCTGGACCTACAGGCCCCCGGTTCTATAACACCCAACCCCCATCCCACAGCACCTGAATTCCACAAGCTCTCGACCTCACAGGCAGCCCCAACTCATAAACATCCTGACCCCTGGGCCACAGACACCCCAATGCACCTGAATTCTGAAGGGGCTGCTCCCCACAAATGCCCACTCCCACCTCAGAAGCAGCCTTAATGGGGGTGGGGTCGGGACTACTCACAGGGGGTCCCCCAGGGCCAAGGGGAGGCTGCTCAGCAGAAGCAGCAGCAGGCTGGGACCCGAGGCAGGGCCCATGGTGCAGGGACCGTGGAGGGACAGAGGGACGGAGGGACTGAGGGAGAGGACGGGGAGGAGTGAGCAGAGACCTCTGGAAGCCTCCTCTTATCTGGTGCCCGCCTCCTCCTCTCTCTCAGCCCAGCCCTCCACCCCCCATCCCCCCCCTCTTCCCTGGGACTGCCCCAGATTTCTCAATCCCATTTCTTAAATTTTTCAATGCCTGGGGCGGGCACACCCTGGGGTAAATAACCTGAGGGCCTGTCCTCCTGCAGCATGAACACAACTGCCCCTGTGCTGGACTCCCTCAGGGTCAAGGCCAGCTGGTGGACAGGGACCTCTCCCTGTCACATCCCCTTTGTGCTGGAGGAATAGTGAGGGCCAGAGAGCCCCCCACCTCGGGTATCTGGGCCTGGCCTCCTGTCCACTTTTAACCTTGCATTTATTAACCAAATTCTTCCCATGAGTCCATCTCTTGGCTGGTAGCTAGAGTCTCACTTCCATGCTAGGCTGAGGACAGGGGACAGAGTCCAGCACAGACGCTCCTAGCCCCATGGAGTGTCTTCCCCAGTTGAGACGAAGAACTCTGCTTCTTGGAGAGTTGGGGAAGGCTTCTTGGAGGAGGGGACATTTCAGCTGGGCTTTGAAGTATGTGTAGGAGTCCCTACCCAGGTGAGGGTGTTTCCTAGGGCAAGGGGAACCTGGAGCTCCCTTTACCTACCCTTCTCAAGATGCCTGAGTAGCTAAGATGGTTAAAGCAAATCATCATTGCGGAAAGTCCCTATTGCTAGCTTTTGTATCTTTCTTAAATCAACATTCTTTTATGATATTATTATTATAAATTGTATCTAATGTTTTGTGTGTGAGTAGCTAATAAGTTCATACAGTTCAATATCTAAAAGGTCAAAGTGGATATACAGGAAAAGGTAATCTTTCTGCCATTCTTGTTGCCAGCCATCCAGGTCTCAGAGGCACCATGTAAGCACATCTGGAGTGTCTTTGCACGGGTATCTAATGCGTTTAGAAACATTCACAAGTTTTGCAAACAACTATCAGTATGCTCCAATACTATTATTCTTCCTGGCCTCCCTGGGTTACACCTTGCTTTTTCATAAACAGTATATCTTAGAGATTGTTTCATTTCACTGAAGAGAGCTTCCTTGTTCTTACAGGCACCTGCCTCCTATTGCATGGTGTGAGTAACCAGCTTCCTGCTGCCGGACAGACAGACTTCCGTGGTTGCAAACCATGCTCTCTCCATTGAGTCATCTTGAGCCTGCCTCAGTTTCCAGCTCTGACACTTAACAGAGGTGTCAAGCTACTGATAGCCACCTGAGCTTCAGTTCGCTCACGTAATGTGGGGTTATAAAAGCGCAGACTTCACAGAGTTGTTATTGCCATGAAAGCAGATAATCCTAGGTCAAAGTTTATAAAATTAGTAATCTTGCTGGATACCACTGAATTCCCCTCCCTAACTGCATTGATTTACATATTCGCCAGCCCTGCAGGAAATTGCATTTCCCCACTGTAAAGCTATGGATCATTGCCCCGTGTTGTTTTCATTTGCATCTCTCTGATTCCCAGGAAGGCTGTGCACCTGGGGTACGGGGTGTGTGAAGTCCGGCCATAGGAGCAGAATGGGGTGGGGGTGGGGACCCCCGATCCCTGGAGGGCTGGTTTCCAAAGCCCCACCAAAGGGTTCACGGGGAACTGGTCTGATTTCCTGTAAACCAGGCTGTTTTCCTGGCCTTGCCCTCATGCCTGGAGTGGGGGAGGCCTGGAGAAATAGAACAAACTTGGCCTCTGTCTGCTTTGATTGCAACATCCTTTCTTTGAAAGAGGAGGAGAGAGAATGCAAACACCTGCTTACTTTGCAGAATTGGTGGGGATTCAACTTCTGAAAAGGGGGATGGGGGTGAGGTGGGCGGGTAGTGGTACCTGCTGGTACCTTCCTCTGTTTTCCTCTCCCATAGCACCCCTAAAACCCACCCCATTTCCTGGTCTCATTATAACCTTAAGCATTTGGGCTGTGTGGTTTGACAACCCTGAGAGGGAATTCCAGCTGTCTCTGTCTCCCCGCCAGGCTGGGTTCCTTCTTTCTCTGAGCCTCAGTTGAACCTTCCGAACAATGGGACTGAGGATGGTTTCTGCTGTTTTGATGATTAAGGGAGCAGAGATGCTTTCCTCAGCTCAGCTGTGAGGGGTCACACCACGTACCTCAGCAGAAGCAGACCCACCTGATCTCCTTCTGGCAGGGAGAGGCCCAGGTGCCACCTCTTTGTGCACAGTTCAGACCTGGCCGCTCGGAGTGGCCAAACGGCAGTGCTCATTTTGTCTTCTCCGAAAACGTTGAAACTTGAAGTAGGTAGTAAGATGCCCCGTGGTGGTGGAGGTTGGGAAGGGTCCTGGCCCCAACTTCCAGTCACTGACTAGAGGGGTGGAAGTGAAGGGGGAGCAAGGCCCCCGGGGAGGGAAGGAGGCGGCAGGAGGAATCCTTCATGGCTTTCTCCTGGGGGATGTGCATTTGCGCCCAGATGTTTGGGAGGAGGATGTTGGGCAAGACGAGCCAGCAGGGGAGGCAAGTAGGAGGCTTAGGGGATGGGACTTGCAGTCAGCAGGCTGGCGGGCGTGGAGGGTGCAGAGGGAGCTGCCTGCGTTGCCAAATGGGATAACTGGGCTGCACTTATGCTAACAAAGCATTTGTTATTTATCTGACATTCAGATGCAACTGGGTGCCCTGTATTTTGTCTGAAAACCCAAGCTGGGGTGCAGGAGAGGATAAGGGGAAGGAAACGGGGATGATTTCTAGATGGCGAGGCCAGGCACCCCCCTCCCCACCTCACCCTTGCCTAGGTGCAATAATCTCTCTGCTACAACCCCGCCCCCGCCCTTTCCCCACAGAGATGCTGCCAGGCCTGGGAACAGCAGGGACCGCTCCCCTCCCTCCAAGCCCCCCATTTCAAGGATGGGGTCCTTGCTACACTGCTTCCTGAGATTTCCCTCCAGGACCCACAACCAGGGCCCCTCTCCTCCCACTGCACAGCCTGGGCTCCCCTTCCCTCTCATTACTCATTAACTCTCTGGTCACCTTGACCTGGGTGAATTGATTTATCTGTCCTATGGCTCCTTTCCCCTGCTTCATGCACACTCCCCAGAGGCCTGGGCACCAGGGGACCCCCACCCTGGGGGACACTGGGGGCAGAGGTTTTGATTCCAGCTCTGCCGTCTCCCAGCCTCAGTTTCTAATCTGTAAACTGGACATTCACAGCCACGGAACCTCCCTCTGGGTTGAGATGACAAACTGGTGGCATCAGGCAAGCAGAATGCTAGGCAAGGTGCCCCTCACACAGTGAGCACTGGACATGCTGGAACCGTGTTTTTATTTTTACGCACACCTGCTCCTCCTCCCACTTGCCTTATTTTGGTGGCAGCCCCACCAGGCCTCCAAGCCAGAGTCCCCTCTGCCTCTCGCTCCCTCGCCCCCTGTGTCCAGCCGTCAGCACCCCCTGGACTGTCTCTCCCAGCCCATCCTTCTCTCCATCCCCGTGCTCCCTGGCCTCTCTTCTGTAGACTGTCCTGTTCCAGTTCATCCACAGCAACTGGGCTTTTCTTTTTTAAAACACACCTTTGTATTCCTTCTACAAAATGAAGATGTGTAATACGTGAGTACGCACTCGTGACAGTGAACACCGCCATGAGGCTCAGCGACAGCATCTCGTCTATTTCTCGTATCTTCACTTGTTTGTTCTGCATGCTGTAGGTGCTATTACTATCTCTATTTTACTGATGAAGAGACTGAGGGCCTCAGTCACTTGCCCAAGGATCCTCTAGCTGGTAAGAGCTGGGATTGGAACCCAGGCAGCCGGACTCCAGAGTTCGTGCTCCTAAATGGTACGTGTTTCTGACTGCTACTGTAACAAATGACCACAAACCACAAACACCTATTTATTATCCTACAGCTCTGGAGTGCAGAAGTCTGAAATCAAGGTGTCAGCAGGGCTGTGTTCCTTCTCCAGGGGAGAATCTGTTCCTTGTCTTTTCCAGCTTCTAGAGGCTGCCTGCATTCCTTGGCTCATGGCTCCTCCCTCCATCTTCATTATAGCCTCTGTTTCCATCATTACATCTCCTTCTCTGACTCTGACCCTCTTCCCTCTTATAAGGATGCTTGTGATGACATTGGGACCACTTGATTGATCCAGAATAATCCCCCATTCTAACATCCTTAACTTAATCATATCTGCAAAGTGCCTTTTGTCATGTAATGTAACATATTCACAGGTTTTGGGGTTAAGGATGTGGGCATCTTCGGGGCCATGATTCTGCCTACACCAGCATGCACGTGGAGGAAAACATCCACCCTGCGTGGCCATGTCCCTTCCTGCTTTAATCTCTTCATTGTCTCCCATGGGCCTGGAATGGAGTCCAAGTGTGTCTGCTCATCTTTAGGCTTCTGCTAGCTGCTTTCGCCCTCCCACTGGCCCCAGCCAGTTTGGCAGAGGGACCTGTGAGTTATTCTGGGCTTCTCTGCCTTGTTCTCATAACTTCTTCAGTCTGCAATGCCTCCCCACTTCCTTCTTTGGCTGGCTGGCCTATTTATTCATCTGGGCCCCAGTTAGACTTGTTTCCGCTGGCAGGAAGCCTTGACCATGGCCTGATTCCCCAGCCCTCTGCCATGCCTGCGGCCCCCACCGAGGAAAGCTTCTCAGAGCTCCAAAAGGGGTTCTGGGTGCTCTAGTTAAAGGGCGAGGTGGGGCAGGGGAGGAAATGCATCTTGGGAGCCTGCCCCCAGGTGTGTGCACAGGTGCGTCTTTAACCTGAGGTCACTCCTCGATTCAGGGGCAGTCCCTGAAAAGTCAGGCTATGTTGCTTGGCACTGTTCTGAGTGCTGACATTCATTATCATATTTCATCCTCAAGGACCTTACAGGGCCCCCATTTTATATATAAGGAAACAGAGAGGTTAAGCCACTTATCCACTTTCACAGAGCAAATGGGGGCAAGGTGGAGATGTTTGGTTGCACAGAGTCTAGAGGCAGTGCACACAGAGGTAAAGGGCAGCTCTGGAACCAGATGGCCCGCGTTTTGTGTCCTGAGTCTCCTGTCAATGCATTAGCTGTGTGATCTTGGTCAATTTACTGTGGAAATTAATAAAAGCAACCTTGACTAAATTGGAGTCAGGAAGGGCTGTAGGGGGAGATCTCAAACTCTATCGCACATCCATTGATGAACAGAGGATTCCCTACACTGCATAACAGGATACCTGAGAGATCCATGCATCTATACATCTGAAGGTGAGTGGACTGGACTCCCAGGAGGCAGTGGAACCAGGGGAGGCAGCCCACTCCCTCTCTCTCAGCAGCAGCAATCCAGGGTGCAGACCCTCATATAGTGATGGTGAGCTGAGGCAGCAGGCACCCAGGCATGCCCAACTGCCAGCAGCATGGAGCAGAGGCAGCAGCAGGTGGCCTGGCCCTGCGTGACTGCCTGCAGAGCATAGAGGAGACAGTGGCAGTCTCTCCAGTCTCTTGCAACTGCTGGCAGAGTGGAAGAGAGGCAGTGGCTGGCTTCAGCCTGTCTGACCGTGAGCAGATGTGGTGGAGGCAGAAAAAGCAGGCTTGCCCTCACCCAGTGGTGACAGGTGGAACCTGTGACCAGAGGCTTCAGGAACCACAGCAGAGCTGGTGACCCAGCCCCCAGTGGCAGCACCCCCAAGGCCAGCTCCACCAGCAGCAGGGACTACACACAAGTCTCTGGGTTCTTGGGTCCCTGGCAGCAACAGTGCTCCATGAAACCAGCACTCCTGACAGCAGTGAAACCAGCATCCCCAGACAACCTGGGAGCAGCAGTGCAGGTGATGCACAGGGCAGCAGCATCTTAGCCTGTTGAGAGCCTGTGGAGGAACACGAGACCCAGCTGACCCCAGAAGCAGCAGAAGTGCTTGTAGCCTGGTGACCCCCATGGCAACACCTGAGTATGCAGCAATGTCATAAGCAGCAAGGCACCAGAAACCTCAGAGGCACAAGTGGCACAAGGAGGGCACTGACAATGCCTCTGGCAGAGGCAGTGGAGGGTGGAAAGGGCAGCCTCTCAAATACAATCAGAAGAAGCTCAGAACCAAAGTAACCAAAACTGTACCCAAATAAGACAGGTGGTTACTCCCACAGATGCACCATTAGAGGATCGATTCATTGAACACCATGAAGAACTGCAGTAACAGAGGACAGAAGGAGAATGACAGCTCTCCAGAAACAAAACCTGAAGTCACAGAAGATTACATTCTACCTGTCAGAGAATTGAAAATAGCTGTCATAAAGAAACTCAGTGAGTTACAAGAAAACTCAGAAAGACAGTTCAGTGAGCTCAGGAATAAAATTAATGAACAACAGGAGTACTTCACCAAAGAGATTGAAACTCTAAAAAACCTAAAAAACCAAAACCAAAAAAAACAAATAGAACTTCTGGAGATGAAGAACACAATTAATGAGATGAAAAAATAATGTAGAAAGCATGAAAAATAGAGCAGACCGTATGGAGGAGAGAATTAGAGCTCGAAGATAGAAACCTAGAAATGATTCAGGTGCAGGAGGAGAAAGAACTAGTTTTTTTAAAAAATTAAGAAATTCTTTGAGAAATATCTGACTCAATCAGGAAAAGTAACATGAGCATTCTAGGTATTCCAGAAGGAGGAGAGAGGGAACCAGAAGAGAGCTTATTCAAAGAAATAATAGCTAAGAACTTCCCAAACCTGGAGAAAGAATTGGACATGCAAGTACATGAAGCTAATAGAACTCCTAATTACCTCAGTGCAAAAAGACCTTCTCCAAGGCATATAATATTAAAACTGTCAGAAGCCAATGATAAAAAATATTAAGGGCAGTCAGAGAGAAGAAAATAACCTACAAAGTAACTCCTTTTATGCTTTCAGTGGATTTCTCAGCAGAAACGTTACAGGCTAGAAGAGAGTTGAATGATATATTCAAAATACTGATAGACAAAAACTATCAGTCAAGAATATTCTATCCAGTGAAATTATCCTTCAGACATGACAGAAATAAAAACTTTCCCAGACAAACAAAATGTGAGGGAATTCATTGCCACTAGACCTGCCATACAAGAAATGTCAAAAGGAACCCTCCTACCTGAAACAAAAAGGCAAAGATTTACAAAGCTTTGGGGAAGGAGGTAAGTAGAGAGAATCAGAAAATTGCAGCTCTGTATCAAATGAGGTTAGTAAACAATTATAGCACAAAGTATCAAGGGAAAGGAAGCATTGAAAATAACTATAACCATTTCAATTTGGTCACAAACCCACAACACAAAAAAGAATAATTTGTGACAACAAAAACATAGAAGAGGAAGAGGAAAGAGATGGAACCTGCATAGGCTAATGGAGATAAGAGGCTATCAGAAAAAGGACTACATCGTCTATGAGATCTTCTATACAAACCTCATGGTAACCACAAAATGAAAAGTCACAGTCACAAATCATAAATAAAGAGAAAACAGAAAACAATCATTGAAAACCACCAAACTGAAATGACAGACAGAAATATAAGGAAAAAGAAATAATGGAAATATAGATGAACCAGAAAACAAAAAATAAAATGGCAGCATTAAGCATTCATATATCAATAATCACTCTAAATGTAAATGGAGGGGTTGGCCCTGTGGCCGAGTGGTTAAGTTCGCGCGCTCCGCTGCAGGTGGCCCAGTGTTTTATTGGTTCAAATCCTGGGCGCAGACATGGCACTGCTCATCAGACCACGCTGAGGCGGCCTCCCACATGCCACAACTAGAAGGAAGCACAACGAAGAATATACAACTATGTACCAGGGGGCTTTGGAGAGAAAAAGGAAAAAATTTTAAAAATCTTTAAATGTAAATGGATTGAATTCACCAATCAAAAGACAAAGATTGGCTGGATGGATTAGAAAACAAGGCCTAACAATATGCTGCCTCCAGGAAACAGATCTCAGCTCTAAAGACAAACATAAGCTCAAAGTGAAGGTATGGAAGATGATGCTTCAAGCAAATGCTAAGAAAAACAAAGCAGATGTACTTATACTTATATCAGACAAAATAGACTTCAGGAAAAAAAGATAGCAAGAGACAAAAATGGGTATTATATGCTGATAAAAGGGACATTCCACCAAGAAAACCCACTTATTAAAATATATACACCTACCACAGGAACACCAAACTGTATAAAGTAACTATTAACAGACCTAAAGAGAGAACCTGACAACAACACAGTAACAATAGGGGACCTTAACACCCCAATTATATCAATGGATAAATCATCCAGACAGAAAATCAACAAGGAAAAAGTGGCCTTAAATGAAACACTAGATCAGATGGGCTTAATAGATGTATAGAGAGAGATTCCATCCAAAACAACAGAATACACGTTCTTCTCAAGCGTGCATGGATCATTCTGAAAGATAGACCATAGTTTTGGAAATGAAATAAGCTTCAATAAATTTAAGAAGGTTGAAATCTTATTGAACTTCTTTTCCAACCACAATGCTATGAAACGAGAAATCAACTACAAGAAAAAAACTGGGAAAGTCACAAACATGTGGACACTAAACCACATATTTAACAACTATTGGGTTAAAGAAGAAATCAAAGGAGAAATAAAAAAATGCCTGGAGACAAATGAAAATTAAAACACAACATACCAAAACTGATGGAATGCAGCAAAAGTGGTACTAAGAGGGAAATTCACAGTAATAAAGGCCTACCTCAAGAAACAAGAAAAATCTCTAATAAACAATCTTACCCTATAGCTAAAAGAACTAGAAAAATCAGACAAAACCTAAAGTCAGTAGAAGGAAGGAAATAATAAAAATCAGAACCAAAATAGTCAAAGTAGAGACTTAAAAAAACAATGGAAGGGATCAATGAAATGAAGAGCTGGTTCTTTGAGAAGATAAGCAAAATTGACAAGCCATTAACCAGATTCACTAAGAAAAAAAGAAGACCCAAATAAATAAAGTCAGGAATGAAAGAGGAGAAATTACAATGGACACCACAGACATACAAAGGAGTATAATAGAATATTATGAAAAGCTATACACCAACAAATTGGACAACCTGGAAGAAGTGGATAAGTTCTTAGAATCATATGACCTCCCAAAACGAAATCAAGAAGAGATAGAGAACTTGAATATACCAATCACAGGTAA
Organism: Equus asinus; assembly: GCF_041296235.1. NCBI lineage: Eukaryota > Metazoa > Chordata > Mammalia > Perissodactyla > Equidae > Equus > Equus asinus. Next base: position 16,211,785 of record NC_091809.1, read on the forward strand.
AGAGATTGAAATGGTAATAAAAACCTCCCAAAAGACACAAGTCCAGGATCAGACATCTTCCCTGGTGTATTCTACCGAACATTCAAAGAAGATTTAATACCTATCCTTCTCAAACTCTTACAAAAAATTGAAGATGATGGCATGCTTCCTAACTCGTTTTATGAGGCCACATTACCCTGATACCAAAACTGGAGAAGGACAATGCAAAAAGGAAAATTACAGGCTAATATCGCTGATGAACATAGATGCAAAAATTCTCAACAAAATATTAGCAAATTGAATACAATACATTAAAAGGATCACACACCATGATCAAAGGGGATTTATTCCAGGGATGCAGGGATGGTTCAAAATCTGCAAATCAACTAATGTGATACATCACATTAACAAAATGAGGAACAAAAACCACATGATTGATAGATGCAGATAAGACATTTGACAAGATCCAACATCCATTGGTGATAACAACTCTCAATAGAATGGGTATAGAAGGAAAGTACCTCAACATAATAAAGGCCATATATGACAAACCCCCTGCCAATGTCATACTCAGTGGTGAAAAACCGAAAACCATCCCTCTGAGAACAGGAACAAGACGAGGATGCCCACTCTTGCTGCTCTTACTTAGCATAGTGCTGGAAGTTGTAGCCAGAGCAATCAGGCAAGAAAAAGAAATACAAGGGATTCAAATTGGAAAGGAAGAAGTGAAACTGTCATTATTTGTGAATGACATGATTCTGTATATGCAAAACCCCAAGAATCCACCAAAAAAACTATTAGAAATAATCGAGTGCAGGAAAGTAGCAGGGCACAAAATCAACTTACAAAAATCAGTTGCATTTCTACACACTAATAATAACCCCCCAGAAAGAGATGTCAGTTATACAATCCCATTTACAATCACAACAAAAAGAATAAGATACCTAGGAATAAATTTAATCAAGGAGGGGGAAAGACCTATACAGTGAAAACTATAAGATATTATTGAAAGAAATCAAAGAAGAAAAGGAAAGATATTCTGTCATCGTGGATTGGAAGAATAAACATAGTTAAAATGTCCATATTACCTAAATCAATCTACAGATTCAGTGTAATCCTATTCAGAATCCAAATGACATTTTTCACAGAAATGGAACAAAGAATGCTAAAATTCATATGAAACAACAAAAGACCCCTAACAGCCAGTACAATCCTGAGGAAAAAGAACAAAGTTGGAGGTATCACACTCCCTGACTTTAAAATATACTACAAATCTATAGTAAGCAAAACAGCATGGTACTGCCAGAAAAACAGACAAACAGAACAATGAAACAGAATTGAGAGCCAAGAAATAAAACCACACATCTATGGACAGCTAATCTTTGACAAAGGAGAAAGTAGAGCATTTTCACACACCATACACAAAAATCAACTCAAAATGGATCAAAGACTTGAAAGGAAGACCTGAAACCATTAAAACGATTAGAAGAAAATATAGGCAGTACATCCTTTGACGTTGGTCTTAGCAATATCTTTTCAAAAACCATGTCTACTCAGGCAAGGGAAACAAAAGAAAAAGTTAACAAATGGGACTACATAAGAGTGAAAAGCTTCTGCACAGCCAAGGAAAGCATCAATGAGAGGGAAAGACAACTCCCTAACTGGGAGGAAATATTTGCAAATCATATATCTGACAAGGGGTTAATTCACCAAATATATAAAGAACATGTACAACTCGATCAAATGAACAACCCAATCAAAAAATGTGCAGAGGATACGAATAGACATTTTTCCAAAGAAGACATACAGACGGTCAACAGGCACACGAAGAGATGTTCAACATCACCAATTATTAGGGAAATGCAGATCAAAGCTACAATGAGATATCACCTCACGCCCATCAGAATGGGTGTAATTAAGACAAGAAATAACAAGTGTTGGAGAGGATGCGGAGAAAAGGGAACCCTGATTCACTGCTGGTGGGAATGCAAACTGGTGCAGCCACTGTGGAAAACAGTATGGAGATTTCTCAAAATGTAAAAAATAGAAATATCATATGATCCAGCCATTCCACCACTGAGTATTTATCCAAAGAACATGAAATCAATAATTCAAAAAGACTTACGCACCCCTATGTTCATTGCAGCCTTATTCACAATAACCAAGATGTGGAAGCAACCCAAGTGCCCATCAACTGATGAATGGGTGAAGAAGATGTTGTATGTATACACAATGGAATACTACTCAGCCATAAAAAAGACAAAATCATGCCATTTTCAACAACATGGATGGACGATGAGGGTATTATGTTAAGCGAAATAGGTCAGACAGAGAAAGACAAACACCATATGATTTCACTCGCATGTGGAAGATAAACCAACACCTAGATAAGGACAACAGATTAGTGGTCACCAAGGGAGAAAGGGATGATCAGAGGGTGAAAGGGGTAAAGGGGCACATATGTATGGTGATGGATAAAAACTAGCCTATTGGTGGTGAACACGATGCAGTCTATCCAGAAACTGAAATATAGTGATGTACACGTGAAATTTACACAATGTTATAAGCCAACGTGACCTCAGTAAAATAATAATAAAAAATAAATAAAAGGAAAAATAAAATAAAACAAAACAGAAAACCAGATTCAGAGTTGTTAATATTTGGTGTCACGTAAATCTGCAACTTTTCTCTCTGCCTGAGTCCACTTGTCAAGTGGGCTCATGCTGTCTGTGTTATGAAATTTGTCAGCAAGAAATTAACATGAGGTGGTGGCTGGCTATTTAATGTCTAATCCAAGCATGATTGTTAAAAACAAGTCATTAAAATAAATGTAAATAAGATCAAAGTTTCTGCTAAGTCAGACTAAATAATGGACAGTCATTGAATACCTAAATCATTTTTCCAGACAAGATAATATACTAAAACATTAATGACTGAACACAGGTTTATCTCCTTTTGGCTTTCTATTGCAAAGAAACTAAAGATAAATTTGGATCTGTTGGTAACCACGTCTTGTGCCACATTGAAAGACTGCACTGTTCCAAAGGGCATATCCTCCTAGAAATTATGAAATGCACTTATAAATCTGCCAGTCCACAATTGCTTCCATCTTAATTGTTGGCACAATTTGGGGATTCTAAGGCATAAGAATTTTAATATACGTAACTAAAAGCTACAAGAAACAAAAAGGGAAACATCTCTGTATACCAGAAAAGTAGGATGGTGTTTCAGTAAAAGCAGTTAGAAGGACTGGAAATGCATTTTGTGGAGGAAAAAGAAAATGACTTTGTCTTAAAGAGAGGCTGGTTATCTCAGATTGGGAAAAAGAAAAACGTAAAACAAAATCTGAATGTAAAAAGAAAGTTACAGGTTTATGCAAAGGAATCTTGGGAAAAGAATTTTCTGAGCAGTCAGGAATGACTAAGACTGGAATAAATCAACTTAATATCAAAATAAACTGATGCAAAATTAAAATTTGACTTTCTTTTCTGTTAGGAGGACGAGGTTTTCTTGGACTATTGGTCTATTGGTGAAACAGATTGTGAAAACTTCTTTACCTTTAAGCAGTATGCTAAGAAAATAGAGATTTTGTGCTTTGTCAAAAGAATTTGTCAAACTCAATTACCAAAATAATCAGGTCTTTAATTACTTAAGAAAACTGAGTGTCTAGTACTGAAGGAGTTAAGTTTTCCTTGGAACTATGTAACTTTTTGTATTTGCCTTTGAAACCTGTTGTTACTTTGGTCAAACAGATACTTACGTGTTATTTAATAATGATCTGTGATCCTAGTTGGTCAAACGTCCAAAACTTTTGGTAATTTTCAGAAGCTTCCCCAAATATTCAAATTCTAAATGAAGTCTTTTTGATGAGAATGTAACTTTGGGGTCTTCCAGAGGGTACTTGGGACAACTCAAAAGATTTATTCCCTCTCCTAAAAAGAGAGCTATTACACTAATTAGGCTTATTCAGTATGTCAAATTATGTGAGAAGCATGGTCAAATAAGCAATAATAACCCTTTTCAGGTTATATTGTATGAGTTAATGTTCCTAAAAAGTGTTCTAGAAATTGTGTAAAATTCCCCAAAATCTGATATGTCCTAATATAATGTTATTACCTGTAATTCTTGTCGCTATCTAAAATATATGTCACAAAATTATGCAAATTTCCTCATCAATTGCATTTACCATTGCCTTTTTAACAAAACGTGTTGTTTGTCAGTTACAGACAGTTATTGTTTAACTCTGATGGTTTTACAAATATGTTTTATTTTCAAAGAGATTCATGGAAAAGACTTTGACAAGTACTCTGGAATACAGGTTTTGATAACTTTAAGATCATAATACTGAACTGGGTAAGAATTTTCAAAACTGTAACAGAAAATTGATTGCTTCAATGTTTTGTTTTCCAGATGTAAAGGACTCCTTTTTTTGTCCTATACTTTAAGCTATCTATAATTTACAACAATTTGGTAAAATGTATCTTTGCAAAGTGGTTGAAACATGCATCTTTTTCTCTCTACCTGATCTCTTAAGTATTCTTTTCACAACAATGTATTTGCATGGGTTCAGGGAAGGTCTGTTCTCCTTATAACAGGACACACTTGGAAATATTGCCTAATACTACCAAGGCCTTAACTAAAATATTATATTCAAGAAAGATATATATAGGCTCAGATATGACCAGGCAGCTTCGAGGAACTTCTTGTAAAATAAACCTAGTACTTTGCTTACAAGGTTCCAGCCAAGCAATCTTAAAAAAAGAGCTTATATGGTCAATCAGTATTCTTGCTGCATTTATATAAATAATCCAGCCAAGTTTAATACAAACAAATTCATTTTAGTATGATTATCTTTAATAAAAGTGGAAGTTATTGTGGAAAGAGACATTGTGTTGGCACCTTTGTAGATATTAAATTCTAGTCCTGTTAATCGCCTTTAAGGTTTTGTTATACCTGTCAGCTGGACTGGATCCTAAATGCTTCTAGTTTCCTTACACGTCTGGGTGTGATACTCCAAACTGACGCTTCCAATTTTACTGCTCTTAAAACCTCCTTGGAAGGGCCTGTAACGGGCCCTCCTCACTACCCAGATGGCAGGCAAACTTCAGGAACTCAAGTCTTGGGTACACATCTCACAAGTGAAGAAGGCTCTACCTGACGTCTGGTCCTGTCCCCGTGCTGGAGCCCTCCAAAGCAAATTGGCTAGGAAGAGAAGCAGCTGACATCTGAGGCAGACGCCTTCCCCAAGATGACCAGAGGCTTCTATACCCTCTTCTCTCTGTTTTTCTTTTTTCTTTTCTTCTTCTCTTTCCTGGAAGGACAATGCCCTCTGCACATTTCACAGTCCCTCTCAAAAGGGGGAAACCTCTCTGTTTGCTGGGTTTGCCATCAGAAACTTCAGTCTGTCCAAGACAGTAATGACCCCTTAGTTCACCTTACAAGTAATTTCACTAGGATTCCAGATGCTGCTGTTTGTCTAAATTGCTCTGCTGGCCCGTTGTACTGAGCCAGGGTGCTAAGCCTGTCTAAACTCATTCCTTGCTTTAGTTTGACCCAGCCTTGAAGGGAGAAGACAAGATCTTCTGAATATTTTTATGAAAAATTTTGTGGGACCATCAATGTAAGTTGAGCCATTTGTATATATTTTTTTAAAATTGAGTTCACAATAGTTTGTAACATTGTGTAATCTCAGCTGTCCATTATTAGTTGTCAGTCACCATATAAATGTGTTCTTCACCCCTGTGCCCAGCCCCTAACCTGCTTCCCACTGGAAACCACTAAACTGTTCTCTTTGTCAGTGTGTTTATCTTCCACATATGAGTGAAATCATATGGTGTTTGTCTTTCTCTGTCTGGCTTATTGACTTAACATAATTCCCTCAAGGGCCATCCATGTTGTTGTGAATGGGACGATTTTGCCTTTTTTATGGCTGAGTAGTATTCCATTGTATATACATACCACATCTTCTTTATCCAATCATCAGTCAATGGGCACTTGGGCTAATTCCATGAGATGGCTACTGTGAAGAATGCTGCCATGAACATAGGGGTGCATAAGTCTCTTTGAATTATTGATTTCAAGTTCCTTAGATAAATTCCCAGTAGTGGGATAGCTGGGTCATATGGTATTTCTAATTTTAATTTTTTGAGAAATCTCCATGCTGTTTTCCATAGTGGCTGCACCAGTTTGCATTCCCACCAGCAGTGTACGAGGGTTCCCTTTTCTCCACAACTTCTCCAACATTTCTTATTTTTTCTCTTGGTGATTATAACCATTCTAATGGGTGTAAGGTGATATCTTAGTGTAGTTTTGATTTGCATTTCCCTGATGATTAGTGATGTTGAATATCTTTTCATGTACCTGTCGGCCATCTGTATATCTTCTTTGGAGAAATGTCTGTTCATATCCTCTGCCCATTTTTTGATTAGGTTGTTTGGTTTTTTGCTGTTCAGTTGTGTGAGTTCTTTGAATATTGTGGAGATTAGCCACCTGTCAGAAATACGATTTGCGAATATTTTCTCCCAGTTGGTGGGTTGTCTTTTCATTTTGATCGTGGTTTCCTTTGCCTTGCAGAAGCTCTTTAGTTTGATGAAGTCCCACTCATTTATTTTTTCTTTTGATCCCTTGTCCGAGAAGACATAGTATTTGAAAAGACCCTTCTAAAACCAACATCAAAGAGTGTAGTGCTTATATTTTCTTCTAGGGGTTTTATGGTTTCAGGTCTTACCTTCAAGTTTTTTATCCATTTTGAGTTAATTTTTGTGTGTGGCATAAGATAATGGTCTACTTTCATTCTTTTGCATGTGGCTGTCCAGTTTTCCCAACACCATTTACTGAAGAGACTTTCCTTTCTCCATTGTATGTTCTTAGCTCCTATGTTGAAGATTAGCTGTCTGTAGATGTGTGGGTTTATTTCTCAGCTCTCTGTTCTGTACCATCGATCTGTGTGCCTGTTTTCACACCAGTACCATGCTGTTTTGACTACTATAGCTTTGTAGTATATTTTGAAGTCAGAAATTGTGATGGCTCCAGCTTTGTTCTTTTTTCTCAGGATTGCTTAGCTATTCAGGATCTTTTGCTGCCCCGTAAGAATTTTAGGATTCTTTGCTCTATTTCCATGAAGAATGTCATTGGGATTCTGATTCAGATTGCATTGAATCTGTAGATTGCTTTAGGAAGTATGGACATTTTAATCATGTTTATTCTTCCAATCCATGTGCATGGAATATCTCTCCATTTCTTTGTGTCATCATCAATTTCTTTCAGTAATATCTTATAGTTTTCATTGTATAGGTCTTTCATTTCCTTGGTTAAATTTATTCCTACATATCTTATTCTTTTTGTTGCAATTATAAGTGGGATTACATTCTTGAGTTCTCTTTCTGTTAGTTCATTATTAGAGTATAGAAATGCAACTGATTTTTTTAAGTTGATTTTGTACCCTGAAACTTTGCTGTGGTTGTTGGTTATTTCTAATAGTTTTACAGTAGATTCTTGAGGGTTTTCTATATATAAAATCATGTCGTCTGCAAACAGCAAGAGTTTCACTTCTTCATTGCCTATTTGCATTCCATTTATCTCTTTTCCTGGTCTAACTGCTCTGGCCAAAACCTCCACTACTATGCTGAATAAGAGTGGTGAGAGTGGGCACCCTTGTCTTGTTCCTGTCCTCAGAGGGATGGCTTTCAGTTTTTCCCTGTTGAGTATGATGTTGGCTGTGGGTTTCTCATATATGGCCTTTATTATGTTGAGGTACTTTCCTTCTATACCCATTTTATTGCGAGTTTCTATCATAAACGGATGTTGGATCTCGTCAAATGCTTTCTCTGCATCTATTGAGATGATCATGTGGTTTCTGTTCCTCATTTTGTTAATGTGGTGTATCATATTGATTGACTTGCAGATGTTGAACCATCCCTGTGTCCCTGCTATGAATCCCACTTGATCATGGCATATGATGTTTTTAATGTATTGCTGTATTCGATTGGCTAATATTTTGTTGACGATTTTGCATCTGTGCTCATCAGTTGTATTGGCCTATAGTTTTCCTTCTTTGTGTTGTCCTTGTCTGGCTTTGGGATCAGGGTGATGTTGGCTTCATAGAATGTGTTAGGAAGTGTTCGGTCTTCCTCAATTTTTGGAATAGTTTGAGAAGGTTAGGTATTAAATCTTCTTTGAATGTTTGGTAGAATTCTCCAGAGAAGCCATCTGGCCCTGGACTTTCATTTTTGGGGAGGTTTTTTATTACTGTTTCAATCTCTTTACTTGTGATTGGCCTATTTAGATTCTCTATTTCTTCTTGATTCAGTTTTGGGAGGTTGTATGAGTCTAAGAGTTTATCCGTTTCTTCTGGACTGTCCAATTTGTTGGCATATAGTTTTTCATAGTATTCTCTTATAATACTTTGTATTTCTGTGGTATCTGTTGTAATTTCTCCTGTTTATTTCTAGTTTTATTTATCTTAGCCTTCTCTCTTTTTTTCTTAGTGAGTCTGGCTAAGGGTTTGTCTATTTTGTTTATCTTCTCAAAGAACCAAATCTTTGTTTCATTGATCCTTTCTGCGGTCTTTTTTGTTTCAATTTCATTTATTTCTGCTCTAATTTTCATTATTTCTCTCCTTCTGTTGACTTTGGGCTTTGTTTGGTCTTCTTTTTCTAATTCTTTTAGGTATTGTTTAAGATCACTTATTTCAGACTTTTCTTGTTTGTTAAGATGGGCCTGTATTGCTATGTATTTCTCTCTTAGGATCGCTTTTGCTGCATTCCATGAGTTGGTCTGGTGTTTTTTCATTTTCATTTGTCTCCAGATATTTTTCTTTTTAAAACAACAGTTTATCCTTTTTCTATAAGTCAGATTTTTTTTAAGGTATACTTTTTTTTTCGTAAGGAAGATCAGCCCTGAGCTAACATCTATTGCCAATCTTCCTCCTTTTTTACCCTCCCCAAAGCCCCAGTACATAGTTGTATATCCTAGTTGCGTGTCATTCTGGTTCTTCTATGTGGGATGCCACCATAGCATGGCTTGATGATCAGTGTGTAGTTCTGTGCCCAGGATCTGAACCAGTGAATCCAAGGCTGCTGAATCACAGTGTGCAACCTTAATCACTCACCCATGGGGCCAGCCCTGTCTCCAGATACTTTTTGATTTCTCTTTTAATTTTGTCAATGATCCATTGGTTGTTCAGTAGCATTTTGTTTAGTCTCCACATCTTTGTCCCTTTCCCAGCTTTTTCTTGTAGTTGATTTCTAGTTTCATAGCATTATGGTCAGAAGAGATGCTTGATATGATGTCAATCTTCTTAAATTTATTGAGGCCTGCCTAGTTTCCCAACATATGGTCTAACCTTGAGAATGTTCCACGTGCACTTGAGAAGAATGTGTCATCTGCTGTTTTTGGATGGAGTTTCTATATATATCTATAAAGCCCATCTTGTCTAGTTTTTCATTTAAATCCACTATTTCCTTGTTGACTTTCTGTCTGGATGATCTATCCATTGATGTAAGTGGGATGTTAAGGTCCCCTACTATTATTGTGTTGTCATTAATATCTCCTCTTAGGTATGTTAATAGTTGCTTTATGAACTTTGGTGCTCTTGTGTTGGGTGCACATATATTTATAAATGTTACGTCTTCTTGGGGAGTGTCCCTTTGATCATTGTATACTGCCCTTCTTTGTCTGTCTTTACCTGTCTTATCTTGAAGTCTACTTTGTCTGATATAAGTATTGCAACACCTGCTTTCTTTTGTTTGCCATTAGCTTGGAGTATCATCTTCCATCCCTTCATTCTGAGCCTGTGTTTGTTGTTGAAGCCAAGATGTGTTTCCTGGAGGCAGCATATTGTTGGGTCTTGTTTCTATAATCCATCTCACCATTCTGTGTCTTTTGATTGGAGAGTTCAATCCATTTATATTTAGAGTGATTATTGATATATGAGGGCTTAATACTGCCATTTGATTGCTAGTTTTCTGGTTCTTCTGCATTTCCTTTGTTTCTTGTCCCATGTATTATGGACTACCTATTCAGTTAGGTAGTTTTCTTTGGTGGTTTTCTTAGTTTTCTCTTTATATGTAATTTGTGTCTCTGTTCTGATTATTTGTTTAGTGGTTATCATGAGGTTTGTCTACAAATCTTGTAGATGAGATAGTCCATTTTCTGATAACCTCTTATTTCCTCAGACTAAGCTGATTCCATCCCGTTCCTATTCCCCTTCTGAGTTATTATTGTCACAACTTATTCCATCCTGTGTTGTGAGTTTGTGGTTAAAGTGTTGAGATTATACTTATTTTTGGTGTTTTCCTTCCCTTTTACTTTAATGTTATAATTAAGTGTTTGCTAACCTGTTCTGATAGAGAGCTGCAATTTTCTGGTTTTGTCTACTTATTTATGTCCTTGCTCATGGCTTTGTAACCCCTTTCTTTTTTTTTCAGGTATGAGGGCCTTCTTGAGCATTTCTTGTCCAGGGGGGCAGGGGTCTTGTGGCAATGAACTCCTTTAGTTTTTTTTTGTTGGGGAAAGTTTTTATTTCTCCATAGTATCTGAAGGATCTTTTCACTGGATAGAGTATTCTTGGCTGAAAGTTTTTCTCTTTCAGAAGTTTGAATATATCATTCCACTCTCTCCTAGCCTGTAAAGTTTCTGCTGAGAAATCCACTGAAAGCCTGATAGGGGTTCCTTTGTAAGTTATTTTCTTCTGCCTTGCTGCCCTTAGTATTGTTTCTTTGTCATTGACTTTTGCCCACTTTACTACTATAAGCCTTGGAGAAAGTCTTTTTACATTGATACAGTTAGGAGATCTATTGGCTTCTTTTACTTGCATTCCCAGCTCTTTCCCCAGGTTTGGGAAGTTCTCTGCTATTATTTCTTTGAACAAGCTTTTTCTCCATTCTCCTTCTCTTCTTCTTCTTGAATAATTATAATCCTTATGTTGCATTTCCAAGCTGAGTCGGCTATTTCTCGGAGAATTTCTTCACTTCTTTTAGTCTTAGTTCTCTGCCCCTCCATCTGAAACATTTCTATATTTTGCCCCTCCAAACTATTGATTCACTCCTCCATAATATCAGCCCTATTATTCAGGGAGTCTAGATTTTTTTCTTTATCTCATCCATTGTGTTTTTCATCTCCAACGTTTCAGATTCATTCTTCTTTATAGTTTCAATCTCTTTTGTGAAGAAGTCCATGATTTCATTGAACTGTCTGTATTTTCTTGTAACTCCTTGAGTTTTTAAATGATAGTTATTTTGAATTCTCTGTCATTTAGATTACAAATTTCTGTGCCTTCAGGATTGATTTCTGGGTGCTTGTCATTTTCCTCTGGTCTGGAGATTTAATATATTGTTTCACACTGTTTGACGGCATAGATTTGTACCTCCGCATAGTGATAATATCTGGCCACAGCTTGTGGCTTCTACCTGCCCCTGCTGGGTCGGGGTCAAGAACTGTGTATTCTGAGCCCACTGCAATGTGCAGTGCTTGCTCACAGCTGCTGCTTTTCTATCTGTGTGGGCGCTCTGGCCAACAGGCTGCGCTGGAGCGCTGGGTGGCGGGAGGGGTTCTTCCTTCACCTGCATGATCCTGGGGATGTTCTCACTCTACCCTCACCATCTGCTCTGCTGGGGTGCTGGCTTGCTGAAGACACCTCTGCTCTGTCTTAGTCACATCTGCGTGGGGCTTTCCCATGGGCCGTGAGGGAGCTTGGAGAGCAAAGCTGTTCTCACAGAGGGCCGCCTCTCCCGCCTCTCCTCTCAGAGCTTGCAGACTGGAGCTCCGGGTTGCTGCCATTGGGGGAGGGAGAGGAGATCTCCTCTCACTTCTTCTTGGACGTCCAGCACCTCCACCTCCAGACGTAAGGCTGTGTGGGGCTCTCAGACGTCTTTTGTGATGTATGAATGCCCTCTGTTGGTATATGAATGTCCTTTTATTGTATCTTGGGAGGGGAGTCTAAGGGGAGAGCTCACTCTCCCATGATGCTGTATATTTCTTAACATGCTCATATATTTAGGCAACCTCTCAGTATTTAGCAACATAGTATCTGAGCCTTGGTTATATAATGCTAATGCCTCTATGCCAATGAATAAGTCTATAGATGATAACACTTCTGTGGGGTCTTATGTACACCACTTGGTTATATCTTCATCTATGGAGGTTTCACTAATGGCTGTTATGTTTGAGCAACTCATTGCCTTGACAGCTTGGGAATACAGGGACAGTGTGCCCTTGCCATATTCACTGTCCTATTCTCTCTTCATAGCCAGAGACCTCTTGTGTGTCTCTCCCATTGAATCTCCATAGTTGCTCTAAATGAGAACTCCCAGGAGGTGTATGCGACTCTGGGTTTGCCTCCATGGGAAGAGCTTTCTTCCTGGGGATTGTAGTGAGCCCCAAGGAACGAATGATCAGGAATCTCTCCATGACCTTAGAAGAGCTGGCTGACTCCATAGCCAAAGCAATTTCTTCTCAGTGAATGGCACTTAACTCATTGACCAAGGTAGTTTTGGAGAATTATAAAGCACCTAATTATCTGCTTGCCGAGCAAGGACATGTCTGTGCAGTGTCAAACACCTCTTGTTGCACATTGATAAATGCCTCTGGGAAGTAGAAACTCAATTACCTACAATTAGAGAGCAAACACATTGGCTACAACAAATTGCACCTGACAATCCACTGTCTTTTTTTATTTATTCAGCTGGTTACCTTCAGGTCTTTGCTCCTGGCTTAGACCCATCCTGCAAACTGGGCTTATTATAGTGTTCTTAGTCTTACTCTATGGACTTATTGTAAAGTTCTGCACCTATTGCCTGTCAAGCCTCTGTAAAAATGGAGTACCTGAGAAGGTGATGTTAGCTCGACAATTAGAAATGACCTCCAATGCCTATGATCTTGGAGAAATATAGACTTTATACGGGAAATGCCTGGGAGTCCTCCCTCCTAAGCTTCCTTGTGACTCAAATGTGGCCTAAATGGTTTCCAACTGCTAAGCACTTTCTCCTCAACATGGGACACTGCAACCAGCAGACGTCATTCCTGGTGCCAAAGGACAAGACCACTACATGCAGAGAACCTGACTGTTGATCAGGGATGCTTTTGGACAAAGATCTTGATCAAAAGGGAGAAATGTGGGCATTAATAACAGAAATCTTAACTAAATTGGAGTTGGGAAGGCTTGTAGGGGGAGCTCTCAGGCCCTATCACAAGTCGTCATTTACACAAAACAGGAAGAGACATAAGCTTGCATCTTGGACAGGAAGTAAAAGGATTTTACTACTGAAGGAACATTTCTCCCCCCATCCAGCAACAGCTCAGCCAATGAGAAATGCTACAGTTCAGCCAATGAGAAATGCCACAGCTCAGCCAATGAGAAATGCCACAGCTCAGCCAATGAGAAATGCCACAGCTCAGCCAATGAGAAATGCCACAGCTCAGCCAATGAGAAATGCCACAGCTCAGCCAATGAGAAATGCTGCAGCTCAGCCAATGAGAAATGCTGCAGCTCAGCCAATGAGAAATGCCACAGCTCAGCCAATGAGAAATGCCGCAGCTCAGCCAATGAGAAATGCCACAGCTCAGCCAATGAGAAATGCCGCAGCTCAGCCAATGAGAAATGCCACAGCTCAGCCAATGAAAAGCACTACAGCTCAGCCAATGAGAAACTCCGTAGCCCAGTGAATGAGAAACTCTGCAGCTCAGCCAATGAGAAGCCATTGCTGCCCTGAACTGTTACTTTCCCCGAATGGACTTTCCTTTAGAATAGCTCCTCCCTACTCCTCCCTTTTCTCTATAAAAACAGCTTCTCTCCTTTGTTTTCTGGATTTGCCTATGGTTTCCCATAGCATGCACGTCCAGAATTGCAATTCTTTTGGCTGTTCTTGAATAAACTCATTTTGAGAACAAATAACAGGCGAATTTGCTTTTTCAGTTTACACATCTGAACCATGGTGTCACCCAGGGATGAATCCGAATTCCAGTTTCAGCTTGGGACTGGGGTTGAGGTGGTAATCCCAGGCTGAGCACCAGACTGGATCTGATTCCCCAACCTGTACAGCACACTTTGCAACTCGAGGTTTGGTAGCTCAAGACCCACCAGCAGGTGGGGCCAGGGCCCTGCAGAGCCATCCGTCCCAGTGTGGGCTCCAGGGAGCTTTCCTCCTGGGCTCTCTAGTCTGTGTACCAGGAGCCTGGAAGCTCTGAGCCTAACACATCCCTGGGAGCCCATGGGCCCCCAGCCCCAGCAGGGCATCTGTCACCTCTGTAGCCACAGAGAAAGTACCAAGGCAGAAGAAGATGAGGGTGGGAGCTGCTGGGATCACTGCCCTTTCATCCCAGTGCCTCAAAGGGATTAATAAGGTGTGGACAGACTCCCAAGCCCCAGGGCCCGAGTATCCTGGGGGAGGTGATGAGTTAGAACCCCAGGGTCTGTGCAGACAATTAAACCTGGTTGGGCCTTTATGGATGGTACTGGGAAATGGGCAGGTGCAAGTGTAAGCTATACAGGAGCCGGGAAAAGGTCTGGGCCTGGCGCCCCAAGGACAGCCCATCCTCAGTTTCCAAGCTCAGACTTGAGGGGCGGTGGGCAGGATGTGGTAGGGCCACTAGTGGACCTGGTCTTGACAGAGGCACACCTTGGGCTGGATTGAGATCCTCCTATCTGAACTGTGGCTGGAGAGAGAAGAACATTAGTGGGACTAGCATGGACACCTAGAGCCTGGCTGGCCCGCAAAAGTGGGGTGACCTCAAGTTCTTGCTGCAACCAGGTTGGGGAAATACCTATGGGTTGAGGTTTCAGTGTCTTGGCTCTTTAAGGGAGGGTTGAAAGGAAAGCGGAAAGGGTAGGGCAGGGGTGGGAAGACTTTAGTGACCTTCCAAGATCAGCTAGGGCATCCTCTTCTGCCTCCTGCTCCCCACTCTGCTCCCAGGGTCTGCCTCCTTTGCCATCATCCAACACCTCACCATTGTCCACAGCCTGTGCTATCATAGTGCCCCCACATGTACATGTTGGAGTCTCCTCTGTTGGTAACTGCCAGGAACTGAGTGGATGAATCTCATCATGGGGGTTGATGACTCACCATGTCCTCTTGCCTCTGGCCACCTAATCCAGGTGAGACAGGGAGGAGGAGGTTGGTTGGGGGCTGGGTGTCACTGGAGCAGACAGAAGAAATGCCCTTGGGGGTTGGCCCTCACCCCCTCCTCCTGCCTGGACCTCCAAGCCTCAGATTGATCATTCTTCCTCCAGAGAATATCTCCAGCAGCCAGGAGCAAAGCAAGCCCACCACCCCAGATGGCCCGTCCCAAGAGAACAGGGCCTGGCAGGGCAGACATTTCCTCTCTTGTTTTATAGATACCTTCATAATATCCTTGATTTCACCTCTTGCTCCTCAAAGTCTAAAATATTTACTATCTGGCCCTTTGCAGAAAATTTTTGCTGTCCCCTGATCTTAGAATAGACTCTAAGTGGTCGTCACTATCTTGAAGCCCTCATGCTCTTGCTCACTTTGCCCCAGGTGTCTAGGGGCC
The DNA here is from genome assembly GCF_041296235.1 of Equus asinus. NCBI lineage: Eukaryota > Metazoa > Chordata > Mammalia > Perissodactyla > Equidae > Equus > Equus asinus. The sequence continues at coordinate 16,227,271 of NC_091809.1, forward strand.
TTTGCACTTACTGTTCCCTCTGCCTGGAACAGTCTTTCTCAGATCCCCCACGGCTGGCTCCTGTTTGTCATCTATGTCTTGACTCAAGAAGCCCCCTCCTCACAGGAGCCTTCCCTGACCACCTGTATTAAGCAGAGTTTGCCAGAGAAACAGAACCAACAATATATCTCCATCCATTCACCCACCCATCCATCCATCATCCATCCATCATCCAACCATCCATCCATCCATCCATCCATCCATCCATCTATCCATCCATCCACCCATCCATCCATCCATCCATCCATCCATCCATCCATCCATCCTTCCATCCATCCATCCATCCATCCATCTATCCATCCATCCACCCATCCATCCATCCATCCATCCATCCATCCATCCTTCCATCCATCCATCCATCCTTCCATCCATCATCCATCCATCCATCCAATCATCCATTCAGCCATCATATCATCTATCTATCTATCTATCTATCTATCTATCTATCTATCTATCTAGAGATAGGTAGACAGAGAGACACGCACAAACACGGATTCTTATTTTAGGGAATTGCCTCATGAAGTTGTGCAGCTTGGCACATGAAAAAAACCACAGGATGAGCAGGTAGGCTGGAGATTCAGTTAAGAATTGATGTGGCAGTCTTGAGTCTGAAGGCTAGAAACTGAGGCAAAATTTCTGTGCCACCATCTTGAATTCTTTCTTCCCCAAGAAATTTAATGTTTTCTCTTTAACCCTTGACTCATTGGATCAGGCTCACCCACATTATCAAGGGTAACTGGCTTTTAAAGTCAAATGAACATAAGTGAGAATCTCCTCTAAAAAAATACCTTCAGAGCAACATTGAGGCTGGTGCTTGACTGAACAACTAGTCATATCCTAACCAAGTTGATACATGAAATGAACCATCACTCAATCTAAATGACCCTAACTTGTGGCCCCATCACAGGCTGCCTTTCTTACATCACCCTGTTCTCCACTCTTTTTGGACATCCTCACTGTCTGAAATCAACTCCATGCTGTCTGTAGAATGTAAGTTTCATGAGATCCTGTCGGTGCTGTTCACAGCCTAGAACCACAGGCCCTCAAACAAAACACCATGACGTGTGTTAAAGAAATGAAGAAAATGAATCCCAGGGCAGGAGAAAGGGGGAATAAGCAAGAAAAGAAATGAGAAGATGGATGTAGAGGAGGGCAAGGGGCCTGGAAGATGTCACCTGAGACACCTGGTGAGAGATGAGGCTTGTTGAGTCCCCCCCTAGACAGGGGTCTCTGGCAATCCTGGCAATTGAGGGCTGGAGGGAGTGGAGGTAGGCTGCGACTCTATTTCCCCCATATTCCTGGATTTGGGAGGTGGGGGTTTCCAGGACCTGGGGGTCCTAGGAGAAGGGGGCTGTAGAGGAGTGACTTGTAGGCTCAGGGCGTTTGCACGAGATGACCCGATCCAGAGCTGGGAGCCTGGATCCCACCCTGAACAGTCCTCAAGGGACTAGAGGTGTAGGTAGAAGATGCGCTTGGGGCCCCAGTCCCCCTTGGCAGCCAGTGGCCCCCCCTCGCCTGTGGCTGCCACCGCTCCCCACGCAGCTCTGGTGATGCTGTGACCGCAACAGCCCCCACACTCCCTCTTTGACTGCTGACTCATGCCTTCCCCTTGCTAGCTCACTCATAGCTCCAGCCAGAAATATCGCCCTGCCTGCCTCTTACCGCCCCCTCCTGAGCACAGATGCCCCACAGGATCCTACAGAAGCATTGAGTCTGTTCGGGCTCATCTAGGAAGTAGTGAATGGGAGAGTGGGGCGAGCCTACAGGAGGGCAACTGGAATGCAGGTAAGATAGGAAATGGAGTGAGAGCTTCAGATAAGGGGAAAATGGGATGGAGGTGAGAACAGGTGAGGAGGCAGGTAAGGATGCAGGTGAGGAAGAGGGTGAGAAGGCAGAGGATGACTGTAGGGTTATGAGGCTGGTGAAGACACAGGTAAAGGTGCAGGAGAAGGTGCCCATGAGAAGGCAGGTAAATATGCAGGTGAGAGTGTAGGTAAGGATGCTGGTAAGAGGACAAGAAGAGATCCAGAGAAGGATGTAGGCAAAGATGCAGGTGAGGACCCAGAGGAGGATGCAGAGAAAATACAGATGAGGATACAGATGGACAGACAGGTAAGAATAGGTAAGAATGGGAAAGATACAGGTAAGTTTACAGATAAAGATGTAGGTGGGGGGCCAGGTGAGGATGCAGAAAAATGCAGATAGGTGACAGGTGAGGGTGCAGGTGAGAGAGTAAAGATTCAGATGAGAATATTGGTAAGAATTCAGATGATGAGGCCGTAAGGAGGCTGGTAAGCAAATAGTGAGAACTCAGTTGAAGGGGCAGTGAGCTGCTAGTGAGGATGCAGGCGAGAATACAAATGAGAATTCAGGTAAGGATGGAGCTGAGGTGCAGTTGAGACGCAGGAGAAGCAGCAGGTGCACTTCAGGCTAGATGCAGGTGCCGCAGGCCCATGCTCTTTGGGTGAGGAAGCCAGTGAACTTGCAGGTGAATGACAGGAGAGACTGAAGTGCAAGCAAGTGAGGTTCAGGTGGGATGGCGCTGAGCTGTAGGTGAGGCAGCTTGGGATCACAGCTGCCTCTTTCCCTCTCTCAAAGACCTCCAGACTTTGGGAGACAAGTGAAATATAACTGAAGCTTTATTGGGGGGACCAAGATGGGGGCTCAATTGGGGCAGCCAAAGACGACCATGTTCTCGGAGAAGCTGCCAAGGTCCTGGCACTGTTTCTCATACTGCTCGTCTTGGCATTCATCAGCCTCAGGCCACAGCTCCACCCAGGTGTCCTTCCCAATGATGTAGCTGATGCTGGGGAAGGATGACAGGTCAGGAGGGGCCAGAGGAAGGGCAGGAGGGGGTGACCATGCGCATGCACAGGGCCAGCACTCACTTGGGTTTCTCTCCCCACAGGTCGGAGGAGATGCCCCATATGAGGTATTTTTTGTCCTTCTCCAGCTTCAGGGCTTCTCTGCACTTGATGTGGCTGATGAACCTGCGCTCCTGTCCAACCTGCACCTCATCGGAGCCTGGAGGGGATGGAGAGGGAAGCTGAGCTGGTGGGATGGAGGGAAATGGGGGAGGGGGAGGCAGGAAGACAGAAGACAGAGCACAGGGCTGACCTGATTTGATGATCTGCTCGATGACCATTATGTAATCGTCAAAGTCATCTGACAGCTCCTTCCTGAGAAGTCTGGTCTTGTACACTGTGGGGGAAGGAGGACAGTGTGGGTCTGGGGCAGGGGTGACCATGGGGCATCCTCACCTGCATGCACACCTAGGTGCATGGCTCCCCCCAGGCAGATCCATGCAGGATCACAGCTAGTCATGCTACAGTCCCCCAGTAACACACCCAGCCACATACAGTCATACAACCACCATCTCACACAGTCATACACAGCCATGCACACAATTACAGCTGCCCACAACTAGTCATGTACACAAGGACAGCTACTCACATCCTCTGTCACTCATGAGCACCATCTCACACACAGCCACACACATCACATGCAATCACAGTCACTCACAACCAGCATCTCACACAAAGTCACACTCACAGCCATGCACATAATTACAGCCACCAACAACTACAGTCATATGCCTAAGAGCTACTCATATCCAGTCATCAACAGCTGGTGTCATACAACCATGGCTATGCACAGCTACAGTTGCAGTCACACACACAACCACACACTCAATTACAGCCACCCACAACTACAGTCATAGACACAAAAGCTACTCCTATCCACTATCACCCACAATCACCATTTCACATAACCATGACTATGCTCAAATACAGTGTCACACACGACCATGCATACAAGTACAGCCACCCACAACTATAGTCATCTGCATTACTATAGCTACTCCCATCCACAATTTCACACAGTGGCTATGTACAGCAACAACCTCACAGCCACACACATAGCCATGAACACAATTACAGCTATCCATAACTACAGTCATAAACGCAACAACTGTCCACTGTCACCCACAATCACTGTCTCATATAACCATGGCTGTGCACAAGTACAGTGTCACAAACAACCATGCACATCACTACAGCCACTCACAAGTACGCTCATATACATAACAGCTACTCATATCCACTGTCGCCCACAACAACTGTCTCATACAACCATAGTAATACACACCTACAGTCCTAGAGTCACACACACACAATCATGGCTAAACACAACTATAACCTCAAAGTCCCATAACAACCACACACGCAATGACAGCTGCCCATAATGACAGTCATATACACAATCACAGCTAATCACATCCACTGTAAGTCACAACCACCGACTCATATAACCATGGCTATATGCAACTACAGTCTTATAGCCACACACACAACCATGCACACAAGTATAGCTGCCCACAACTATAGTCATATGCATTCCTACAGCTACTCCTATCAACAATCCCACACAAATGTGGCTATGTACAGCTACAACCTCATAGTCACACACATAGCCATGAATACAATTATAGCCATCCATAACTACAGTCATATACGCAACAGCTACTCACACCCACTGTCACCTGCAACCACCATCTCACACAATCGTGGCTGCCCACAACGACAGCCTCACAGTCGCACACACAACCAGGCACACAACCACATCCACTCACAACCACTTTCTCTCACACACTTGTACATACCTAGTCCACTCATAATGACAGTTCGCCATGCCATCACGGCCCCTCACAACACAACATACATACACACCAGTTACAACCACCACAGCCTGAAACACAGTCACATGCAGCTGTGGACACTCACAGCCAGTCACACACAAGACCACACCCGCCATCACACAGTCTCACACACAACCACACTGGTGAGCCATGCACACCATTGCTCACACACCATCACACATGCACGTGTCCCATGCCCTGCACTCACCATAGTCCACTCCTGGCTCACAGGCCTTGTCCAGCCGGTCATCCAGGGTGACCTCGTCATCCGCCTGGTGCATGAAGCAGCTCTCTGAGGAATGGGTGAGCGAGGGACGTGGTCTTAGTCCCACTTCTTGTCCAGAGCCCACCACCCATGGGTGTGGGCAGCCCCAGGGCCATCCTTCTGAGTGTCCACTTGGTGAGGGCTTTCAGGGCCCTGTGGGTCACCCCCATGAGGATGGGGGATCCAGTGGGCATGGCCTGCCCTTTTCTGGCTCCTGTGCACCCACCCTCAGCACAGCGGCACATGTCCTTTTGGCAGAGCTTGCTCAGCATTCCATCCTCCTTCTCTGGGTGGTAGAACCGGGTGCAAGTCTCATCTGTGGGCAGAGGTGGTGGGGAGGGGTCAGCGAGCTAGGACCTCCACCCAGAGACCACACCTGGGGGGCACAGATTCCCATCTCCAGTCCCTCAAACCTGGAGATGCCAGGTCCCCAACCCTGGGACCCCCCAGACCCCCAAATCATATATCCCTGGGATCCCAAGACCCCCAACTCACCAATCTCTGGGACCCCCAGACCCCAGGCCCTAGGTTGGCTGCTCACCCAGGTTGTAATAGGAGTACACCTTGACCATCCCAGGCTGGATAAGCCCCACATTAAAGTACTGGTGAACTTTGAAGGACAGACAGTCCTCCTGGGTGTGGGAGATCTGGGGGGAAGTAGGAGGTTGGTCAGTGGGGGCAACATGGAAGGGAGTCCAACATAGAGTACATGTGGGGGTTGGGGCAATGGTGGAGAAACGGAGGGACCAAGGAGAGAAATGGGTGGGGAGGATGGGGGCAGGCAGGAATCTTTGCCAAAAGATGAAAAAGCGGTTTAACAAATCCATTTTCTTTTTCTCCAAGGCTCCTGGCTAGATTAGTCTGCTCAATCTCCTTTTCAGTTTGTTGTGGCCATGCCATTGAGTTCTGGCCAAGGGACTGCTATCTATGCCCACAAAAACATCCCACAGCTAACAATACTGCATGGTATATTTGAAAATTGATGAGAGTTGATCTTAAAAGTTCTCAGCACACACACATGCACACACACACACAAGTTATAACTATATGAAGTGATGGATGTGTTAACTACCCTTATTGTCATAATCATTTCCAAATAAATACATATATCAAATCATTATGTTGTACATCCTAAACTTATACAATGTTATATGTCAATTATGTCTCAATAAATCCAGAAGAAAATAAAGAGAAAGGAAGGAAGGAAGGAAGAAAGAAAGAAAGAGAAAGAAGGAAATAAAGAAAGAAACATATGCATATATGATAGACATGTATATTTGGAAGGAAATGAGGTCAATAGTGAATTTAGGTAAAGGGTATATGAAACTTCCTTATACTGTTTTGAAATTTCTCTGTAAGGTTGAAATTATATAAAAATTTAAAAAGAACAAAAATTAAAATACAAAAAACTTTTCAAAAACTGATCTCATGCACAATCCTCTTTTCTTCTGGAAAGAATGTATCCAGAACAGGACTCTGAGATGCTAGGGATCCTAGAGCCACAAGATGTAGAAAGAGAATGGATCTTTGAGTGACTGCTTAGAGCAGAAGTCTCCTTCCTCACTTCTCACACCAAATGGACTTGAGTGAGAAATACAAGTCTCTTGTGTTGAGATCCCCATACTCTTAGAGGTTTTATTATAGTAGCTAGTGTTACTTATGTTGACTAATATGGGGTGAGGGGCACGGGGGGTATTAGGAGTTGGCAGGGAGGATATGAAGATTGGAGAATGGGAAGAAATAAGCAGAAGAGAGGAGGAAGCCCAAGTCATGTTAGAGATGAAGAGCACATGAGAAAGCCAGATGGAGAGAAAGTAAAAGAAGAGAGAAATACTGGGGCTGGGTAGCAAGAAGAGTTCTTTGTCTTCACTGAGCGCTTTTTTCTTTTCTTTTCTTTTTTTTAAACCAAAGTGGCTCTTTTCAGTGGTTGTTTAAGCCTGTGATGAGAATAAGTTGGAGGAAGCAAGTGTGAAAATGAGGTTAGAACATCAGTGGTCAGAAGGTGAGATGCTTATAGAAGGTGGGTTGACCTGGGTTGACCATCTTGTTGACCTGGGTTGATCACCTTGTTGCCCTGAGTTGACTACCTTGTTGACTTAAATTGACTACCTCATTGGCCTAGGTTGACCACCTTGTTGACCTGCATTTGCCACCTTGTTTTATATGTCCCTTCCTCTACCACTCAGCAGCACTGATCCTGTCCTCTAACTTGGGCTCATTTGACCCACAGACAAAGGCCAATGGAGAAAGAAAGGCCAGCCAGATAGGGGTCAAGATCCCAATGGAAGCCTTACCTTGTCCAGGTAGATGATGAGGGTGTTCTTGTTGGAGAAGGCCTTGTTCAATTCATACTTAGAGATATATCTGTCCACGCCACGGCTCAGCTGGGAAAGGACAGGGCTTGTGAAAATCCTTTGTGGGTCCCTCTCCATCCCTCCAGCCCCTTCAAGACCCCAGGCTCCTTTCCACTGATCCCAGCCCCCAAGTCCAAGACTTTCATACCAGGTCGAGGTCACCAGTGTCAGGAGCGAAGCCAGTCATCATGGATATATCCAGGATTGACATGGTAGCATCCACATTTCCCAGGTATCTGGATGGGGCAGGGAGAGAGGGCTTGAGTCCCAGGATGGGCTCAGCCCGGGGGTCAGTGCCTGGACAATGGGGTCTGATGGGGACTAAGGCTTCTGGTTCCCACATAGGATCATAGAGGGATGTTAGAATTTGGAAACACTCCCCCAAGGAGACTAAAGAAAAGGTAGCATAATGGTCTAGGGGACTAATTGCTCAGGCTCTGGAACCCAATTGTATTGGTTCAAATCCCAGCTCTGTGTAAACTTTGATGAGTTACTCGATTTCTCTATGCCTCAGATCTTCAAGAAAATGACGACAAGAATATGGTCAGGTCTCATTTGGCATAATTCCTTTATGTGGAAATTAATTAAAGAAACCTTAACTAAATTGGAGTCAGGAAGGCCTGGAGTGGGAGCTCTCACACCCTAGCACACCAAACAGGAAGACATGGACTCTTGCATCTTGGGCAGGAAGTAAAAGTCTTTACTAATGAAGGCAGATTGCTCTGCCCACCTGGTAACAGCACAGCCAATGAAAAACACCGCAGCTCAGCCAATGAGAAATGCCACAGCTCAGCCAATGAGAAATGCCACAGCTCAGCCAATGAGAAACACTGCAGCTCAGCCAATGAGAAATGCCACAATGCAGCCAATGAGGAATGCCGCAGCTCAGCCAGTGAGAAATGCTGCAGCTCAGCCAATGAAAAGCTGTTGCTGCCCTGAACTGTTACTTTCTCTCAATGGACTTTCATTTAGAACAGCCCCTCCCTACTCCCCCTTTTTCTTTATAAAGGCAGCTCCCCTTTCTTGTTTGTTGAATTTGCGTATGGTTTGCCATAGCATGCACATCCCAAATAGCAATTCTTTTGGCTCTTCCTGAATAAACTTATTTGGAGATAAACTAACAGGCAATTTTGCTTTTTAAGCTGACAGTTACCACGGTCTAGTTCAAGAACAGCAGTCCCCCAGCAACACGGTTCAAATTTCAGTGGTACTGAAATTTGCATATTAATATTAATACACATGCATAGTAATAATATATACACATTAATATGCAGATATTAGTCACAAGTAATTGCCTAAAGTACCAATCTTATTGCTAGGTCTCAGTCCACCAATCAAGACATAAATAACAGATACACATCACAATCAATGACCAATCACAGCACTTCATTTCAAGGCTGTTGGTGATGGGTTGCTGAGCATCCATTATTCAGTTCGTGCATAGAAAGCAAAGTGTGTAGTTGTGTTGCTTGCTTATCTCCCAGTGATAAGCCTACATGACATTTTACCAAATTGAATAATTAAAGGGGGAATTGGCTAACAAAGATGGGAGCGCAGTAAAGAAATGAAGAGTGATAACGCTGGAAGTGAAATTTGAATAGAACATAACTGGAATTACAGAAGAAATGGCAGATGGGGAGAACGTTGGCCCTGCTGCCGTTTGAGAGACCAGATATGAGCTAGGGGAATTCGGTGAAGGTGAACTTATTGACACCCATGAGAAAAGTGGTTGTGACAAAAAGATGAAGATGTCCCAGGGGAAGTGATGCCAGCAAAAACCTTCACATTAAAGGAACTCTCAGAGATATATCGTGACATTGAGAGCTCAAAGGATAAAATGTTGGAAGTTGACTCAAACTTAGAAGGGAACCTGACAATTCACTACAGCATAGAAAAGATGCTTGCTCCATATCATAGGTCACACAAAAAGAAAGAAAAGAGGCACTGTCCAAACTTCGGTGCTTTGGAAAGTGTTTAAAAGAGGAAGAAAAAAACCAACCTTAATCTAATGTTTTCAATTACAGTGTAGTCAACAAATACTCACTTTATTATGCTTCTTATTTCTCTATGCCTTTATAACTGGCAGTATGGGAGCTTTTGATGTGTGATAAAAAATTGTAAAGGTCCTAGAACAATTGTAATTTCCCTCACTGATTATTAAGATTGCTTTGCACGGTCTCAGCTAACGTGGTCATTTCTAGACTCACATGCCATGTAAAGTGAGGAGTGCCCATGCTATCTACCTCCTGGCAGGTAATTAAGACGGTAGTAGATGCACAATACACTCCCAGAAACTATTAGGTACCATGGATATTATTAGTAAGAGGTCTTGCTAGAGACAGAGGGATGGCCAAGATGAAGCCCAGTGACCCATCTCTTACCTGGTACAGAGGTTAAGGATCATGGTGCTCTTGGCATCCTGAGGCCTCTTGACTAGAAAGACAGAAGACAGAAGGATGAAGGGGGTCCCTGGGTCCTGATTTAGGAGGGGGGACAGACATCAGAATGGGGGTGGAGGAAAGGTGACCGATAGGGTCTTTACTCCTCTTACCTGTTTTAGGGGCTGGTCGTATGCTAACCTTGAGGTCAAACTTCTTGCAGGTGACCTTGCCTTTGACCTTGGCTTGGTACACTGTCACCACCTGGCAAGATGAGACAGAAGACTAGGTATCAGCCCACCTGACTTGGGAAGGGGAGGGCCCCTGCAGGGCCATGCAGGTGTGGGTTCCCCTTCCTTACCGACAAGGTGCCTTGTCCTTTCCCTTTAGCTGTTAATGTGAATTTCTCATTTTGCTTGGTCTGCAGGGAGTGGGGAGAGAGAAGAGAGGGTGATGGGTACCAAGCCTTCCCCTGGCTGCGATGGTCATCTGCCCTTCCTCCTACCTCCCGGCAAACCCTGGCTGGCATGGAGGGTGAGAGAGAGGAAGGTTTGGACAGGTGGCTGTACCTCTTCTGACCGCAGGAGGCTAGCGGATTCCCAGTAGATGCGGTGCGTGACCGCAGAACTGCGGCTGGGCAGGTTGATGGAAACATCCAGGTTCAGGTCCTTGTGGTCAGGGACATCCCTCTGGTATTGGGCCAAGGCTTGGAACACCATGAAAGTGGCCTAGAACCCATGAGAAAAAGAGGATGAGCTGGATTGTGACTGAGAAAGTGGTTAGAACCCTCTGGGGGAGTGAATAGGCTCAGATCAGAGCTGGGGCACTAAGACTATGGCCGAGAACCCATCAGGAAGGATGAGGATAAGATTAGGGGATGTTGGATACTGAAGACATGTTCTAGAACTCTCTAAGTGAAAGAGGCTCAGACCAGGGCTTGGTGACACTAAGAGTGTGGCCTTGAACCCACTAGAGAGCATGAAGGTAAGACGGGAAGTTCTTAGACAGTGAGGACATGTTCTAGAATTCCCCCAAGGGACAGAGGCCTATACCAGAGCTGGAGACACTGACAACCTGTCTAGAAAATGTAGGCATCAGACTGAAGCTAGCTACACTGAGAAAGCATCTAGACCCATCAGGGGAGAGAGGCTAAGACAAGGCTTTGGAGGTACTGAGAAGGTGTCTGGAGCCCAGGCACGAAAAAAGAATAAAGTCGGAGCCTGGGGACACTGAGCATATGATCTGTAATACAAAAGTGACACTGGGAATATGATTGAGAGCCCACCAGAAGGGAAGGAGGTCAAACTGAAGCCTGAGGTTGCTGAAGCTTGAGCTTACTGAAACCACGGTCTAGAACCCACCAGGGAGAGAGGAGAAGATGGGGTGCCTGGTGGCACTGGGAACATGGTCTAGAACCCACCAAGGGCAGCCTAGGCTCTGAGAACATGATCTAGACACCAGGAGAAAAAGGGAGGCTCAGAACACAGTTGGGGACATCCAGAATGTTTTCTAGAATCCACAGATGGATGCACGACTCAAAGAAACTGATTTCTCAACTCCACTCCAATCACCCTGGCTTGTGGGTCAGAATTGCCTCTCTTGGTCTCAGCATCTTCCCTGGGAGGCCAGTGGGAGGCCAGGGGAAGTAGGGATGCAGGTGTCTGGAGGATGGAGGGCCACTTGCCTGGGTGGAGCCATAGCCACCTCCGTAGTATCTCTGTTCGTTGAGCCAGCGCACCACCGGAGGCACAGAGTCAAAGTCTCTGAGCAGCAGCAGGGCCAAGAGGGCGTAGGATGTGGCCTCTACATTGTAGAGCTTCTGGCCAGGCTCCTCCCAGCGGTTCCTGTCTGCAGAGAAGACCCCCACACTCACGCTCACTGCTCAGTCCCTCAGTCCTGGAGACAGCTCAGAGAAAGCTCAGAGAAAGAGTCATGCTAGACTTCTTGGTGTGCAGGTGTCCTGGCTGACATTTGAGGCCCTCAGTCTGCCAGCTCCTGCCTCACTCTCTTCCCTCATCACCCTTCACCCCTCCATTTGAATGCCGAACTTCAGCCCCACTGATCTATGGGAGATTCCCTAAACTTTCCATGCTCCTTCTTACCTCTGGGCCTTTGCATATTCTGTTCTCTCTACTTGGAGCACCTTTTCTCCATTTTTGTCATTAGTCCCATCGAATCGATTCTGACTCCTAGTGACCCCATGGACAACAGAGTGAATCTTGCCTGGTGTTTTTGCACCATCCTGTCATCTACTGGTGCTATATCAGATAATGCTCTACCGGTATTCTTGGGATTTTCACGGCCAATATTTTGGAATTGGGTGGCCAGATCCTTCTTCTTAGTCTGTCTTAGTCTGGAAGCTCTGCTGAAACCTGTCTGCCCTGGGTGACCTTGCTGGCACTTGAAATGCTGCGCACATAGCTTTCAGCATCACAGCAACATGCAGCTGCCACAGTGTACAACCAGCAGATGGGTGATGTGGTTCCCCAATCGGGAAAAAGCGGAGGCTGTGGCAGTGAGAGTGACAAATTTTGACCACTAGACCACCAGGGCTGACTTTTCTCCATCTACTCCTGGTTAATTCTCACTCATCTTGCACAATTCAACTTTAATGGTACCCCAAGACTGAGTGAGGTCCTTCTTTCTGTCTCTCAAAGCATCCTTTGCTTCTCATCTTAGCATTGTGATGCTCTATAGAAATCTATTAACTCATTTCTTTCCTCAACTGGAGTGTGAGTACATGATGGCAGGTGCAGTGCTGTATTCACCATGATATCCCAAGTGCGTAAGAAAGTACCCATGGTAGAGACTGTCACCAAGAACCATTATCTCCTCTTTCTGGGCCCACAGTTGGACTACATCTCCCAGAAGCCTTTGCAGGTAGGTATGGCTGCATGACTGAGCTCTGGTCAATGAAATGTACATGGCAGTGATGGGGCCACTTCCATGCCTGGTCCACCTCCCTCGCACAATCCTTCTGACTCTTCCCCTTCTGCCTGGATGGAATGGATTCCAAGGCTCCGGGGTGGCAGAGCCATGAAAACATAAGAGGCCTGGATCCCTGCATCACTGTATGGAGGAGAGCTGTCTACCAACTTGGAACACACACAGTACCGTTCCACAGCAAGGAACAAACTTCTGTTGTGTTAAATCTCTTCAGTATACATTCAGATATGTTACAACAGTGAGTGTAAACCTGACACAATGTCATCACCGGACTAATGTTTAAGCACTCACTGTGTGCCAGGCACTGTGCTAAATTCCCTATGGCATTATCTTATCTAATCCTAATTACCCTTGAGATAATGAAAATATTATCGACAATACTAAAAGCAATAACAGCATCAGTAACAGAGCTTTTACTGTGCGCTAGATTTGCCCACCTGCATTACTTATTTAATCTTCACAACCACCCTATCAGGTAGATATCAGTTTAAGACGAGGTCCAGAGAGGTTAAGTGACTTGTGTAAGGTCACACAGTGAGAATGTGGCAGAGTGGAATATGAACTTGGGTCTGTCTGCCATCGGAGTCCATGTCCTTGCTCCTGCGTCAAAGCAAGTGCTCAACACACACTTGTTGAATGAATGATGCAGTGGACCTTCCTGTGTGACATACAGTAAGGACTTTTCACACCTTAGAGCCATCCATCTCAGCTCACCTTGGAGCCATGCATCCCATATCAAGATCGCCACCCTCAAACCCAAGCCATGCACCCCTCTTTATCCCACCAGGCTGCCCCTCACCAGTGGCTGCACTCAGGAATTTGTTGAGGAGGGGCTCCTCCAGCTTGCCCATCTGGGCCAGGGCGTAGCCAGCAATGGCCACAGTATATGGTCTCCGCAGGTTCTGATAGTGGGCTTCAAGGAAGTCTCCTGCCTTCGTGATGCTGCCCGCCAGGCTCTATGAGAAAGAGGATAGAGTACTCTCATGAGGAAAGCATGGTTGCCACAGAGAGCTGTAAGGATCACACAAGCACCACTCCCTGGACACCAGGACGGTTTCTGGCCTTAGGACCTGTCTTGTATCTGTCTGTTTTTGAGAGTTTCCCAGATGTTTTAAGAACTGTGTGCTGCCTTGTTGTTGAGTGCCTACTAGGTGCCTAAGGCAATCTGTATACCCATGGTGTGCTGGTAGATGTTTAACAACCAGCTCTCCAGTGGTGGAGGGGGTGGTTATAGATTGCCAAATACCGTGGTATAAATACTCCCACGATGGCCCATTTCAAGCTATCAAATGTGACTTTCCTGAAGATGGAGTGGGGAAGAGATGCCCCAAATAGGTGCTCATGAGCTGATATGAGCAGGTTCAGCACACCACTGGGAATGCCTCTTACCCAATCACCATCATCATCATCATTGCCAGTTCTTACACGTGCCAGTCATATATCCACTCACTTAACATCATAAAATCCTACAAGGTAAGTACTATTCTCATCATCATTGCTACTGTACAGATGAGAATACTGAGATCCAGAGAGTTGAGGGGCAGAGGAATACATCATTTGTAATGTTTGCTGATTTCCATGGGGTAAGCACCACCATGGCTGATTTCAACCTACCAACGTGTCATCACTGAATGTAGAGTTGGGAAGAGGTGGGTGGTAGCAGAGTGTTATATAGGATTTCCATCATGCGGACAGAATAGACACAAATAACTTCAAGCATAGATAATGATAAAAGCTAGTAAAATAATTAGGAAATGAATTTTAAGTGTTTATCATCTTTGTTTTTAAGGCTTAATGTTTACCGTTTAATTGATTTAACTGTAAGTTTATAGAATTTAATTTTTTAATAATGACTGTGTTGAATAACCAGCTCACAAAATTCCTGGAAATTTAACAATTAGCTTTTGGGCGAGCTTGTCCCAGCGGAACAAGTGCCCTCTTGATTTGAACTCCAGCAGTCTTGTTCCACAGCCTATGCTATACTCCGTTATAATGTTGCTATGTTGTAGGAGAAACTCGTCCTTTTGCCTGCCCAGCTGTCTCTCCCCCATCTACCCTTGACCTCTGTAGGAACTTCTTCTCCTCCTTTTTGTTCACATGGCAACTGTGGAAGCAGCCATATTGGACCACTGAGACCTACTTTCTGGCCTCAGCTGATTGGTTCAGGGGTGATCACCTGACCAAGGCTGAGCCAATCAGAATCCTTCCCTGGGAATCTGAACGCTCTAGCCTTGGTCTGGCTATTTCCCCAAGGAAGGCAGCCATGTCCTGCCTGGCAGGCTGAGTGACAGGGAAAGCTGTATTATAGGGCAAAAGGGAATGAAGAACACAGGAGAGAACAAAGCATCCTGTCAGAGTCCCTGAGGCCACTTTCCTCTTTGCACTTGATAAATTCTCTGATCCTTAAAATAAACTCCCCATCTATTTTTGCATAGCCTGTGTCACATGTGTGTTACATCTAGGACAACTCACAGAGTCCTAAAAACACCAAAGATTATTATAGCCATTTTACAGTCGCACACAAGGAGGCCTAGTGAGGTGGAGTGCTTGGGAATCAGGGTTTGAAGTCAGATTTGTCTCCCCCCACAGCTGTAGGCAGTGCTGTCTCTTTTCTGCCATAATTTCTCTCAAATATGCAAGGTTGGGACCAGAAAAGTCAGAAGAGGGGAGGGAGGGGGAGAATGGGGGACACTCACATTGACCTGTCCCTCGCAAATATCTTTAGCCTCTTGCAGCGCGATGAGAACAAAGGCTGTGAGGGCCACGTCTTTCTCCTCAGCACTCTGGAAGCCGCCCTAGGGTGGGGAGCAGGAAGAAAAATAGGGTCACTGGTGTATCCCCACATGCCAACCAACCCCCCTGTAGGATCAGCAGCTCAAAGCAGTCCTAGGTCTCTCCCCAGGCTCCCCAGGAGGGTCAAACTCTTTAGTATTCATTCATTCAGTCATTCATTCATTCCTCAAATGTCACTGGGGCTGTGGATATGATGGTGGACACAATCAGACGCCAGCCCCAGACCTCACAGAACTCCCTGTCTAGCAGGGGAGACAGACACGAACCAATCAGCTTATCAACAGATACATAATTACAGACTGCTGAGTGCTGTGCAGGAGAAGTCGATGAGGCAGTGAGAATGGACAGTGGGAATGTGACTCAGTCGGGGGACGTTAGAAAATGTGTCCCTGAGAGATGACAGATGGAGCCACGATCTGAAGAGTGAGCAGGAGGCAACTGTCAAAGAGAACAGGGGTTAGCAGGCCAGGCAGTGGGATCAGCATGTGCAAAGGCCCTGTGACTGGAGAGAGCAAGGCTCCTAGCAGTACAGATGGAGTGCAGAGAGAGGGGGCAAGGCTGTGAGGCTGGAAGCCTGGAAGGTCAGGCTAAGGCAAGGATTCTCCAACTTAAGCACACATTGCCTGTGAGGGCTTGTTGAAATTCTGATTCCTAGGCCCTGCCCCTTAAATTTCTGATTCACTGCATCTGGGGTCCAGCCTGAGAATGTGCATTTCTAATAAGTTTGCAGATGATGTTGATGCTGCTGGCCTGGGGACCACACTTGGAGTTTCACGGCCCTAAGGAGTTCTGCATCTGTGTTTATTTTAAAAGCAATGGGGAACCAGGGGACTTTCATTCTGCATTGGACCCTGCAGGTTTCTGGTTTCCGAAGGAGGAGGGACACTCTCTGCTCCTTTCTTTCCCTGTCCCGCCTCCTCCCCACTACAGTGAATTGGGTAGTGGTCGGATGGGGGAGTCTTTATCCTCCATCCTGTGAGGTTCAGGTGTCCCTCTTCTCCAGCCTGCCTGAATCCTTCCTTCTTACAGTCATTTGTTGGGTTATCACAGGCGCATCCTCCTGGAAGACTCCATCTGGCTTCTGCTTCTGGAGGATCAGCCATTTGACAGCCCCACAGAGGACCTGGGAGTCGATGGCGATGAGGTTGGAGGCCAGAGCGAAGACCTTGACCACATAGGCTGTCAGCCTGGGGGTTGGGTACAGAGCATGAGCCAATCAGATCTGGGAACCATAGACTGACATCCCGGCCAACCAATGAGAAGAGAGGGGTGGGGCCGGCTTCCCTTTCTGGAGCTCAGGACCCGGTATTGCCTGCAGTGGGTGCTTAAAGCTTGATGACTGCATGTCATTCAGCCAGCGGGCACCTTGGGTCTGCGGGTGGAGGGATCCATTCACACAGGGCTGCGTGGGCGAGGCCCCCTAGACCACCCGAGGCCAGGATCCGGGCCCTGCTCAGGGCGAGGATGGGCAAGCTGACCACCGCGTCTCACCAGGTGCTGGGCGGCCGGCTCAGGAAGGCTGCGTAGGCTGAGCTGGGTTGTCTGTAGGCCAGCTGCTGGGTGTACCCTGCAGGGAAGGGAGAAGTGTCGGGAGAGGAGCGGGGTCTGAGAGGAGGGGGTGGCTGGTGCGGTGTTGACAGGGAGAGGAGGGGTTTAGAGAGGGGACAAGGATGCTATGAGGGGCAGGACAGGGGTTCAGAGAGGAAAGAGGGGGCTCAGGGCAAGGGAGGGGTATCTGGGGGGGAAGGAAAGTTTAAAGGGAGAGGGACTTGGACGGGGGGGGGGGGGTGGGGGGGTGGAGCGCCAGAGAGAGGAAGGGGAAAGAGTTCTCAGAGGAGGCGGGGTTCAGAGAGGGGAGGGTTCCCAGGGGGTTCAGGGCAAAGGAGCCTCAGTCGGGGAGGGAGCTCTGAGATGAGGGGCTGGGATCTCAGAGGAGGGAGATGGAGGAGATCTCAGAGGAAGGCGGGGCCTCGATGGGGGTGTCTCAGGGAGCACAGAGCTCAAAGAGGGGGCTGGGGGGGTCACCATGAGGGGCGGGGGCGCCTACCCTTCTTGATGAGCTCCAAGGACTCCTGCCGCTTCTCCACGCCCAGCTTCTCCCACTGCTTGGTGTGGTCCAGGTAATGCACTGCGATGACCGTGGGCGTCATGCCAATCATGTTCTGCTCGCCGCAGCCCGAGGGGGTCACGATGAGGTGCTTCAGGCGCTCCCCGTCGATGGCGTCCTCTGCCATCTGGGCCACCGGTGTCCCTGCAGCCAGGTGGGAGGTGGACGCTCAGCCAAGGTGTCCCACCCTGGTGTGGGGTGGGATGAGGAAGGTCGGGGTGCCCCCACTCTCCCCAGTCTCCAACCAGCCAGGACCAAGGGGTCAGGGACAGCTGAGGGACACGTGATTGCAGGCGGAGCTGCAGGACTGAGTGGCCAAATATAGGAGGAGGGGTCTATATTTGTGGAGGCGGCAGGCTTGTGCTTCACAGGGGCACTCCGGTCCTGGGTCTCTTGTGACACCATTGGCAAATTAATTCCAGTAACAACAGTCAGGACTACCCGTATGTGTTTAATGCTATGTTCCAGGCTCTTTTCTAAGAGAACACCCTATAGTATCTCATTTAATCCTTCCAGCAACCTTTAGATATAGACAGTATTATTTTCCCCCATCACAGATGAGGAAAACAAAGATGTCCCCTCAAAACCTTACAGCTCACAGGTTGCAAGGTGCCTTTCCAGCTCCTTCTTGTCCCTTCTCACCCCAGTCCTCCCTTCTGGGCACTTGGTTCCAGAATTTTTGCTGTTGAACTATATAGTTTCTCATTTAAACATCTTTATCAGCAAAAGCTGTTTTCTAAACTAAATGCTGTCAGGAGCTTCCTAAAAAACAGATCAGGGAGGAGTTGTTCTAGCTGAAGTGAAGGAGGCAGGCACGGTGGTTAGGTATCCCTGGAACAGATGGAAGTGGGTTGCCTTCTGGGGTCATGGCCCCCCTGACACCTTCCTGGGCCCCGTGGGCTCAGGGCCAAGAGCATCTCACCTTGCAGGAGGATCTTGGTCTCTGACTCTGTGTCTGGGACTTGGTCGCTGAGGTCTGCAGCAGGGACCTCCTCTCGCTGCACTCCATCTGCCAGATGAACGGGGGACTCCGATGGCACCAGCCCCCCCCCCCCACCCCACCCTGCACCACCCCCCAGGTCCCATCTCCTCTCCCATGGCTGACTCACTTTGGCCCAGGTGTGCTGGATCCAGTGTGCGAATGGCCACAGTTTTATTGACTCTGATTCCTTCTGGCTGGATGGTGTCGGGGGAAGCAGGGATTGGGTGAATGAAAGGATAGGCAGACAAACAGTTGGTTAGCAGGGTGCTGTTGTTTGGGACTACTGTAGCAGGGACATGGTGGCATCTGCCCTGTCTTAGCGGTGTGACTTGGAGCCAGTCACTTTGCCTCTCTGTGCCTCAGTTTCCTCCCTTATAAGGAGCAGGCAACACAAACACCTACTTCATACTATTTTCGTGAGAATTAAGTCAGAAATCAATAACGACATAACAAAGCCTTTTGAAATCTTATGTGCTTAGAAGCTTTCTTTACTCCAGTTAACTCATTTGATCTTCACAATGTGAACTTAAAAGGCAAATTCACCACTTATTTCACCCTTACAATGAGTTTATTCAGGATTAGCCAAAGGAATTGGAATTTAGAACCTGGGTACTACGGCAAACCACAGGCAAATCCAGAAAACAAAGGAGGGAGCAGCTTTTATAGAGAAAAGGGGGAGTAGGTGGGGCTGCCCTAAAGAAAGTCCATTGGAGGAAAGTAACAGTTCAGGGTGGTAACAGTTTCTCATTGGCTGAGCTGCTGCATTTCTCATTGGCTGAGCTGCTGCATTTCTCATTGGCTGAGCTGTGGCATTTCTCATTGGCTGAGCTGCAGCGTTTCTCATTGGCTGGGCTGCAGCGTTTCTCATTGGCTGGGCTGCAGCGTTTCTCATTGGCTGGGCTGCAGCATTTCTGATTGGTTGGGCTGTTGCTAGGTGGGGAGAGAAATCTTCCTTCATTAGGAAAGTAGTTTAACTTCCTTTGCAAGATGCAAGCTTATGTCTCTTCCTGTTTGGAGTAACTGATGATGTGTGATGGGGCGTGAGAGCTCCCCCTATAGGCCTTCCCGACTCCAATTTAGTTAAGGTTTCTTTTATTAGTTTCCACAACCACCACCCAATGGGGGTGGGTACTGCTATTATCACTCCTATTTTAAAGATGGGGAAACTGGAATACAGAGAGGTGAAGTAACTCGCCCAAGGTCACACAGCTAGTAGAACAGAACTGAGGTTTGAACCTTGTAGTCTGGCTCCACAGTCTGTTTTTAGCCCACAGCCTCTCAATGGGACAAATTAAAGAAAAAAGAAAATAAATTTTTAAAAATTAAATTAAATTTAAGTTTAAAATAAAATAAATTAAAAAATAAAATACTATTGAAAACTAAAGTAAATAAGTAATAAGGAAATAATAACAAATAAATAAAATTAAATAAATAAAATGAAAATAAATAAGAGACTGTGCGTCAGTACTTAGCACAGAGCCTAGGACATAATAAGCACTCAGTTAAAACAAGGACGATCTTGGGGCTGGCCCCGTGGCTTAGTGGTTAAGTTCGCATGCTCTGCTGCAGGCGGCCCAGTGTTTCGTTGGTTCAAATCCTGGGCGCGGACACAGCGCTGCTCATCAAACCACGCTGAGGCAGCGTCCCATATGCCACAACTAGAAGGACCCATAACGAAGAATATACAACTATGTACCGGGGGGCTTTGGGGAGAAAAAGGAAAAAAATAAAATCTTTAAAAAAAAACAAAACAAGACAGGGACCATCTTAATTAGCATCAAAGGCCCAACTCAAGCCCTCGTGTGTCTGCAGACAAAACTCCATGCTGGACAGCGGCTGTTTTTGCCTTATGAGAACCTCTTCTCCTTTCACCTGGTAGTAATGACCAGACTTTCCTCTGCAGACTGACTTTCCTCCAGGAGCATGCTGGTAAATATTTAACATCCACGTTTGCAGGAAGAAAAGATCCTGATGTGTTGTGCTGTCAGTTTCCATGGTGTAAATATCCCCACCATGATGGATTTCAAGCTACCAGCGTCAGTGAGGGCAGAATAGGAAGTGGGGGGCACACTGGCTCATGGGAGCTGGGCCATGCAGGCTCGCGGACACTGCTGGAAATTCTCCCAGTACGCTGAGCCATATTGGAGCCAGAGGGGAAAAGCAAAATGTGTTTCCCTAAATCTATGTTTTTAGCTAAATTCCAATGGCTAATTTTATCCCAGAACATTAAAGTAGTTGAAAAAGTATGAGTCCACTTCCCTTAAAGCCAGGAAAGAAAAATTATAATAAATTCTGGTGGGTATAAGTAAAACATCTCGATTTAAAATTACACTGTCAGTTTTAATGCATTTAGTCTTCAATGCTTCAATATTTCTTTCAACTGTTTTAACATTTAGGAAAAAAGTAAGCATTAAAAAATACACATATGGGCCTGGCCCTGTGGCTGGCTGGTTAAAGTTTAGTGCGCTCCGTTTTGGCGGCCCAGGTTCGCAGATTGAGCTCCCCGGTGTAGATTTACTCTGCTCACCAACTATGCTGTGGTGGTATCCCTCCACACAAAAACAAAGGAAGATTGGCAGAAATATTAGCTCTGGGCTAATCTTCCTCAAGCAAAATAAAAAGAGGAGGATTGGCAATAGATCTTAGCTCAGGGCAAATCTTCCTCAGCAAAAAAAAAGAAAAAAGAAAAACCCACAAGCGCACATCTATGGGAGCACGAATTTTTCCTTTTGCTTCAGGCTCCAGTGAGGCTTGGTTTGACAATGTCAGATCCTGTCTGTATTTAAAATTTTGATATTTTGTTCATCACAGATATTTTTGGCATTAATTTTTATTTCTTCAAATATTGCATTAAAATATTATTGATCTTGTTTATGACCTCACATCTTGCTTTAAAATATTATTGAGGCAATAAAAGACTCATTTTTACTGATAATATTATCTCTTGTTAGATTTGAAAGTGTTCCACACTGTGAGAAATAGTTAATTTACTTTTAATTACTTTTTAAGGGTAAATTAGGTTAATGTACCTTTTCAGGATAAAAAATCATAGGTAAAAACAGAAGTTTTCTATGTTCTTGCATTGTATATTATTGATCTATAAAATTTATTCTGTGAAATATGTTTCCTCAAGATTTTAAAGTCAAAAGAAAACTCCTATACTGAATTGTTACAAAAAGTCATATTTGATATTAAAATATATTTTAACAAAAAGACATACTATTGGTCTTTATTACTAAGCTTTTTGGTGTCCCCTAAAATTCCGTGCTCGGGGTGAGTACCTCACTTGGCTCACCCTAATCCTGGCTCTGCTTCCAAATTTCTAGTACTCCCAAATTTCCTAAGCTGGACATTCTTAGTGGCTCAGAGCCTGGGTCTCCAAACTGGATTGACAGCACGGGGAGGACAGCAGCCTTTCCTGAAGGACAAGGGGCAACAGGTGCCCCAAGGACTCACCACGACCCTCAGGGTCTTCTTGACACCATCGCTGATGAAGTGGTGGTAGACGGCGGCCTTGACCTCCACCTCCTGTAGGCCAGTCTTCAAGGGCACAATGACATAAGGCACAGCCAGCGAGGACTTTGGCGGGATGGTCACAGTCTGCTGGTAGCGCCTCTTGGAGGTGGCCAGGCTGCAGAATGCTGGATTGTAGAGCAGTTCCACCCTCACCTGCCGGGGGCAGAGAGTATCAAGTCAGGGGCACGTGCCATGGGTCCCCCTCCAAGCCCCCCACTGCGCCTCTGCTGTCGCAGGGCCCACCTTGAGTTCTTCTGCCTCCCGGTAGTTGTAGAGGACAGCTCGGATCTCCACCTGCTCGTTGCGCACAACGGAGTAGGGCAGCCGCAGGTCAATGAAGAAGTCTAGCATCACTGTGACCTCATAGGGGTCAGCCACGCAGATCCCTGCCCAGGTAAGCGGAACGTGGGGTGTCAGGGGTGTGGGATGGATGGGGTGGACAGGGTCCGAGTTCGAGTCCATGTTTCCTGCCCCCCTGCCCCAGAGTCTCAGAGCTTACCCCTGACCACGGGAACTGTCTCAAGCTCAGCCTATCTTTGCAGGAGCCCGTAGACTAAACAACGTTAATGGTGGTAAATCACAGATGGGGATGGTGGCTGGGAGTTTCCGTGATTTAGTAATTCTCATTTTCTTTGTGATTTTATTCATAGATAGATGTGCAGGAGGGAAGAAGGCATCATTGAAGGGTCCACATCTGTGCTCCCCAGAAGGGAAGCCCCAAGTCCCTCATGGTCACTGGGCACTTCTGAAATGTGGCTAGCTTGAACGGGCACTGGACTCCTTCTTTTATTTCATTTTAATTAATCAGATTTAAACTTAAAAACCAATGCTCATGAGAATATACTAAAACCCAGTGAGTTGTACACTTTTAAAGGGTGGCTTTCATGGGATATGAATTACATCTCAATTTATAAAATGATATTTGATGCAGTGATTGCAAAACCTTGAAGTATGTTTGCAACAACTTGAGTAGGCCAGCTCCCCTTTTCAACTGCAAATTTTACAAATCCTAAAATATAGACCAAAGACTTCCCAAGGAAAAGCTAGTAATCCTAATTGGGATGCACTGTAACTATAAAGCACACATCAGATTTCAAAGGCTTAGAAGAAACAAAAGTAAGATATATCATTCATAGGTTTGACATATTAATAGGTTATCCTTAGCTATTAATGGATTTATTTTTGTAACATTATTATTAGTGTCATAGTAGTTCTGCAAATTTTTACAAAATGTTGAAATGAGAATATTATGGATATATCTGGGTTAAGTAAAATGTCTTACTAAAATTGATTTCACCTGATCCTTTTTTATGGGGCTATGAGAAAATTTAAAATGACGTATATGGCTCACATCATATTTCTATTGGATTGTGCTGGTCTACACTGAGCAAAAATGATGCTCAAAACATGGTTACTTGTGGTACAACAGTCACCAGATCAAATTTGACCAAAGTATTGATGCAAGTGAAACTTACAAAACCACTATCACCCTAAAAATAACGTTACACTGAGAAATCTATTAAGATTTAATAATATTTTTTCAGTTATTCTTCAAAAATCTGAAAAAATATAATCAGAGACTTGAGCAAAATCCTTATTTTCCAACCTACAGCCATTTACTCATCACCCTCAAGGTTTGCTGTAGTCACTGGTGCTATTTACCTTCCTTACCTACTATTTGTTTTCACACTTTTTAAACTCAAATTTAATGTGGCATCCTTACAGTATGTGAGATCCCAACTTCTTGCACCGTAAGTAGGAGGTTACCCCAAGGAAAACAAAACAATTTCGTTAAATACTGGCTAGTTTGTGTTGCCTGCAGAAAGCTAGACCCCTTCTCTCTCTTTGTTAAAAAACATAAATGGAGATAAACAAGAATTGAAGTGGAGGTGATGGCATCCTTGCACCAGATTAGCTTTTCTTCTGGAACGAGGTGGAGGATGGAAACTGAACTAAAAGGCATCGACTCCTGATACACAATTTGTGTCATTTTTAAGGCAATGGAACAATTATTCCATGTGATACTGTAACAGTGAGTACATGTCCTGATACATTTGTCCAAACCCACAGAATGTAACACCAAGAGTGAGCCCTAAACTGTCACCTCCAGTTAATAACAATGTATCAATATTGGCCCGTCGATTGTAACCAATGGGTGACATTAATGCAAACAGGAGTAAAAGATAGGGGAATCTGGGGAAAGGGAGGGGTATATGGCAATTCTCTGTAAACATAAAATGGTTTAATAAAATCTACTTATTTAAAAAGGAGAGATTCTGATGCATGATTTGTATTATTTAAGAAAGTGTCTCTGCAGCTCTGAAAGACATCTACTCTCTGATCTCTAAAATGTTTGACTCCAATAATAACAACAATAATGGCTCACACTCATTGAAAAAAGTTTTTGTTGTTGCAAATTATTCTGTGTGAAACAATAATGGTGGATACACATTGTTATATATTTGTCCAAACCCACAGAATGTACGACACCAAGTGAACCATCACGTCAAGTATGAACTTGGGGTGATAATGACCCCATGTAGATTCTCGATTGTAACAATTGCGCCACTCTGGCGCAGGATGTTGACAGTGGAGGAGGCCGTGCGTGTGGGGGTGGCAGAGGGTATGTGGGAAATTTCTGGACTTTCCACTCAATTTTTCTGTCAAACAAAAACTCCTATACAAACAAAATCTATTTACAAAAAGCACTGACTATGTCACCCACAGTCTAGACTCTTTGACTCCCCCCCAGTAACCAGGGGTCAAGGGACAAGCCACCAAGAAACAGAGAAAATACCCAGGAGCCCTGGGGTCCTGCCTCCTGAGGTCGGGGCCCCCACCTTCCCTCACCTTTCTTGTCCGACAAGCTCACAGCCAGAATCTCCCAAGTAGTGATGGAGTCTTTCAAAAACACGTTCATGATCTTGGTGGAGACTCTGCATGAGGGAGAGAAGGGGACATCAGGAGAAGGCATCGAGCAGAGTGGAGGGGGACAGCTGGTATGGAGGGGCCCCAAGGGCCCGGTTGGAGGGGGCCACATGTAGGTAGCAACATTCTTGGTTTTTCTGGGTTGGGCTGTGGGGTTCCACAGTGATTCCAGAAAAGAGGGGGCATTGGAGGTGCATGCAAATTAAAGAATCTGGTCTGGGGCATTGATAGGAGCTGGCCTGGGGGTGGGTTGAAGTGGGGGTTACTCAAGTTTTACCCATTTTTCTCTGGTTCTTTTAATTCCTCTATGCCCCACAGCCAACTCTCAGGGAACTGGCTTCGGGAAATGATGTCCTCTTCCGGGATGATGTCTTCATCCAGGTCACCTGAGAAGGATGGGGGTGCAATCTGGGTTTACAACAGACCCACTTCCCCACTGTGCCCTTAAATATTCATCTCAACAGCCCTGGAGGGGTTCTTAGTAGGGGAAACACACCCACAGCTGTGTGATGACTTTTGGAGGGGCTCAGGTACATAATATCTCTTCTGTGAGAGTCTTGCCCCAAATGCAAAACCTGAACGTGATCATGAAGCAACACGAGACAGCCCAAAGTGCAGCACAATCCCAAAATATCCGGAATATATACTTCATAAACGTCAAGAGCGTGAAAGTCATGGGAAAATGGAAGTGCTGCCAGGGACTGGACAGATCCAAGGAAACTAAACAGACCCTGCCAGTAAATGCAATGCGCAATTCTGGAGTGGATCCTCTTCCTATAAATGACCAAAAAAAAAAAAAAAAAAAAAGAAGAAGCTGGCGAAACTTGAATGAGTCTGAGGATTTGCTGGAGGTAACAAATCAATGTTAATTTCCTCATTCTGACAATTGTGCTGTGGTTTCATAGGAGAGTATCTTTGCCTCTAGAAAATCCACATGAAACTATTTGGGGCTGTTGGGGCATGAAACAATTCAGGGGGAAATTGCTTTTTATCTGCATTTCCCATTTTTCTGTTAAGTTGGAGACTGTTTAAAGAAACAAATAAAAGGAGATGAGACAATTCTTTGGATGTTGGTCCGCCAGCTCGCCACTGTGGAAGTTTCCCAGTCTTCCTTAGTTTTGAAACAAAGGTGTTCTTTTTCGGTACTTTTCATCCTGTAATCGATCGTGTAAGTTCCCTCGATTTCAAGAGCCGCTCACATGCCCTTCGCTATTGGAATCCAATTGGATGATCACAGTTTCCCGTCCCCCGTGAAAATGACAGGAGGTACCAAAGAAAGGTTGCAATCGTTTATGGAATGATCACTAAAGCAATGACCAGTTTGTGCATGATGGCTAAATAGAGAAATTTGGACAAGTTTGAATGAACTGTGACCTTGCCGAGGTGACCTTCACAAACGTTCTGGGCTGCCTGAAGTACACTCCCCACATGTTCAGTTTCAACAATGCCCATCCTACTGGAAAGGTCTTCCTCTGATTAAGACATAATAAAAGATGTTTAAGAAAAGAAGAGATCAGACCACACTGGGCTCAAAGCTTTTCAGCAAATGGCAGTTAGGACTCCTGTCAATTTTGTAAATGCCACTGTGTGGTGGAGATCACTCCAGTTTTGCTCAAAATGGGCTTATTATTAAAAAAATTCTCTTGGCTTTGCCTAAGATGTATTTGGCCCGATATGTAAACTTTCAAGTGTGTATGTGTTTTATCTTATCCAGAACTGAATGACCCAATGAATGAATGAATGAATGAACGAATGAATGAACGAACGATCCTAGGCATCAAGGTAGGCACCTCTCTTTGAAAGGCAACATAAATTAGTTTTCTTCGGTAAAGGCAAGCTTAGAACCCATTTTAGTCTTCCCATTGGCAGCTAGTGTGACCAGCTCTATCATCTAGAACTTTCCCTGAGGGGGTGGATGTCCTGGGCACTGGCAACATCAAACTTCAGACGGACAGGGGCGGGACAAGGATGACCATCCTAGGCAGGAAACGCCTTTGCCCTCAGGCAAGGAATCCTCCCTCATTGGACCAGGTCCTTTTCTTTCCCTCAGACCTGGATCCCTAGCTCCTCAACTGAAGGATTCCTCCTCCCTCAGACAGGGCCTCCTCCCCCCTCAGACTGGACCTCCTCCCCGCTCAGACTGGACCTCCTGCCCCCATCAGACAGGACCTCCTCCCCAGGCCCCCGTCACTCACTTCTGGCCAGGCCCAGGGAGGTGTCCCGGCTGTGCTCAAGCCGCAGCTGGGTGATGTGGGTGCAGCAGTCCAGGAAGGCCTTCACGCACGCCTGGTCGTGGAGGATGAACTGGGCCCTGCGCTGGCACGAGAAGCCCATGGGGTTCTCCCGCATGCCGTCCTCGCAGCACTTGCGCAGCTCCTTGTCCTTGTACTGGCCCGCTGCAGGGGCACAGACCCCACTCACAGCGGGAGGAACTCAGGACAGACCCCGGGGAGGACTGCCTCAGCGCCCGGCCCTCCCTTCCTCCCTCTTTGGCTGGGATCCCGAATGGGCAAGGCCCAGGGTGGGGAGGCGGGCGAGGGCTGGTGGAGACTCCCACCTTTGTCCATCCTCTTCTCCATGAGCTGCACGGAGCGGCGTCGCCGGGCGGCTGGTTTCGGGCACTCAGGATCTGGGGGGCAGGTGGACCAGAAAGAAGGTGGATTAAGCACCTACTGGACATCCATGGTTTACTCCTCACAGTGGCCGTGAGGTAAGGGTGCTACTGCCCCCTTTGACAGATGGAGAAACTGAGGCTCCATCTCAGTAGGAGAAGTGACTTGCTAGACGGTGGTGGAGGCAGGACTTGAACCCGGGGCCCCCTGAGCCCAGAGTCCTGCCCTCAACATGCCTCAGCATCTGGGAGGTGGAGGCACGGCCCCACCCTTGACCAGCGCTGGCCGCATCCTCACCTGTCCTCTGGGCAGTCTGCAGGTCTTTGTTGGTCTTGAGAGCCAGCCCAGCATCCATGAAGACGCCGGCATAGTCCCTCCCACTGCCGGGCGTGCAGCCAATGTCTGCCTTCTCCACTGTGTCCCAGATCTGTGGGGAAGGAGAGGGTCAAGCGGAGCATGAGGCCAGGCCAGCAGGGCCTCCACCAACTCACCAACATGTCCGTCCAACCCACCTTCATCCTCATCCCGGTCCCCGGCCGTTCAGTGCATGATTCCAGACTACACTGATGTAGGACCCTTAGAAATGTGTACATTCCCATGACCATCCCCAACCCGGACCCATGACTGTCACATTCCCATCTTCACCCTGAACTTCCCACCTCAGCTGAAAGCCACCTCTTTGCCTCCACCATTGTCAACCCCCTCTCAGTGACGCCAGGGTTTACCTTCCTCTGTGTCAACTTGTTCTTCTTATTCAGCACAAACACGCCCTTGTCCACAGCCACCAGCCCCACTCGGGCCCCCCGGTCACCCTCTATCTTGAGGGTCATCTGTTGCCCAGGCAGATGCTGCTTCTCCTCCTTGCCACCACCTTTCACCACCAGCTGTGGGGAGGGTGGGGGGGGAGGGTAAAGTCAGTCCTGTGAGGCCCCCGTGTCAGTCAGCCGAGGACAGGGGAGATCCTGGGCTGGGCTGGAAGGACAGAAAGGTGGAGACAGAGAGAGAAGAAGGGAGATGCGCAGAACCAGGATCAGGCAGAAAGGCAAGGAAAGAGAGACAACTGGGAGCAAGAGGGATACTGAGACTGAATCAGAAAAGGAAGAAAGAACAAGATGGAAAAGCAGAAGAGAGAGGCAGAAACTCTGCGAACGTTGGAGAGAAATGGATTCAGAAGGCTGGAGAGAGGCAGAGCCAGAGGCACAAGACAGAGAAAGGATGGCCAGGCGGAGAGTCGTAAGATGGGCAGAGAGAGGGGGATGCGGGGAAGCTCACCGTGCCCACGCACGAGTCCTTGACGTCCACCCACACGGAATCGGCCACCACCTCCCTCTGGCCTTTGGCGTTGATGAGCGTGTAGTAAGCCACCAGGCGGAAGGAAGGAATGAAGTCCGTAGTGATGGTCAGGGGCAGCACCACCAGGGCCTGGCCGGGCTCTCGCACCTGGCGTCCCGCTTTCAACAACTTCCCCTTGTTCATGATCTGGGGGGGCAGGTTGGCATAAGGATGGGGAAGGTGGGAGGGAGGATGGAGGGGATCCAGGATGGGGGAGTGCTCCTGGGGGTGCTGGAGAAGCGAGGAGGAGGGGCTGGGGATCCTGGGAAGCCACAGACCAGGTAGGTGTAGTAGCGAATCTTGGCCTCCTGGCCCGGGTCCGTGCGCAGGTGGAAGTTGACATTGAGGGTCTCCCCAGGCTTGAGCTCCATGCGAGGCACGGAAAGGTGCAGGTAGTTTCCGGAGCCACCCAGGGTGTTGTAGGGGTGGGCCTGCATGGTCTTGGTGGCCTGTCGGGCATCCGGGATACCCTCCTTCCTTGTTTTTACCTGGGCAGGGAAAGAGGGATGCATGTGGATCCCCCAAAGATGTCCCCATCCTAATCCTGGGACCTGGGAATGTGGGACTTTGCAAATGGGATTGAGCTGAAGATCTGGACACAGGGAGATCATATTGGATTAGTGAGGTGGGTCAAAGGTAGTCACAAGGGT
Organism: Equus asinus; assembly: GCF_041296235.1. Classification (NCBI taxonomy): domain Eukaryota; kingdom Metazoa; phylum Chordata; class Mammalia; order Perissodactyla; family Equidae; genus Equus; species Equus asinus. The sequence goes on from NC_091809.1 coordinate 16,256,872, forward strand.
CCTTATAAGATATCCAGGCAGATGGCAGGACCCCACTGTGCAGACAGGAGCCCCTCTATGCCAAAGAAAACACCTCTATGTTTCTTTCTGCAAATGAAAGGACCCCCACCGTGCACATGGCAGGATCCCTTTGTACAAACGTCAGGACCCTGCTGTACCAATAAAGTCCCCGTCTCCCCGGTGTAGGGTCCCGAGGCTGGCGCAGACTCACAGTGATGGTCAGGGGCTGCTGGCTATTGGGGGTGTTGACGCTCAGCTTGGCCACACCGTCATCCTGGGTTAACGACTGCACATTGCTGCCCTGGGTGACCACGGGGATGCGGCGGGCTGGGGAGCCGTCGGGGTTCGTCACGAACACCTGTGGGTGCAGGGGCAGGTGGAGGGGGTTGAGGCAGACCCAGAGGTGTGGCCAGTGTTCAGGAGCAGGGTGGGGGGTGCAGCCCCATCCTGGGTCTCACCATGAGGTCGAAGGGCATGGCTGGTTTGAAGAACTTGGGCGTCTTGGTGAAGTGGATCTGGTAGGGGGAGGTCACGATGGGGATCCCGCTGCGCTCCGCCTCCACCATGTCGCTGCCTGAGGGGGCCAGCCATGAGGATGGGGTCCTGGCCACCCTTCAGGTCCAGGCCTCCTCTCTCAGATTGGACCCTGCCTTCATCTTGGGCCTCCCCCCTCAGACTTGGCCTTCCCTATCAGACTGGACCCCACCTTCATTCTGGGTCCCCTCCTCGCTCAGATGGGCCTCCCCTCTCAGACAGGACCACATGGTGGTGCTGGGCCTCCACCCTCAGATCAGGCCTCACCTGAGTGCAGGATGACGGTCACGGACACGTACAATGACTTCCCCACCAGGGCATCCGCTCGTGAGGGCTGTACCCCATTCAGCAGAACGTCTCTTTTCAGCACGGCCTCCCCAGTGCCGTCCTCGATCTGGGGGAGGAAATGAAGGCTCAGGGAGCAGAAGGGTTCAGACGGGAGGGAGGGGTTCAGAGGAGGCCTCTGTCACGTACCACAACGCGGGTGAGGGACTGGGCCAGCGAAATCCTCCGGTCACCATCCTGGACCCCAAAGATGACGAAGGCTGTTCCATCCACGTTCTTCCCATATAGGAACCTGCAAGGTGAGGACAGTCTCAGATTCTTCCCTCCTGACAAGGTGAGTTTCTGCCCCAAACCTCCACTGACCCAGAGCCCCCGGTCTCTCACCTCACCCTCACCTGGCCCTCACCTGGCCTCTCATCTGGTCCTCACCCAGCTCTCACCTGGTTCTTACCTGTCCCCTCACCTGGCCCCACCCCTAGCCCCTCACCTGGCCGTGATGGTGACCTCCAGGCCATTCGGATCATCAATGTAGTAGAATTTCTCTGTGGGCTCCACTTGGACCTCGAAACTGGGGAGCACTGTGGGGGGGACAGACAGTGGTGGTGGGGGGCCGGCTCTGGGCCCAGCATGACGGACCCCCGCCCGGGTCTCTCGTCCTCTTACCATATTCCTTCACCTCGAACTCGGTGGAGAAGACCTGCTGTGGAGAGTCTTCATAATGGACTCGGATCTTCCACTGCCCCATGCTGCAGAGAAGGCAGGTGAGTGATCCGGCCAGGCCCGGCAGCCCCCCACCAATAAGCCCGGGCTGGGGGCGTCCTGAACCCCCTCCTGGAGGGCAGGACATACTTGACCAGCTCCGGGATGTTCCAAGACAAGGGCAAGATGCCAAACTGGTTGTGAGAAGACAGGGAGTCCCGCTTGATTTGAATGCCATCGGGGGTCTGTGGGGAGACAGGGAGGGGTGTGGCACTATGGTTAAGAACCTGGACCTGGATTGGTCAGCCTGGGTTCAAATCCCCACTGTGCCGCTTACAAGCTGTGTGACCTGGGGCAAGTTACTTCGCCTCTTTGTGCTCAATGTAAAAGAAGATAAATATAGCCCCTACTTCGCTGACTTGGAACGTAGTTAATATAAGCTCATTATTACCTGTGACTCTCTGAATTCGAGTAATAACTAGCATTTATTACCTACTTTTGTGCTGGACCCCTGGCTAAGCATTCAGTGTGTGCTAAGCCACACAGAAGTGCCTACATTTGACATTTCGACCCAAAAGAATAGCAATTTTGCGTGGTTTGACCTAATACACATATCACTTCATTGTTGTCAACGGTGAAACGGCAGGAGGTATGATGTAAAAAACTGGTTTTCTGGCTTCACTTGGAAATTGGGATAACTGTGGATAATGCATTCTTGATGGCACAAGGTGACATCTAACTGGAGCTGGGTAGATCAGTGCCTTTAGATGGGGTGTGTGTTCTCTGTTCTCCGGGGATCCCACCAACCCCAAAAGTCAGCTCGCAGCCATCAGAACCCGGTCCCTGTTAACTTTGCATGATTTCAATAAATATTCATGAAGATCCTATGAGGAGGACATACCTCCTCCCTCCCTCTTCCCCTCCCTTCTTCCAGTCCCTGCCTCATCTCTGATCCTCCCCCTGTTTGTGCCTCGATGTGTTTCTTTGCCTTTGGGTCTCTGCCGCTGTGCCTGACCCAGTGTCTCTGTCTCTGTCTCCATGTCTTGTCTCTCCCGAGTCTCTGCCCGGGTGCGTTTAGGGCCCTGGCCGGTTGGTACCTCGATGCTGATGATAACGGTCCTGCCCACGGGCAGCAGCTTGCTGTCAAGGGTGAAGATCCGATACAGGACTGGGAGGAGGCAAGAGAGGAAGGGACAGATGGTGAGGCCCTGCCTCTCCCCACGCGCCTGCCCCCGCCCTCTCCAGCCACCCTCCGGCCCCTTACCCGTGGAGCCTGGGGTGTAGATGGTCTTGTCGGTCTGGATGAAGAGGTACCCGCTCTGAGCACTGACCAGCACCACCTTCTCCACCGTGGTGCCCCCGAAGGCCGCATGGACAGTCACGAAACTCTGCCCCTTTGCTGATCTCAACTCCTTGCTGGCCGGGATCTAGGCAAGGACCAGTGCATCCTTAGGGGTCTGCTCCAGGGCCCCAGGTCCCGGACCCAGCCTCTGGGCCTTGGGCTGGGTCCACACCTGCGCCTCCTCACAACAGAGCCTGCCATCCCTCTGGTCTCCCGAGTTTGCCCAGGTATGGGGAGTGGAGAGGTGCTGGGAGAGGGGATAGGCATCCAAGAGGGCGATGGGGAGAGGGAACCAGACAGGGGGTCAGAGGACGGGAGTTCAGAAGGGGAAGAGGGCTCAGAGACGGTCGGGATGGGAAAGGGTGGGGTTCAGAGGAGAGACTTAGAGATGGGAAGGGCGCTGAAGGAAGAAAGGGCTCAGAAAGGGAAGGCGCTCAGATGGGGATGGGCTCGGAGTGGTGGGTCTCAGAGGGGAATGCATTAGCAGGGGGAGGGTCTCAGAGAAGAGGGGGGTGTCAGTAGGTCCAGGCTCCAGTGTGCTCCCACCTTGATGGTGACCGTCCCCAGGTAGCCATTGGCTTTGGTCAGTATGGTCTTCTCGCTGGACAGCACTTGCTTCTTGGCCGGGAAGTCTTGGACTGTGACCGTGACAGAAACGTCCCCTTGTGCTTCGTGGGCCTCCAGCACCACCATCTCCTGGTTCTCCAGCCGCAGGATGTTGGGGGTGATCATGGAGAACCTGCCAGAGTGGGGTATGGGGGTGGAGCTGTCGTCCCAGGGAACCGACACTCCAGCTCATCGGAGTCAACACTGTCCCCGGGGCTCTACCTGGCCCCTGGTCCTGGAGGGATCCAAGGACATGCGACAGCCAGGGGTTGCAGATTCCATCGACCCCTGAACCTCAAAGCCTAACCAGCAACTCCCCAAGACTCTGGACTTCCAAACCCACAATTGCCTAAGCCCACAGTCCTGGAGCCCTAACCCCTAAACCTTCAAACTCCCGCAAGTCTCTAAACACCCAACCCTCTACATGCCCAACCCCTCATGCTCCGAACCTCTAAACCCCAAATCCAGAAACACTCTAAACCTAAGCCTCTAGCAGACCAAGCTTGTAAACACAACCACATCCACTCCCCAGAGGACATAAACCCAAACAGCAAGTCCCTAAGCTTACAAACGCTGACGCTCCCAAATCCTGTGAGGTCCAGGCCTCCGAGATTCCCAATCACCCCATTGGGAGTATCACTGAGCACCCCATGCGCTCTGGACCTACAGGCCCCCGGTTCTATAACACCCAACACCCGTCCCACAGCACCCGAATTCCACAAGCTCTCAACCTCACAGGCAGCCCCAACTTATAAACATCCTGACCCCTGAGCCACAGACACCCCAATGCACCTGAATTCTGAAGGGACCGCTCCCCACAAATGCCCACTCCCACCTCAGAAGCAGCCTTAATGGGGGTGGGGTCGGGACTACTCACAGGGGGTCCCCCAGGGCCAGGGGGAGGCTGCTCAGCAGAAGCAGCAGCAGGCTGGGACCCGAGGCAGGGCCCATGGTGCAGGGACCGTGGAGGGACAGAGGGACGGAGGGACTGAGGGAGAGGACGGGGAGGAGTGAGCAGAGACCTCTGGAAGCCTCCTCTTATCTGGTGCCCGCCTCCTCCTCTCTCTCAGCCCAGCCCTCCACCCCCATAACCCCCTCTTCTCTGGGACTGCCCCAGATTTCTCAATACTGTTCCTTAAATTTTCCAGTCCCTGGGGCGGGCACATCCTGGGGTAAATAACCTGAGGACGTGTCCTCCTGCAGCATGAACACAACTGCCCCCGCTCTGGACTCCCTCAGGGTCAAGGCCAGCTGTTAGACAGGGACCTCCCCCTGTCACATCCCCTTTGTGCTGGAGGAATAGTGAGGGCCAGAGAGCCCCCCACCTCAGGTATCTGGGCCTGGCCTCCTGTCCACTTTTGATCATGCATATATTAACCAAATTCTTCCCACGGGTCCGCCTCTCTGTTGGTCCTAGAATCTCCCTCCATGCTAGGCTGGGGACAGGGGGCAGAGTGCAGCACAGACATTCCTAGCCCCATGGAGTGTCTTCCCCAGGGGAGACGAAGAACTCTGCTTCTTGGAGGGTCAGGGAAGGCTTCTTGGAGGAGGGGACATTTCAGCTGGGCTTTGAAGTATGTGTAGGAGTCCCTACCCAGGTGAGCGTGTTTCCTAAGGCAATGGGAGCCTGGAGCTCCCTTTACCTGCCCTTCTCAAGATGCCTCAGTAGCTATGATGGTTAAAACAAGTCATCATTGAGGAAAGTCCCCACGGTTAGCTTCTGTATGTTTTTTACATCAACATTCACTTAGGATGTTACTAGTATTATAAATTGTATTTCATTTTTTGTGTGTGAATCGACAATATAATCATATGGTTCAACATCCAAAAGGTTGAAGTAGATCTACAGGAAAAGGTAACCTTCCTCCCATTTTTGTTGCCTGTCATGCAGGTCTCAGATGTGACCAGGTACCCAAATCTCAAGTTTCTTTGCAGAGGTATCTTACGAATTTACAAGCGTTAGCAAGTTTTAAAAACAACCATCAGCATGCTCCACATATTACTCTTCCTGGTCTCTCTGGGTTATGCCTTGATTTTTGTAAAAAATTATTTTACTGAGGTCATATTAGCTTACAACATTGTCTAAATTTCAGGTGTGCATTATTATATATCAGTTTCTGTATAGACTGCATTGTGCTCACCATTAATAGTCTAGTTTTTATCTGTCATCATAGATATATGCCCATTTACCCCTTTCGTCCTCCCCCTACCCACTTCTCTTCTGGTAACCACTAATCTGTTCTCCTTATCCATGTGTTTATCTTCCGCATTTGAGTGAAATCATACCGTGTTTATCTTTCTTTGTCTGGCTTATTTCTCTTAGCATAATACCATCTTGGTCCATCCATGTTGTGGCAAAGGGACTTTTTCATGACTGAGTAGTATTCCATTGTATATAATATACACCACATCTTCTTTATCCATTCATCAATTGATGGGCACTTGAGTTGCTTCCACATCTTGGTTTTTGTGAATAATGCAGCAACGAACATAGGGGTACATAAGTCTCTTTGAGTTGTCCATTTCGTATCCTTTGGGTAAACACCCAGTAGCGGGATGGCTGGATCATATATTTCTATTCTTAATTTTTTGAGAAATCTGCATACTGTTTTCCATAGTGGCTGCACCAGTTTGCATTCCCACCAGCAGCGTGTGAGGGTTCCGTTTTCTCTACATCCTCTCCAACGTTTGTTATTTCTTGTCTTGGTGATTATACCCATTCTGACGGGTACAAGGTTATATCTCATTGTAGTTTTGATTTGCATTTACCTAACAATTAGTGATGCTGAACATCTTTTCATGTGCCTGTTGACCATCAGTATGTCTTCTTTGGGAAAATGTCTGTTCATATCCTCTGCCCATGTTTTGATCTCGTTGTTTGTTCTTTTGTTGTTGAGTTGCATGTGTTCTTTATATATTTTGGAAATGAACTGCTTGTCAGATATATGATTTCCAAACATTTTCTCCCAGTTGGTGGGTTGTCTTTTTGTTTTGCTTATGGTTTACTTTGCTGTGCAGAAGCTTTTTGGTCTGATGTAGTCCCATTTGTATAGTTTTTCTTTTGTTTCCCTTGCCTGAGTAGACATGGTCTTCGAAAATACTGCTAAGACCAATGTCAAAGAGTGTACTGCCTATATTCTCTTCTAGAACTTTCATGGTTTCAGGTCTTTCATCCAAGTCTTTGATCCATTTTGAGTTAATTTTTGTGTTTGGTGTAAGGTAAGGGTCTACTTTCATTCTTTTGCACGTGGCTGTCCAGTTTTCCCAATACCATTTGTTGAAGAGACTTTCTTTTATCCATTGTATGTTCTTGGCTCCTTTGTCAAAGATTAGCTGTCCATAGATAACAATTAGCTTTTTCATAAACAATATACCTTAGAAATTATTTCATATCAGTGCACGAAGAGCTTCCGCGTTCTTACAGGCAACTGTCTCATCTTACAGTGTGTGAAATTAACCAGCTTCCTGCTGAGGGACAGACAGACTCCCGTGGTTACAAACCATGCACTCTTCACTGAGTTATCTTGAGCCTGCCTCAGTTTCCAGCTCTGACACTCATCAGAGGTGTCAAGCTACTGATAACCATCCTGGGCCTCAGTGTGCTCACGTAATATGGGGTTATAACAGCGCCGACTTCACAGAGTTGTTATTGCCATGAAAGGAGATAATCCCAGACCAAAGTTTATAAAATTAGTAACCTTGCTGGATACCCCTGAATTCCCCTCCATAACACAAAATTGGTTTACATACTTGCCCGCCCTACAGGAAATTCCCAATTTCCCCACTGCAACGATTTGGATCATTGCCTCGGTGTTGTTTTCATTTGCATCTCTCTGATTCCCAGCAAGGTTGTGCACCTGGGGTAGGGGGTGTTTGAAGTCCGGGCATAGGAGCAGAATGGGGTGGGGGTGGGGACCCCCGATTCCTGGAGGGCTGGTTTCCAAAGCCCCATCAAGGGGTTAACGGGGAACTGGTCTGATTTCCTGTAAGGCAGGCTCTTTTCCTGGCCTTGCCCTCATGCCTGGACGCGGGGAGGCCCGGAGAAATAGAACAAACCTGGCGTCTGTCTGCTCTGATTGCGACATCCTTTCTTTGAAAGAGGAGGCAGAGGCAGATAGAAACACCTGCTTACTCTCCCAAATCGGGGCGGGATTAGGGGTGGGGGTGGGGGTACAGGTTGCTACTTTCCTCTGTTTTCCTCTCCCATAGCCCCTCACAAAACCCACCCCATCTCCTGGCCTCATTATAACCTTAAGCATTTGGGCTGTGTGGTTTGACAACCCTGAGAGGGAATTCCAGCTGCCTCTGTCTCCCCGCCAGGCTGGGTTCCTCCTTTCTCTGAGCCTCAGTTGATCCTTCTGAACACTGGGACTGAGGATGGTTTCTGCTCTTTTGACAATTAAAGGAGCAGAGAAGCTTCGAAGACCCGGGACTCAGAGGGACGGTTCCTGCCCCTGGTGGTGGAAGTTGGTAAGGGTCTTGGCCCCGACTTCCAGTCACTGACTAGAGGGGTGGAGGTGAAGGGGGAGCAAGGCCCCTGGGGAGGGAAGGAGGCGGCAGGAGGAATCCTTCATGGCTTTCTCCTGGGGGATGTGCATTTGCGCCCAGATGTTTGGGAGGAGGATGTTGGGCAAGACGAGCCAGCAGGGGAGGGAGAGAAGGAAGCTTAAAGGATGGGACTTGCAGTCAGCAGGCTGGCGGGCATGGAGGGTGCAGAGGGAGCTGCCTGCGTTGGCAAGTGGGATAACTGGGACAGACTTAGTACAAAGTATGTACAGTACATGGGCCTGCCAGAATGGCTGTAATTAAAAAGACAAGAAATAACACATGTTGGAGAGAAGGTGGGGAGAAGGGAGCTCTCATACACCACTGGTGGGAGAACGGGTTGCAAACTGGTGCAACAACTATGGAAAATAGCAGAGAGATTCCTCAAAAAGTTAAGAAGAGAACTCTCCTACGATCCAGTATCCCACTGCTGGGTATTTATCCAAAGAACACGAAAACACGAATGCGTAAAGACACACGCACCCCTATGTTCATCGCAGAATTATTCACAATAGCCAAGACTTGGAAGCAAGTGAGGTGGCCATCAAGGGAGGAATGGATAAAGAAGATGTGGTGTGTATACACAATGGAATACTACTCACCTGTAAAAAAGGATGCAACCCAGCCATTTGTGACAACATGGATGGACCTTGAGGGTATTATGTTAAGCGACATAAGTCAGAGGGAGAAAGTCAAATACTGTATGATCTCACTCATAAGTAGAAGATAAAAACAACAAACGAACAAACATATAGAGACAGAGGCTGGATTGGTGGTTACCAGAGGGAAGCGGGGAGAGAGGTGGGTGACAGGGGTGATTAGGCACATGTGTATGGTCATGGATTATAATTAGTCTTTGGGTGGTGAACATGACGTAATGTACACAGAAATGGAGATATATTGATGTCCACCTGAAATTTATTTAATGTTATAAACCAAGGTCACTGCAATAAACAAACAAATAAATAATTAAATAAATGACAGTGGATGAGGAAAAAAAATAATTTAACCGGGCACCCCGTATTTTGTCTGAAAACCCAAGCTGGGGTGCAGAAGATGAAAAGAGGAAGGAAGTGGGGAAGATTTCTGGGTGGTGGGGCTAGGCACCCCCCTCCCCACCCCACCCCTGCCTAGGTCCGGTAATCTACTTGCTGCAACCCCACCCCCACCCCTTTCCCCACAGAGATGCTGCCAGGCCTGGGAACAGCGGGAACCGCCCCCCTCCCTCCAAGCCCCCCATTTCAAGGATGGGGTCCTTGCAACACTGTTTTCTGAGGATTTCCCGTCAGGACCCATAGCCAGGCTCACTCTCCTCCCGCTACACAGCCTGGGCTCCCCTTTCTCCTCCCACTCATTACTCATTAACTCTCTGGTCACCTTGACCTGGGTGAATTGATTTATCTGTCCTATGGCTCCTTTCCCCTGCTTCATGCACACTCCCCAGAGGCCTGGGCACCAGGGGACCCCCACCCTGGGGGACACTGGGGGCAGAGGTTTTGATTCCAGCTCTGCTGTCTCTCAGCCTCAGTTCCTAATCTGTAAACTGGAAATTCACAGCCATGGAACCTCCCTCTGGGTTGAGATGACAAGCTGGTGGCATCAGGCAAGCAGAATGCTCAGCAGACGGCGCCCACACACAGTGAGCGCTGGACATGCTGGAACCATGTTTTTATTTTTACGCACACCTGCTCCTCCTCCCACTTGCCTTATTTTGGTGGCAGCCCCACCAGGCCTCCAAGCCAGAGTCCCCTCTGCCTCTCGCTCCCTCGCCCCCTGTGTCCAGCCGTCACCACCCCCTGGACTGTCTCTCCCAGCCCATCCTTCTCTCCATCCCCGTGCTCCCTGGCCTCTCTTCTGTAGACTGTCCTGTTCCAGTTCATCCACAGCAACTGGGCTTTTCTTTTCTAAAACACACCTTTGTATTCCTTCTACAAAATGAAGATGTGTAATACGTGAGTACACACTCATGACAGTGAACACCGCCATGAGGCTCAGCGACAGCATCTCGTCCATTTCTCGTATCTTCACTTGTTTGTTCTGTACGCTGTGGGCGCTGTCACTATCCTCATTTTACAGCTGAAGAAACTGAGGGCTTCGACCACTTGCCTGAGATTCTCTAGATGGTAAGAGCTGGGACTGGAACCCACCTCCAGAGTTCTTGCTCCCAAACTGCAGGCGTTTCTGATGGCTGCTGCAACAAGTGAGCGCAAAGTTGGTGGCGTCAAACAACACGCATTTATTCTCTTACAGCTCTGGGGGGCAGAAGCCTGAAATCAAGGTGTCAGCAGGGCTGTGTTCCTTCTCCAGGGAAGAATCTGTTCCTTGTCTTTTCCAGCTGCTAGAGGCTGCCTGCATTCCTTGGCTCATGGCCCCTCCCTCCGTCCTCAAAGGGCCTCATTATAGCCTCTGTTTCCATCATTACATCTGCTTCTCTGACTCTGACCCTCTTCCCTCTTATAAGGATGCTTGTGATGACATTGGGACCACTTGATTGATCCAGAATAATCCCCCATTCTAACATCCTTAACTTAATCGTATCTGCAAAGCGCCTTTTGTCATGTAACGTAACGTATTCACAGGTCCTGGGCTTAGGATGTGGGCATCTTTGGGGAGCCATGACTCTGCCGACCCCAGCATGCACGTGGAGTAAAATATCCACCCTGTATGGCCATGTCCCTTCCTGCTTTAATCTCTTCCTTGGCTCCCGTGGGCCCCAGCATGAAGTCCAACTGTGTCTGCCTGTCTTTAGGCTTCTGCTAGCTGCTCTAGCCCTCCCACTGGCCCCAGCCAGCTTGGCAGCCAGACCTGTGAGCTATTCCGGGCTTCTCCGCCTTGCTCCCATAACTTCCTCAGTCTGCAATGCCTCCCCACTTCCTTCTTCGGCTGGCTGGCCTATTTATTCATCTGGGCCCCAGTTAGACTTGTTTCCGCTGGCAGGAAGCCTTGACCCCAGCCCGATTCCCCAGCCCTCTGCCATGCCTGCAGCCCCCACCGAGGAAAGTTTCTCAGAGCTCCAAAAGGGGTTCTGGGTGCTCTAGTTAAAGGGCGAGGTGGGGCAGGGGAGGACATGCATCTTGGGAGCCTGCCCACAGATGCGTGCACAGGTGCGTCTCTAACCTGAGGTCACTCCTCAATTCAGGGCAATCCTTGAAAGGTCAGGCTGTGTTGTTGGGCACTGTGCCAATAGGTGATACTCCACGACTTATGGGGTCCCCAGTTTATGCATGTGGAAACAGAGAGGTTGAACCACTTGTCCAGGGTCACAGAGCAAATGGGGGAAAGGTGGAGAGGTTTGGCTGCAGGGTGTCCAAGGGCAGTGGGCAGTGTGCACAGAGGTAGAGGACGGCTCTGGAACCAGACAGCCGGTGCTTTGAGTCCTGAGTCTCCCACCAACTCATTAGCGGTGTGACCTTGGGCAAGTCACATAGCTTCTCTGTGCCTCATAGGCTTTCTAATGAGTTAAGGTCCACGGGAGGCTTAGAATAGGGTTGTGGCATGTGGCAATCGCTATGCGTGAGCTACCGCTTGGCAGACTCTTTCGCCGAAGCCACCTGTGTGTCTTCCAATCACTTTTTTCTCATTTCCAGTCTTTGCACATGCTGTGCCCTCATCTGGGCCTGCGTGGCCCCGCCCCCACCACCACGGTAAGCCCCTTGAGCGTTGGGGTTGAGCGGGTCTTGGTCACTCTTCTGTCCTCAGCATCCAGCATAGGGCCCAGCACACAGTAGCTGCTCAAATAACATTTATTGAACGTGTAAAGCAATGGATTCTGCAACCCACCTCCCCTCCCCCCGAACCCCTCAGCCCCCCCACCTGCCCACCGGAATCTGGGTTTCTAAGTTGTAAACACACCTCTGTGCTAGACCTCAACCCCCAGAAAGGCAAGTAACTGGGGTAGCAAAACAGATTGGTCATTTCTGTACAGCTGCTATTGGGGGGTGGTCCCGGGGTGAGGCCAGGGCTGCCCGATACTGAGGGGGAAGAGGCAGCTGTCTTCTTCTGACTGGGCTCCGGGAACTCAGGTCCCGGGAAGCTGGGCACCATGTGCGCACCGGCCCCCACATCCTCCCCGCATGCGCTTTGGGAGAAGAGCTGGACGGAGGAACGTGTGTGAGGAGAGGAGGACCAAGGAGGGTCGAGGAGGATCCTCCGCGATGAGATGGGGATATGATCACACCAGCTCCCGCCCGCTGGCTGTTTGGTTGACTTTGGACAGGCCTTCCCGGAACCCAGAATCGGTCATTCTAGAGGCAGAAAGCAAGGAGGCGGTCCAAGAGTTGAGGCGCGCTAGGCCCTGCCCAGTTGGCCCCCTCCAGACTCCTGGCCCTGTCCCCACTGCCCAGAGCCCCCGCCCCCCTGCCCTAGCCCTAGAGCTGCCCAAGCTCCGCCCTCCACCCCTAGAGATGCCCGGGCCCTTTCCCCAGAGCTACTTGTGCCCCGCCCACTCTGCCCGAGATGCCCGCCCCAACACCACCCCTACTGCCTATGTCCTGCCCACTCCACCCTCAGAGTTGCCCTGGTTCTGCCCCCAGAGCTGCCTACGCCCACCCACCGTGATTCCCCTGCTGCCCACTTCACCCAGAGCCCTGGCCCCGCCCACCCAGGCCCCACCCCTGCTGCCCAGGCCCCACCCACTTCACCCAGAACCCTGGCCCCGCCCCTGCTACCCAGGTCCTACTCACTTCTCCCAGAGCCCAGGCTCCGCCCACCCAGGCCTCACCCCTGCTGCCCAGGCCCCACCCACTTCACTCATAGCCCTGGCCCCGCCCACCCAGGCCCCACCCCAGCTGCCCAGGCCCCACCCACTTCACTCAAAGCCCAGGCTCTGCCCACCTAGGCCCCACCCACTTCACCCAGAACCCTGGCCCCGCCCACCCAGGCCCCACCCCTGCCACCCAGATCCTACTCACTTCTCCCAGAGCCCAGGCTCTGCCCACCCAGGACTCACCCCAGCTGCCCAGTCCCTACCCACTTCACTCATAGCCCAGGCTCCACCCACCTAGGCCCCACCCCAGCTGCCCAGGCCCCACCCACTTCACTCAGAGCCCTGGCCCTGCCTACCCAGGACCCGCCCCTGCTGCCCAGGCCCCACCCACTTCACCCAGAGCCCTGCCCTGCCCTGCCCCAGCCCCACCCACTTCACTCATAGCCCAGGCTCCGCCCACCCAGGCCTCACCCCCTGCTGCCCCGGCCCCACCCACTTCACTCAGAGCCCTGGCACCACCCACCCAGGCCCCACCCATGCTGCCCCGGCCCCACCCACTTCACTCAGAGCCCAGGCTCCACCCACCGAGGCCTCACCCCTGCTGCCCAGGCCCCACCCACTTCACTCAGAGCCCTGGCCCTGCCCACCCAGCCCCCACTCACTTCACCCAGAGCCCCAGCCCTGCCCCCCTGGCCCCATCCCTGCTGCCCAGATTTTGCCCACTCTATCCCCACAGTCCTTCGAGCCCCACCCAACCCAGCAGGCTCACATTTGTTCCACCTGCAAATCCTCCTCATCCTCCTGGGGCAGCTGCAGGTACGGGTTGTCGCCTGCGGGCTGGAACTTGTAGCCCGTGAGCACGAAGAAGGTGAGAGTGGAGACCTCCACCAAGAGCTGGGCGGGGGGTGGGGGGCGAGGGGACAGAGCAGGAGTGTCAGGCACATACCCTCTCAGGGCGAGCCCCTCCGCTGTCTGGTCCACCCTCCCGCCCCACCTGGGGCCCTCGAGCTCACCTCGTATAGCCACTGCCACTGGAAGGGGACAGCCACCCGCAGCAGGATGGCGATGATGCGCGTGAAGTAGACGTAACAGATGACCTGCAGGGACATAAGTGGCATGAAACCAAGGGACCCCCAGGGCGGTGAGACCACCGAGACCAGTAGGGATGCCAGGGGTCGGGGCTCGGGGATGGTGGGCAGAGGGGCAAGGCTCAGAGTGACGGCAGATGGAGGGGTTAGTGGGGGTGTGCCAGTGGGTTGGTTGTTCACCCCCCAACCCCCATGGTGAGCGCGGGGTTCCTACCATGACATAGTAATGCCGGAACAGCTTCAGCTTGGCCAGATTCACTGCCACTGAGGGGTGGGCACAGAAGGGGGCGGTCAGTGGAAGGAGGCTGAGGGCGGGACGAAGGGGAGGGGTGGAGGAGGGCTCGGGAGAGGGAAGACATTTAGAGGAGTGTCCACGGGGCGCAAAGTCTGGAGACGGATGTCCAGGGCATGGTAGAGAGGCAGGAGGGGACAGTCAGAGGGGAGGGAAGGGACATCCAGGGGTCAGAAACAGGGACCTGCAGTAGGATGGCGGCTGAGGGCACAGGGGGTCCCAGGGAACAATGCCTCACCTTTCCCGTCGGTGCCAGATGCGTCCTGCAGATGCCGGATGGACCTGGGACGAGGTGGGAGACACAGGGTGTGGTCAGCACTCCTCCGCCCATAACCACGGGGGGCGGGGGCCGGTGCCAAGTCCTTACCAGACCACAGGGAAGAGGATGGTGCCGCAGCAGATGAGATCCACCAGGAAGAGGATCTCCTTCCAGAGCCCGTAGTCGCTGGCGCCTTCCTCGCGGGACTCCAAAACGATGTAGGCCACATTGGCCAGGACCTGCGGGGCGGGGCGGGGCGGGGCCACGTGGGTGGGCGCGCCCCACAGGCGCATGCGTCCTGCCTGCCCGCCCGCCCCGGGCCTCCTCCGCACCTGCAGCGGAATCACGATGCCGAAGATCTTCTTCTCTTTATCGGACAGGACGTACTTGACGAAGGCCCAGCCGGAGCCGATCAAGGCGATGGTGATGAAGAGGAGGGCGCCCTTCAGTCTGGGGGACGGGGGTGGGGGGTGGTGGGTGGGGGAGCCCAGCCCTCTCCTGCCTGCCTCCCGCCACCTGCCCGGCACAGAAGGGCACTCACAGGTGTGTGATGTAGTGCATGACAGCGAGGCCTTCGATGGGGTGGCCCTGGCTGTTGATGAAGTAGTAGTTGATCTGGAGGTGGACGGACGGATGGACAGTCAGACAGATGGACAGGTGGGTGGGTGCGTGAGCGGGTGGATGGTGGTTACAATGGGGCAGATGGTGATGGTTTGGCAACATGGACAATCCCTATCGGACGGGTGGTCAGGAAGTCGAATGAACTAACAGTTTCGATCAGAATGGCGAGTGGCCTCAGAAATGGACAGTTACGGCCAGAACAATGGATGGACGGTCGGCTGGACTGAGGGACGGGCAGTCACAGCTGCAACAGTGGATGGAAGGTCATAGTTGGATGGATGGACAGTCAGGTGGACAGTCACAGCTGGACCAGTGGACAGCCAGACTGAAGGGTGGACAATTGTAGCTGGACAGAAGGACAGGCAGACAGATGAGTTGGAGGGACAGCTGGCCACAACGATATAATGGATGGGCACACAGATGGTTGGACAAATGGAACCCCAAGCCCAGGGTCTGTAGGGGTTTGGGGAGTGGCCTGTATGGGCTTCTTCCTGGACCCAGAGACCCCAGCCCGCCACCTCCTGTTCCCAGCCCAAGACTCACACTGTGGAATAGCAGGGAGATGCTCTTGGTGAAAGCCAGGGCCGCCATGAGCCAGTGGATCTTATAGACCTTGTACCTGGCAGGGGATCAGGGACAGAAGCGGGAGACATCAGTCAGGGGCAGGGCCTCGAGGGTCTGAAGAGGGGAGATGGGGGACCCCCGGGAACAAGGGCATTACGTGTTCTTGCAGAGGACGGACACCCAAAAGATGCCGGCAGCCAGGAAGCAGGCGGACATCACCAGGTAGAGCTTGAAGAGGGGAATTTCTGCCGCCGACAGGAAGCCCTCGGGGTTCTTCTCCCGGATCATGACCTGGGGAGGGGGCAGTGGTGCGCGGTGGGGGTTGCATGGTAGTTCTGGACTGGCAGAGCCCTGAGTGTGAGTCTCCAGCTCTCCCACGCTTTAGCTGGGTGACCCCCGACCCCGTCTCTGAGCCTCAGTCTTCCCATCTCCCAAATGGGTCTATCAGCTTTCTTTTCACAGCACAGCTGCAAGGAGGATGGGAAGACACTAAACTCTGGGGGTGGACCTGGCCTGTAGCTGGCGCTCCACGCACCGTGATGTCGAATGGGTGCTCCCGTCCTGGCACCAAGTTGTAGCAATTGTGGAAATTGAGGCTGTACTGGCCTTCCTCAGCCCTAGAGCCGATCACCACATGGAACTGGGTGGTGAGGGGAGACAAGAGAGGAGGCCTCAGCGTGGGGGGCCCCGCTCTGGGGAGAGGTGGGGTCACAGGTGCTCACAGACACTCACGCTGAAGTTGTAGGAGTCGTTGAGATGGCCCAGGCCCATTACCAGCTCCTTGTCCTGCCCACTGAGGCCCTGAGGGGACAGAGCACCTCCACTGAGCATCAGCCGGCCCCAGGTCCCCAACGCCCCCTTTCTCCCTCCTGCCTTGGCTTGCCTGAACCTGCTGGTCTCCTTGAGACACTGTGGGTTTCGACTTGTCCTTGTCGAGCGTCGTGTTGGTCCCTGTAGGGGACCAGTGAATGAGTTTAGAGATGCGCAGACAGAGGGACAGCAGAAAAATGGGGGGATGGGCACACCAGCCCTGCCCAGCCCCCGTCCCTGCCCGCATAGCCAGCCTGACTCACCACTGTCCACCTTGGGGGTGACCACGTGCTCTGGCTTCGGGAGCCCTGGTTTGGAGGGCGCTTCCTGGAGGAGTCCAGGAGAGATGAAGAGCTTCTTCTGCTCCCCATATTTTCGCACCTGGACCCTGGGATGAGGGTGGAGGGTAGGAGGATGAGGCTGGGAGCTGAAGGCTCATGTCAGGCACACCACCTGCGCCAAGGGACTCCCTGGCCCGTCGGGCCCTCTGGGTCTCCTCTCTGGGGGCTGGCGTCACGCTGATCAGTGGTCACAAAGTTCTAGCATTTGGGTACCACCCATGGAGATGGCTGCTATATCTGTGCGCTGCCTGCACCAGTGTTTGTCATTTTCCATGACATTAACTCACTCATTCTCCTTAAGTACATCATTTAAAAAGAAAACGCTGACATACACAGAGAGGCAACATGGTATCTTTGGACCCTGGTGCCAAGCTGCCTGGGTGCAAACCCCAATTCTTGGGCATCAGTTCTCTCATCTTTAGAATGGGGATAATAACACTAGAAGGGGTTGATGAGTTAAGCTCTGTAAAGCTCACAGGACGCTGCCTGGAGCATAGGAAGCATTCAACAAGTGTGAATGACTGTTATTAATTCTCACAACAGTGCTGTGTGCGGGGCTTCTGTACTGAGACCCCAAGACTCCTTGGGCACCCCTCCCCTCTCTCCCTCCTGCCCACAATCAGAACGCTTGAAGGCGAAATTAAAAAGTGAGCGGCTTTCCTCCGAAGGGCGCCAAGATTCTCTCTGGCTCCACCCGATCAGCTCCTGTGAGTATGGCATCGAGGGAAACTCAAAGGATGGATCTTTAGGGGAGCCCCCAGCTCCCAACTCACTTCAGATCCTTGGTGTTGATGAGGAAGAGAACCAGGAAGTTGGTACTGTTTTTCTGGAGAGGACACTCTTGGGGGTCCCGTGTCTGGGGAGTGGGCAAGAGGGAGCCTTAGGTTACCTCCTCCCACGGGCCCAGCCCAACCCTGCCTCCTCCTTGTCCACCCTGCAAAGGAAGGTCTCTTCCTGCTCCTCCCCCAGGAAAGAACGGGGGTCTTAGGGCTGCAGATGCAGACAGACAACACCCCCCTCCCACACCATCCCAGGCCCTCCGTGCTCCCTCCCGACCTCCCCCCTCCACTCACTGAGTATGATCGAACGCTGCCAGATCCAGATCGAACCCGGGTCAGACTGAACCCCAACTGGCAGGTGGAAAGAAAAGGGGAGGATGTGAGGGGCTCTGGTAGAGCCCCCCCCCCACCGCCCAAAGCCACCTCTTTCAGTACCAATAGAAACGTAACCTCGAATTTACTGATGACCTACTATGTGCTAGATTCCACACTGGCTCACTGAATTTTCCAGCAATCCATGCTGTCCCCCGCCCCCTATTCCTCTTCCTTTAACCCCTCACCATCCCGTGTCACTGAACTTGGATGTCACTTCCTCAGGGAGACCTTTGCGGGTCCTCTGGACTAGCCTACCTTGTTTCCTCCAATTAAAATGCTGATGTAAAAAAAACAAATAAATAAAATGTTGCTGGCTTCCGGCTTTGGCTCTGGAATCCAGCACACTTGAATTTGCATCCAGGATCTGTGACTCTGAGCAAGCCACATACCTCTGAGACTGTGTAAACACCAGTAAGTTTGGATTTACAGGTGCCAAATTTTCACAGCATCCCTGAGAGATGGCTGTGTGGGAACAGACCCATGGAAATTGCTTTGCCTGGTACCCGGTACCCAGTGGGTGTTCCATGAATGCTAGCTACTCCTTTTGCCTGCAGGAACTGGGGCTGTCTGGTCCATTGGTATGCCCTACCCCACACCCTGCTCCGGCCTCCAGCTCAGTGCCTAGCACATACTGCATAAGATATTATTATTCCTACATTACAGATGAGGAAACTGAGGCTCAGAGAGGCCAAGGGACTTGCCCAAGATCCTACGAGTGGCTGGCAGGGCTAGGATGTGAATCTAGTGGAGGTGGACCTCGGAAACTTGTACACCTCGCCCACTTCCAGCAAACTCCTCAAAGCCCCTCACCAGTGGGACTTTCTCGTCTGTCTCCTGGAGGCGCAGCCGCAGGAGGCTCAGGTCCACCTCTAGGGAGCCGTTGGTGTAGAAACCGAAGCTGTTCAGTGGGATGACCGCTCGCTTCTCCCCCTGCCGGAGACCAAGGAGGCAAAGGCAACTCAGACTCCCAGCAACTCAGCCCCAGGGCGCTGGCATGAGGCTCCCCTAAGGGCCTCGGCCCCCTCCTGGTATCTCCATACTTAGGACAGGTCAGAGGGTGACAGAAGAGGCTGAGAGGGCCTCCTCGGAGGCCGTGACCCCAGACCCATGCCAGACACGGTGGCCCCGGTTCCTCTGGCCACTGAGAGTCCAGGGAGAGAAAGCCTGGGGCACCTGGAAGTCCCCGCACTGGGTGAGCATCACCCGGAGAGCAAAGTTATGCATCTCGGCGGGCCTGGCTCTCATCTCCTGGAAAATTTTTAGATTCCATCTGAGCCCCCAGCGTGCCGAGATTTCAACTGAGCCCCCAAGATCCCAATGAGCGCCCAGAGGACCCCATTCTAGAACCCGCAGGGTCTGCCCTGGGCGGCACCACGGGTCCCTAGCGCCCCCCAACCGATCTCGAGAATTTGGAAGGCTAAGAGCCAAGGGTCTCGGGATATGAAGCCCCGCCCCCGACGGGCGGGGTCGACCAGGCAACTCCATTGGGAGGACGGAGGGGGTTCCCAGGACGAGCCCACTCCGGGCCCGGAAACGGGGGGCGCCGGACCGCTCCATCCCGCGTAAGGAGCAGGGGAGGTAGGACGAGACCACTCCAAGCCAGGGGCTTCTCCAGGACAAAGCTGCGACCCCCGCTCCGGACCGCGGCGCGGCGGGACTCACCGTCAGCGCCAGCCGGTGGATGCGCCCAGAGCAGCCGCCACAGAGCAGCAGCAGCAGGAGCCACTGCCCCCACTCAGCGGGGCTCCAGCGGGCGAGCCCCCTCCTCTCGCTCACTGCCATTTCTGGAGCCACCGCATCTCCTGACACCGCCTCTGACGCCCCCAAGCCCGCCCACCTATCAGCCAATCGCCGCACGGTGGGGCCTGACCTGTCGGCTTTTCCAGCCCGCGTAACCAATCAGCGATCGCTTCCTCGCAAACCCTCCCCCGTACGACCCCAAATGGACAGCACCAGCTCCGAATAGGAGCGCTGATACCGCTTAACTCCTCCTCCGCTCTCACCAATCCCTAGGAAGGTTGTCCCGGATGTAATTTGATGAACAGTCCATCTAACCAATTGTGATGGATCTGATATCCGGCCCTTGAAGCGGAATTCCTCTACCTGCTCTTAACTGACAGACCGGTCCAGGACTACATTACCCAGAATGCAGCGCAACAGGGCATTCACTAAACTACAGTTCCCAGTATCCCCAAGGACGGACTTCCCCCTTCTTACCCCGGGGTTGTGGCTCCCAGCCAGAGTTCAGGATTTTGGTAAACAGTACGCATCTGCTATGGCCTGTCCTGTTCTCCTAATCTTCCTGATCCACCAAGAGGCCTAAACCTGGCCCCAGGCTAACTCTTGACCATGGGATGACCTATGACCTCAGAATGAGTCCCCAGTCTTAGGCAGAGCTTCCTATCCCGGAGTGAGGCAACTGGAGGCCCACCCACGGATCCCAGGCTGGACTAGACTATGGGCTGAACCCTGACCCCGGGCTGAGCAACCTCCCAGCAACTCCGCCCCGACCTCAGCCTGAAACCCAGTCTCCCCCACCTCCTTCTGACCCTCGATCTAGACTGAGCCTCAGTCTCTGTTTGAGCCCCCGACCTGGACTGAGCCCCGACTCCTAGACCCTAGTTTGAGTCCCAGACCCCCAACTGGATTGCTGACCGCTCTGCTAAGCCTCTGACCCCGTTCTGAGACCCCATTCCAAGCGTGGTGCCGCCCAGGGATGAATCCGAATTCCAGTTAGACTTTGAGACCAGGGTTGAGATCCTAATCCCCGACCTGGCTGAGCCCCTGACTCCATCTGATCGCCAGCCTCTGGAGCACAGCCCATTTGCACTTGAGGTTTTCTAGCTCAGAAGCCACCAGCAGGTGGGGCCAGGTCCCCACGGAGCCATCTGTCCCAGTGTGGGCTCCAGGGAGCTTTTCTCCTGGGCTCCCCAGTCTATGTACTGGGAGCCTGGAGGCTCTGAGCCTAACTCGTCCCTGGGAGCCCCCAGCCCCAGCAGGGCGTCTGTCACCTCTGTAGCCACAGAGAAAGTACCAAAGGCGGCAGAGGGTGAGGGTGGAGCTGCTGGGATCCCTGCCCTTTCATCCCAGGGCCTCAAAGGGATTAACAAGTTGTGAATAGACTTTTATGAGAGAGACAAGACAGACTCCCAAGCCCCAGGGCCCGAGTATATGGGGGGGAGGTGCGGAATTGGCATCTCAGGGTCTGCACAGACAATAAAACCCCATTGGGCCTTAATGGATGGGACTGGAAAATGGGCAGGTGCAAGTGCAAGGTGTACGGGAGCCAGGGAAAGGCCTGGGCCCGGCGCCCCAAGGACGGCCCGTCCTCAGTTTCCCGGCGGAGATTTTCGGGGGCGGGGAGGGGGGGTTGGTGCGGAGAGGCAGGATGCGGTGGGGGCGCTAATGGACCCAGCCTTGGCAGAGGTGCGTCCTGGGCAGGATCGAAGTCCTTCCATCCGCCCTGTGGCCGGAGGGACCAGACCATTAATGGGACGAGCCTAGACGTCTGGAGCCGGGCCGGCCCGCAAGAGCCGGGTGACCTCAGGTTCTCCCTGCGCCGGGGTGGGGGAAGGACTTGTTGGGTTGGAGTTTTAGTGTCTTGGCCCTTTAAGGAACGGTTGAAGGGAAAGAGGGAAGGAAAAACAATTCGGGGCGGGGTAGGGGTGGGGAGGGTAGGAGGTGTCCTGGGGATTTGGAAAATGGGTGGGGGTCCTTTAAGGGGTCGGTCCCGTGGCAGCTTTCCTTTAAAAGGGGGCGGAGCGTCCGTTGGCCCCCGCCTCCTTGGGCCCCGCCTTTAGGGCGCTGTGCGGGTCTCCACGCGGGTCGGGGCGTGGCTGAGCCTGCGTGGGCGTGGCCTAACGGGGGGTAGGCGGGGCCATCGCGGGGCGGGGCCCGGAGCGCCGCCCTGGGCTGAGTCTCCCGGCGGGTGGCGGCGGGCGGCGGGGACCGGGCGCGGCGGCGGCATCGGCGGGAGCAGCATGGACTGGGGCACCGAGCTGTGGGTGAGTCCGATCGGCCCGGCTCCAAGCTGCCCCCTTCCTGGGGTCCAGACTCCCCAACTTCGCCCCTGCAGTACTTTAGCGGGGGCTCCGCGCCTTCTCTTCTCCACCGACCCCTGGAGTCCCCGCACTCCGCCCTCTCTCGGAGTGTCCCAGGGCGTTGCAGGACGCCCAGGGGCGAAGGGCGACCTTGCAGGAGCGGCGTAGGGAAACTGAGGCACGGCGTGCAGAGTAAGGAGGGCCCAGAAGAAGTCCTGGGACCAGGCCGGGGCGGCCGGGCGAGGTCACCTATTTTGAGCGCCCTGGCTGGGCCAGCGGCTTATCTTACGGCCCCTGGGTCCCTGCCCGCCGTCCGCCTGTCCGGCTGGTGGGGGGGAGGGGACCCTCTGGCCACTTTCGACCCCACGTGGGACCTAGAAGTCCTGACCGCCCTTCCTGTCGCCTCTAGTCAACTCCTAGGGGCTTGGGACCCTCTAGGAGAGGAGGGGGCTGCAAAGCTTGGCCTCAGTCCCCTCTGCCTGCCCGCCCCAGGCACAGGGAGGGGCCGCCCCCAGGCCGCCTCTAACCTCAGCTCAGGAAGCCCCAGGAATTTCCCCCATCCCAGCCGGGACCTCTGACCCCTCCTCCTTCTGAGGGCGATGGCCTGGGGTTCCTGGGTGCAGCGAGGTGACTAGATTACCCCCTCCTTCAACTCTGGGATTTCTTTTGGAGGTGCACTGGAGTCAGTGGGGGAAACTGAGTCACCCATCGGGGGATTCGGCGAAGCATGGCGACCCAGGGAACCTGGTGCCTGCCGCCTGGCCATTCTGGGGCCCCCCGAGCTGCAGAGAGCCCTGCGCCTCTGGCCCTGACTCACGCCGGGCCGGCCGGATTTTCCGGAATCTGGGGGGGATTAGAAGAGCTAGGGCAGGGGGAGTGGCCCTGCCCCATTCCACACCCCTCTTGGCCATCCGGAGACGGGGACCCTGTAGTCCGGCTGGGGCCCCGCCCCTGTTCCCTGGCCCTTCCCGGGAAGGGGAGGGGGTTCCCGCCGGTTTCCTGCCTCCCCCCGCGCCGCGCCGGGGCGGGGCCGGGAAGCCACACCTTCTCGGAGCTCGGAGCCTCCAGGCTCCGGGATCCCCAGGTCTTGAACTCCGCCTCTCCCCGTCCCCACCCCCCCCCCCCCCCCCCCCCCGCCACCGCCCCCGCCAGGATCAGTTTGAGGTGCTGGAGCGGCACACGCAGTGGGGGCTGGACCTGTTGGACAGATACGCGAAGTTCGTGAAAGAGCGGACCGAGGTGGAACAGGCTTACGCGAAGCAGCTCAGGTGGGACCCTAGGGTGGACGCGCGCCCTGGGGCTGGGGGCAGCCTTTGGAGCTCTGGGGGCTCAGCCTTCCTGTCTCTCTCTCCGCTTAGGAACCTGGTGAAAAAATATCTGCCCAAGAGACCTGTTAAAGATGATCCTGAGTCCAAGTAAGGATGGAGAGGGGGTGCAAGGCTAGATTCGCGGGGGGTGTTGGTCCTGCTTTCTCTCCCTCAGCTGAGCCTCCCAAGGAGAACCCAGACCTCTCACCTCAATTCCTACCTGGAGATAAGAGCCTGGTTACAGGATGCAGGTTACCCGGCTTGGAATCCTAAATCCACTACTTTTATAGGGGAACTGCTTTGCGCCATGGACTCAAATTCTCTGCCTTTGTTTTCTTGGCCTAATAAATGGGGGAGGCCCCAGCAGTTACTAAATGAAAGACTCTGGGCAAGTGAGTTTTGTGCCTCTGTTTTCCTCATCTGGAAAATGGGCATGAGGGTGATGCCCTTATAGGGCTCCTGGGAAGAGAAACTGAGATAATGTGTTAAAAGCGTGCCCAATCCATAGTCAGTGTGTTGGAGCATTCACTTGATTCTGGAGCCCGGGTTCCAGAATCCTAAAAGCTCTAGAAAGCAAAAGTTTCTCCAGTAACTTGTTCGGAGGCACCCTCTGACCTTGATGTTAAGACTTGACGTTAAGTACGTTAATTATGGTCTTCATCTTTATCCCGCTTAGTATGAATATTAATGCCTCTCACTGTAAAAATACTTAGGGCGTTTGATGGCAGGATGTTGCCCGACCACTGGGGTCATGCATAAAAGATGGTATAAGTGTCATATTCCCTTTCTAATACCTGAAAAATTCTGAGTACCGAAATGTGTCCTGCTCCGGGGTTGGGGGTCAGGGACATGGACCGGAATTGATCATTGCTTCCGGGATGAATGTCTGTCCCACCCCTCCCCAGGTTCAGCCAGCATCAGTCCTTCGTGCAGATTTTACAGGAGGTAAATGACTTCGCCGGCCAGCGGGAGCTGGTGGCCGAGAACCTCAGCGTCCGCGTGTGTCTCGAGCTGGCCAAGTACTCGCAGGAGATGAAACAGGAGAGAAAGATGGTGAGTGATCCCCTCGCGGGGACTTCCCGAGGGCACCTCCACGACCCAGGTGAGCCTTACGGTTTCTCTTTCCAAAGCACTTCCAGGAGGGCCGCCGGGCCCAACAGCAGCTGGAAAGTGGCTTCAAACAGCTGGAGAATGTGAGTTTTTGGGCCCTGGAGGATGGCTCTGGCCCCTGGTGCATGGAGCTGCCCCCTTTGTCTCTGGGTTTCTAGCATGCCCATTGCTTCCTATTTGCTTGGTGACTTCCTACCATCCCCTGAAACCTTGGTTTCCCACCCCTCCCTACCTTGGGGACGGTGGCCCCTTCATTCTGGTTCTGTCCCCAACACAGAGTAAGCGTAAATTTGAGCGAGACTGCCGGGAAGCCGAGAAGGCAGCCCAGACGGCCGAGCGGCTAGACCAGGATATCAATGCCACCAAGGCCGATGTGGAGAAGGTGCTTGTGGGGTCTGGGACAGGCTTGGGGGTCAGGATGGGATGGGGCCAGCACCAGGCAGCAACCCTCGCCCCGATATTCCTCAGGCCAAGCAACAAGCCCACCTTCGGAGCCACATGGCAGAAGAAAGCAAAAATGAGTACGCAGCCCAACTACAGCGCTTCAACCGCGACCAGGCCCACTTCTACTTTTCCCAGATGCCCCAGATATTTGATGTGAGTGCTCCGAGCCCCCAGCCCCACCTTCCTGGAAAACCCCCAGCGTTCGCCAACTGCTACACATTTGTTAAAACCCCAGCTAATCTCTCGATTGAAAGGGAATTAGAAACAAATAGTAACAGTGAGCGGTACCTTTACTCAAGCTGTTCTCTCTGCTGAGATGTCTTTCCCTTTCAAACTCCTATTGATCCTTCTAAACCCCAGCACTCACGACCCTTCTGAAAGGTCTTGAATTTCCCCTCTTCTGTTTTAGCCATGGGACTGGCAGTAACTGTGCTGGGTTTGCTTTTTCTTCAAAGCCCTAGCTGCATTGTCACCTCCTTTGAGAAGCCGTTCCTGACTCCCTAGGCAAGGGGGGGGGGGTCCTCAAAGTCTCCCCTGAAGTCACCCTGGCCCCCTGCCTCTCCTCTCACCACATGGGGCTGGAAGTCTCTATGCTGGAGTCTGAGTTTTCCCCACCAGGCTGGGCTTGGGGCTAGGGCCAGTGTGGATCTCCCTGATGTTTGTGGAGTGACTCATTCTGCCACCACCCCCTCCCTGAGCACTTCTGCCCCTGTCCCTGCAGAAGCTGCAAGACATGGACGAGCGCCGGGCCACCCACCTGGGGGCTGGCTACGGGCTCCTGTCAGATGCTGAGCTGCAGGTGGTACCCATCATCGCCAAGTGTTTGGAGGGCATGAAGGTGGCTGCGGATGCTGTGGATGCCAAGCACGTGGGTCGCCCGTCGTGGGCCAGTGACTGCGGGGTGGGCAGAAGGAGGACCCCCCAGCGCTAGATGCCTGTCTTGCCCCTCACTGTCCTGCCACTGCCCCCTCCCCACCCCCAGGACTCCCAGGTCCTGATCGAGCTGCACAAGTCAGGCTTCGCCCGCCCTGGCGACGTGGAATTCGAAGACTTCAGCCAGCCCATGAACCGCGCGCCCTCGGACAGCAGCCTGGGCACCCCCTCAGATGGACGGCCCGAGCTCCGGGGCCCGGGCCGCAGTCGTGCCAAACGCTGGCCCTTCAGCAAGAAGAACAAGGTGGGGGCCGGGGCCCTTGGGGTGGGGGAGGCTGGGTGTGAGTAGGGACAGCGGGGGCCCCCACTGAGTCAGCCGTAGCCAGCGGAACGCCGAGTCCCGGGCAGGAATTTTCCTCTTGGCTGCTGGCCCGGGCTGGAGGGAAGGAGGGCGGCCGGGTGATCGGCCTGGGAGTCCCCCGAGGCGGAGGGGTTGGGAGGGGGCCCTGTGGTGTCTGCTGCTTCTCAGGATGCTGGGAGAAGACCTGCTGATGGAATTCAGGGCTGGATGAGGGCGCGGGATGCTGACACCCCCTGAGTCTCTCTCCATCTCGCCGATGGGTCCCTGGGCCCCTGACCCTCAGGCTGTTTCTTCTGGGTTTTTTTGGCTTTCAACGTCAAGCACATACCTGGACACCCCTGGTTTATACCTTCGACGCTCCCCCACATTTATACCTTTTACTGTATTTTATACTTCTGGTCCTTCTTGACATACACTTCAACTTCATAGTATCCACTCCTTTAATTTCTACACGCACGCCCCTGCTTAAACCCCACCTGTAACCCATCTGATATTTCAGATGCCTTTGACCCCTTTCTCAGCTTGCCCTTGACCTCTGTGGCTCCATACCTGCCTGAAACCTTGATTCTTGCATGCGTCTCCTCCCCGCCCCCCCCCCCCCAATTCTAGACTGTGAGCCCGGAAAGCTGGGGAGGGGGGACAGAAACTTGGTCCTCTCTGCACCCCGAGGTCCCATTCTAGGTACTGGAGGTGAGATGCGTGGGACCTGGGACATATTGGAGAGAGGGAGGGGTCTGGCCTTCTGGCTCACAGTCTAATGCCCTCCCCACCACCTCCTAGATTTTTGTGTTGCTCTTTGCATGCATTTTCTGTGTGTGATGTGTATGTTGAGTTGTGGTTTTCTTACCGTTTTTTTTCTTTTCTCCATTTTGTTTTTTCCTTTTTTCTGTATCGCGTCCGTCCGTCCGTCCGTCCCTCCTTATTCTCTCCATCCTCCCACTCCTCCTGATCCATCCTCTCCCCGGCCCCCGCCGGTAGCCGCGTCCCCCACCCCTCTCCCCCCTGGGGGGCCCCCTGCCCTCGGCAATGCCTAATGGACCCCCGTCCCCCCGCTCCGGCCTCGACCCCTTGGCCATACTGAGCGAGATCAGTAAGTCGGTCAAACCGCGGCTAGCATCCTTCCGCAGCCTTCGAGGCAGCCGTGGGGTAAGTGAGGCCTCCGGGGGAGGAGGAGGGGGCGGCCCCAGCCCGCCCAGCGGCCGGGTGGCGGGACCCTGGGCTCGCTTCCTGCCGCTGGCTGGGCCCCCTCCTCCTGTTGCCCAACCAGGACCTGCTTTGCTACGTGCATGGCTTTGCCCCCCAAGAACCTTGGGTGGGGAGGACGGTGGACTTGGTGTGTCTTAGGAGTGCGGTAGAGCCTGGACGGTCAGATTCCTTAATCTCAAACTCAGTCCTCTTCCCACCTTGCAGACAGTGGTGACTGAGGATTTCAGCCACTTGCCCCCAGAGCAACAGAGAAAGCGGCTTCAGCAGCAGCTGGAAGGACGGAATCGTGAACTACAGAAGGAGATCGACCAGAGGTAAGGTGAGGGGGTGGGCAGGCGAGGAACAAAGTCAAATAACAAATGAATTACGTGGAAATGCTACTCAAAAATCTCCTCCCCAAAAAACCCCAGGCCCCTATGGTTTTACAGGTGATTCCTACCGCACAAATAAGAAACAGTTACTTCCCATCTTAGACAAGTCATCCCAGCGAACAGAAAAAGAGTAAAAGCCGCCAGCTCATTTAGGAGGCTGGCAGAATCTCAATTCCAAAACCAGTTAGCAAGAATTCAAGAAAATAAAATTACGGGCTCACATGACTTCACTTATGATCTTAGGTGCAAAATCGTAGCCAAGCGAATCCAATGGTGCATTAAAAATAATATACCACATGGTGGTCATGGTCGTACAACAACGTAAATGTACTCAATGCCACAGAACTGTACACCTAAAAATGGTCTAGATGGGAAGTTTTATGCTGTGTATATTTTACCACGATAAAAAATAATAATTAAAAAAAAAGACTTAAAAAAAATATATCATGAGCCGTTGGGTGTTATCCCCATAATGCAAAGATGGTTCAATATCAAAAAATCTATCTGTCTCATGCACCACATTAATAGGCTAAAGGAAAAAACAAAGCATATGGTTATTCATTTAATAACTCAAACTCTTAAAATCTTAACAATAAAAAATCTGCCAGAATAAAAAAAAAGAGGATCTTTACTCACTCTTTCCAAGCAAGAAGATCCTCTTCCCAGTGCTCTTACATAATAGGAATGACGTTTGCCACTTAAGGACAGGCGGCCAAATTATATTTTGCCATCTGCACAGAACCTCCTGTCCCAAACGGCTTTTCTTGGTGTAAAGTTCCATTCAGAACTCTGTAGTTGCTGTGTGTTTATGGTGCAGGGGTTAAGGCTGTGTGCGCTGGAGTCAAGACAGACTGGCCTCGAATTTCCAGCTGTTTTGCCTCTGTGTGCCTCAGTTTCCTCATCTGTGACAGGCATCTGCTGTTAAGACTGCAAAGAAGCTGATCCCAGGTTTGACATATTGCAAAGGTCTATGCTTGTAAACCGTTACTGCCTGCCTGTATATCCAGACATGATAATAATAACATCTAGCATTTATAGAGCCCTTACTGTATGCCGGGCATTGTGCCTAACCCTTCACGTGGATTCCGTGGAGTTCCCAAGTTTTCCTGAGATAGGGTGAGCAGAGGGAGGACCCTGACTGTCTTGTTTAGCGCCATACTCTGATGCCCAGCACAGTACCTGGTATGCAGTAGGCACTCAATATGTGCACCGTTCTTATCTTCACAACCACTCACATGAGATACATGTATCAACCCCATTTTCAAGATTAGCATATTGAGACAGGGTTTCAGTAACTTAACCCAAACTCATACAACTAGGAAGTGCCTCAAGTGGGATTCGAACCCATGCACCAAAGCACCAGCCTTTGAGTTTTAACCACTGTCCTATCTTGCTATTTGCTCCCTGAAGCAAAGCCCGTATTTTGTGCTTGTTCAATCCCATGGCACGGTTCTTGTCTGTCTGTCTGTCTCGCCCCAGGGAAGCCCTGAAGAAAATGAAGGATGTATATGAGAAGACGCCCCAGATGGGGGACCCCGCCAGCTTGGAGCCCCGGATCACGGAAACCCTGAACAACATCGAAAGGCTGAAGTTGGAAGTGCAGAAGTATGAGGTCAGGGAAGACCCTGGGGAGGGGCGGGGGCCCGTGGGCCTGGCTGAGTCACTGCCTGGGGGAGTGGGGTGGGGACAGGGTGGTGTTGTCGGGGGGGGGGGGGGACTCCAGCTGTTTCTCATCACACACAGCCTTGGGTGTGCATGGGTGATCTCAGGAAGTCTCCGGGCCCAGAGTGGGCTGACCCCGCAGCCCTGCCCTGGAACTGACCGTGTGGGTCCCCTCTTCTCAGGCTTGGCTAGCTGAAGCTGAGAGCCGGGTCTTGAGCAACCGGGGGGACAGCCTGGGCCGGCACGCCCGGCCTCCAGACCCCCCAGCCAGCGCCCCACCAGACAGCGGCAGCAACAACAACGGCTCCCAGGACAACAAGGAGAGGTGAGCAGGGAGGCCCGGGTGGACCTGGCCCCGGGCCCCGGGAGGCCTGTCCTCACCTGATCTGTTCTCCCCAACCAGCTCTGAAGAGCCTCCCTCCGAGGAGGGTCAGGACGCCCCCATCTACACGGAGTTCGATGAGGATTTTGAGGAGGAGCCCGCATCCCCCATAGGCCACTGTGTGGCCATCTACCACTTTGAAGGTGAGCACGGCCTGGGTGGCACGTCAGTGGCTTTGCACGGCGGGGGGAGGGGGGGGTCTGCCTAGGTTTTGTTTTAATTTTCCCAAAGCACACCCGAGCCCACTGCCACCCCCACGCCAGGGTCCAGCGAGGGCACCATCTCCATGGCCGAGGGTGAAGACCTCAGTCTCATGGAAGAGGACAAAGGCGACGGCTGGACCCGGGTCAGGCGGAAACAGGGAGGCGAGGGCTATGTGCCCACCTCCTACCTCCGTGTGACGCTCAACTGAACCCTGCCTGAGGCGGGAAGACTGGGATTGTTGGCTGCTGCTTCTGGGCCACGGGGGGCCCCAGGACCTACGCACTTTATTTCCGCCCCCGGTGGCTTCGGCTGAGACCTGTGTAACCTGCTGCCCCCCAGCCCACTCCTCACCCCAGATGGATCCACTGTGCCTTCCACGATCGATGTACATACTTGTGTTTCAAGTCTTTTCTTCCTGCCGCTCGGCTAGGGCCATTTTCGTTTTATATATAAAAAAAAAAATTATGTAAAGCGCTTGCAGTCTGTGCCTTATTAGATTTAGACACTGGGGCTGGATAGTCAAATGCCACCTGCCTGACTGACCGGGCCACACAGGGAATGAGGAAGGGAGGGGAACGTGGGCACACCTCGGACAAACCCTGCTCCTTCCTGGGAGCTAGTGTTGTTAGTCACTCGGTATGGGGAGAACGGTGCCAAACATCATCCCTTTGGCAGTCATTGCAGCCTACTGAGAACAGATATGGTTTATTGAGCACCCATTGTATGCCAGGCATTCTCCACCCAGGAACTCATTTCAGTGTTGAGCTTTAATCCCCACCAGAACGCCTAGAAAGTACTCAGTCTTACTTTCATGTGGAAGGTGAGGCACAGAGAGGTCAAGTGATCTGCTGGAAGTCACACAGCATTTCAAAGACAGCTGAACGCTGGCCTCTTACAGATCTGCAAGTTCTCTTACCATTAAAAGCCATAGGTTCACCACCGTGGGATATGTGTGTAGGGGGGTGGGGAGCAGGAAAGGGTATCTGGAACCTCCAGGCACCTGGGACTTCAGTGTGCTGGTGGCTGCCCCCACCCCAAGATTCGTGTCCATTTTGGGGGGACAGGATGAGTCCTTGCAAACCTGGCCTCCCTCCCTTCTGTGAGGCATTTGCGGGGCCCCACCCCTTTAGGCTGTAGGAGCAACCTGCGGCGACTTCCTTGGTCTCCAGTCAGGGTCCCCAGAAGCCTGGGTGTCCCAGTGTGAAGAAGGTGATTTGTGCTTTCAGCCGTCGGGCTCCAGGCGCTGCGACAGGACGCTGAGGACGCGCTGGAACTTCTCCAGACGGGCGGCCCGCGGCGCCCCCGCGCCCCGGCTCCCCCAGAGCAGCCTCCGCACGAAGCCAGTGGTTAGGGCCTCTCTCAGCTCCGGGTCTGGACGGAATCCTGGAGGCGGGGCCAGGCGGGCTGGGGGCGGGGCCCTGGCGCCTGCCTCACCCCTCCCCGCACCTGCCTTCTCCCCTGGGGACTTTGACCCACCAGGGGCCAAGATGTATTCAGCTCCAAGTACTCTGGACGACTGGGCGGGGATTGGGGGAGGGGGTGCCTGAGTCTCTGAGGGGGTGGGGGTGGCTGAGGGGCTCAGGAGAGGTGGGCTCTCCCAGGGTGCATGGGGGTGGTCTGTTCCAGGGGCGAGATGCTTGGGGGTGGGGGGCGGCCACCTTAGTGTCTGCGCCCGGAAATGGAGCCGCCCCAGGGGCGGGGTTTTGGGTCTGGACCGTCCTGCGCGACAAACCTGAGGGGAGGGTGAGCCACGGTGAAGGGAGAAGAGCGCTAAGGTCGCCAGCGAAGGCGGGAATGACCCAGGCCCGGGGATCCTGGAGGCCGCGCCGCCCCAGAACAGGAGGGAGGAGTGGCTCTGAGCGCAGCGGGGGCGCTGTTCTCGTACGACGTTGAAGGACTCATTTTGGAGGGAGCTGGGCATTCTTGGGGGGATGGAGAGCCTCGGGGGGCAGGGCCATCCCAGATGGGCGAGTGGGAGTGGGACCCCGTCCCCAGGTGGGGTCGTGGCTCTGGGGACGGGGCCGCACCCTTTGGGGTGCGGGGCACTGTTCCTGTCAACACTGCTGGTTGCAGCGCGTGCTTGGGGTGAGACTCCCTGGGGACGGGGCTGTCCCAGTTTGGGTGGGACTCTGGGAGGCGTGGCTGGACGCTCTAGTCCCCGGCCTAGTGGGTTTGGGGACCCTGTTAGAGCATGCGGGGTGCTCCTAAAGTCAGAAGCCTCTGGCAGCGGGCGCGGAGGGGGCGCTCACCTCTCAGGCGCCCGGCCGCCGCCTTGCGGAACCTGGGCGCGTCCCGGGCCATCTGACGCGCCCCGTGCAGGGTGCGCAGCAGGCGCTCGCAGCTCTCGTCGAGCGGCCCCGGGAGTTCCTCGCCCTCCAGCAGGCGCACCGCGGGTGCCACGTGCGGCAGCGCCACCTCGCCCGGGTCACAGGGTCCTGCGTGGGGGGGAAGGGACCGGGTTGGGCGGAGGGCACGGGGCGGGGCCCAGGGTGAAGAGTGTGGGGATATGGGGCCGAGGCGGAGCCTAGGACAGAAGCGACGGGCGGGGCTTGGGGCAGACTCCGAGGCTTGAGCCCAGCGCAGCGCAGAACCGGGCCAAGGGCGTGGCCTAGGGCAGGGGCGGAGCCGAGGACAGAGTGAGGGCGGGGCCTAGGGAGGGGGCGCAGGACGGAGTCTAGTGCAGAGGGCGGAGCCTGGGCGAAGAGGGAGGAGCCTATGGTGAAAGGAGCGAGCCTAGGACGGAAACAGTTGGCAGAACATAGGACCACGGCAGAGCCTAGAGTGGAAGCAAGGGAGAGGTTTGGGAACAAATACGCAGGCTTGAGCCTCGCACAGAGCTGGACCTGAGTCAAGGGGCGGGCCAAGGGCAGGGGCGGAGCCTAGGACAAAGTGAGGGCGGGGCCAAGGGCAGGGGGCGGAGCCTCGGATTGGATTCGGATTCTGGTTAGAGCAGGTGTGGGGCTCCAAACGATGCCACTTACCGGCGCCCTCATCCAGCGCCCGCATCAGCGGCTTCAGCTCCTGCTCGAAGGCCAGCGCAGCCTCGGTGTGGCTCCTTCGGAGCTGGCGCCACGTGCGTTCCAGCCGGGACACCTGGGGCAAGAGACCCGAGCTTGCCTCCTCTCCACTCTTCCCCGTCACCTGCGCTCGGGCTCTCACCCCTTCCCTGCTCCCCACGCACCTGGGGCATGAGCAAGGCACTCATGACCGCGGCCAGTCCGGGCAGGTCCCCCGCCGCCCCTGGCCGCAGTGCCAGTGCCAGCTCCACCAGGCCCCTCAGGGCGGCCGCGCGCTCCTCCAGCGGCCCCGCGCAGCCCAGCACCGCCAGCGCCCCGGCCAGCGCCAGCGCCTCGTGCCTGTAGAGGCGGAGGCAAGGGTCTGGGGGCAGTAGGGAGGTTTGTAATGCGGGGGTGAGGGGGGCCAGGACGTGGAATTGCTCGTTCCCCTCCTCCCTGGGGGGCTGTGAATAGGGGGAGATTTGGAGACCCTTGGAGGTTCCAGGTGGCTGGCTCACCTCTCCAGCAGTTCCAACCTCAAGCGGCGCCCATGGGGAAGTGTGAGCAGCTCCAGGCCGGAGGCGACCCCCATGGCGTCCCGCTGAGCCTTGGTCACTCCCAGGAGCCCTGTGGCCTAGGGGCGGGTGGGGGGCGGGGCGGGAAGGTCAAGTGAGCTGTGAGTATATGGGTGTGGGGTGCAGTTGGCCGCTGCCCTGGCTTCA
This sequence comes from Equus asinus, assembly GCF_041296235.1. Lineage (NCBI taxonomy): Eukaryota > Metazoa > Chordata > Mammalia > Perissodactyla > Equidae > Equus > Equus asinus. The sequence continues at coordinate 16,290,395 of NC_091809.1, forward strand.
GCCCCTGCCTGGGGAGGAGGGACCCACCTGGCAGTCCACCAGTAGCAGGTGGAGGGCGGTGCTCCCAGGATGATGCTCCAGGAACAGGCCCCGAAGAGTACGCAGGACTTCGGGTTCAAGGGGCCGATTCTGGGGGCCCAGCATGCAGAAGGGGTTGTCAGGGGGGCAGAAGGAGACCTCGGCCTGTGGTCTTGAAAAACATCTGTTCTCTTCGTCCTCCTCCTCCTCCTCCTCAGCCTCCCACCACGGGGCCTCTGGCTCTGGGCAGCTGTGGCCAGCGGGTGTTCTCTGGGCACTGGGCACTCGGGGCACCAGCTCACAGTATGTGGGGGGGCGTCCAGAGGCATCAGGCAGCATGAGGGACGGTGTTCGAGGTGGCTTGTTTGGGGCCTTGGCGTGAAGCTGCCCATCGGAGGCCCTGAGGCTGTCAGCAATGGATCCCAGGGGAGCTGGGGTCGTCAGCAATACAGGGTCACTACCCGTCCGAGGCAGGGCAGATAGGGGCACAGCAGAGGCTCCTAAGGGTCATACAAGAGAGGGGTGAGGGGCCAGCCCAGTGGCGTAGTGGTTAAGTTTGTGTGCTCCGCTTCATTCAGTGGCAGGGGGTTCATGGGTTTGGATCCTGGGCACGGACCTACATACTGCTCATCAAGCCATGCTGTGGTGGTATCCCACATACAAAATGGAGGAAGATTGGCATAGATGTTAGCTCAGGGCCAATCCTCCTCACCAAAAAAAAAAAAAAAAGAAAGAAAGAAAGAAAAGAAGAGGTGAAGGGGGTACACAGAGAAGATAACTGGGTGGAGCGGGGGCTTCATGGCCTACCACCCACCTGGTTCATCCACTCATTCAGCCAAAAATGGGGTATCCCAACCTATCTTGGTGTGGCTTTGAATTTTAACAACTTCACCAGTATAAATGCAACACACGTATTGATGATTTGAAAATGAACTTTTTCTGACACTTGTGTAGTTTTGCAAATTCTGAATACTATATTTTAAATTTGAAGTTTTTGTTTTTGCCCCTCTGATTGAAGATGGTGAGCATCGACTGTACAAAATTAAGATAAAAACACGTTATTCAAAATTCACAAAAACTACGTGAACATCAAAGAAATGAACTTATCAGACTTTCAAATGATGTCTTCTGTTAAGTTTGTGGCCTGTTTACTTCTGAGGTTATTAGAACTTAAAACTGCACCCAGACTTTTGGGAGACTATATTTACCACGCCTTTAAATAGACTGTGTTAACGGGGCTTAAAAGCTTCCCATGGTTCCCAACTCACTCTGCGTAAGGGCCAAAGTCTTCACAGTAGCCAAAAGCCCTCGCAATCTGAGCCTCGGATCTCTCTGACTTCCCCCTCAGTCTCACTATTTCAGCCACACTCACCTCCTTTTGGTTGAAGGAACAGTTCAAACTCTTGATCTGGCCCCAGGACCTTGGCACTGCCTGTTCCTTCTGCCTGGGCCACATCTGACCCCCAGTTGTCCACATCATTCCTTCCCTCACCTCCTTCAAACCTTTCTCCATGGGGCCCTTCTTGAGTGGCACTTAAAATTGTCATACTCACTCCCATTCCTATGCTATCAATCTCCTTTACTCTGTTCTGCTTTTAATTTTTACCCCCAAACATACATAATTGACTTATTTGTGTTGTGCATATGGGATCCATCTTCCTCTAATAGGATTTTGGCTTCACTGGAGCAGGGATCTTTGTCTTTCTTGTTCATTGATGTGTCTCAGCTTTTAGGACAGTGGCTGGCATGCAGTGAGGGCTCATGTTGAGTAGGGGTGGGCAGAGGAGGTGGGGCACATGTGGAGGGGAGTCCTCCTTTAGGTAGGATGGTCAGGGTCAGCTGCTCTGAGGAACTCACTTAGATGAGAAGGAGTCAGTCAGGCAAAGATTAGGGGAATTTGCTTTCCAATGGCCAGAACAGCAAGTGCAAAGGCCCTGAGGCAGGAACAAATTTGGAAAGTTCCAGCCACTGAAAAGAAGACGTTGTGACTGGAGTGAGGAGGGAAGGTGGCAGGAGTTGTTAGAGAGGTCAGCACGGTCAGAACGCATAAGGCTTCTTGGAATAATTGTAACCCACGTTTTTAAGCACCTGCAATGTTCCTGTATGTTTTTAAATCACCATGACAACTTTAGGATCATTATTGTCCCCATTTTCCAAGAGGTTACGTCACCTGCCCAACATAGCTCAGGTAGCGAGTGGCAGAGGAATCTCTGAGCCACGTGCTGTCCTGGTGGACCCTCACCTGGTCCGGAGAGGCCTTCTCTTGACTGTCCCACATGCTCCAAGCCTGCTGGCTGACTGTCACTCCTCTTCCGAGCCCTGGGGGCAGAGACGGGGAAGATGTGTCGTCTTACCCTGAGCATGACGGCTCCCACTGATGCCTAGAAACCCCTACCTCCAGTCACTCAGGTCCAGTGGATCCCAACCAGGGTGCTCTATCCCCAAGGGACACTTGGCAATGTCAGCAGACATGTTTTGGTTGTCACCACTGGAGGGTGGGGTGGGGAGGATTCTGCTGACATCTAGTGGATGGAGACCAGAGATGCTGCTCAACATCAGGCAATGCACAGGATGGCCTCCCACAACCAAGAATGACCCAACTCCAAATGACAATAGTTCCCAGGTGGAGAAACCCCGGGGGTGTTGGGTGTCTTCGGGATGGAGGGAGCTCGAGGGTACCTGAGTGGCTCTATCTGAGCTGGGCTGTCTAGGAGGGTGTCCTCGCTAAGGCTACGTCGAATAGGCCTTTGCCGTGCCACCAGCCTGGAGGCCACAGCCCCTGTGGCCTGGGACAGTGGGCGCTGGCCGGTCACATAGCTGCGAACCAGGGCTGGCAGGCTTGGGAAACGTTCATCCTCCAGCTGAAAGAGGGTCGTGGGCCGGCCTGGCCGGGGACGCAGGGCCACACGGAGCACTTCAAAGTGTAGGGCCGAGCCCCGCCAGCGGCAGGAGATCACAGGGTGGCCCCCACGGGACCCAGAGGCACGAACCAAGAAGTCACCATCTTGCTGAAGGAGGGCTTCAGCCTTCTGGGGATGGAGGACAGGGGGTAGGGGGCTTAGGCATGAGCCCAGACCATCAATTAATGGTAACTCCCTACCTGCACCCCCCAACTCAAGAAAAGCCACCCCAGAGACTGGGTAGTTTTGCACCAAATCATTTCCCCTTTTTGCATGGGCACAACTCTGGACTACATTTCCCAGGCTTCCTTGCAGTTAGTCATCATGTGACAAGACCTGGCCAATGGGATGGGGGCAGAAGTGCTGTGGGGAATGTCCAGACCTGGCTCATAAAACCCTCCCACACAATCCTCCAGGTTCTGTTCCCTGTCAGCTAATGTCCCCAAAACCCTGGGGGATGGCAGAGCCACGAGATGGAAAGTGCTTAGGCCCTGACTGATTGATTGACATCTTGGGAATGTTTGTTACAGCAGAGAGCCGACACTGACAGATGCATCTTGCAACCTGAGTAAATGCACTGGGCTGGCTATGCAAATAATACGGCTTCAAGAAAAGCCATTGGCTGGATCCTTCCAAATAGATTGTGGCCTATAAATCCTCCTTTATAAATATATTCAAGTGGTCTTATGCCAGCCGTGGTGGCTGGTGTTAAAACGCGGGCTGAGGACCATGACACCAGAGAGAGTCAAAGCACAGCTGGTGATGGGGGCTGGGGACTGAACAATAGACGCCGTGGACACATGTGGAGCCCTATTCTATGCCAGGCACTGCTTTAGGTGTAAAACATATGAACTCATTTAGTCCTTTACCAAGGTTAAGAGGGAGGTACTATTATCCCCATTTACAGATGGGGAAACTGAGCCCCAGAGAGGCCAAATACCTTGCCCTAGGTCACACCGGATATAAGTTGTAGGGCTGGGATTTGAACCGAGGATGTCTGGAGCGAGGGTGCGGGATTCTGACCACTAAGCCAAGCTGCCTTTCATGATTTAATTGGATGCCCAGGGTCCTGGGACTCCTGAGGGTGACACCTGAGTTGGAGATGAGGGTGGGGAGCCACGGGTTGAGAGGGAGATGGGGCCCTGGTGGCCACAGGTGCCTGGGACCCAGAGAGAGTGACAAGCAGAGCCAAGGTGTGGTTTGAGGGGTGTGGTTTGAGGGGGCATTAGGCCCCTCTTCAATCTCCTTCACTCTCTTCGACATCATCCCAAAGGAAGTGATCATTTAAATATAAAGAGTGACGTGCCACGCTAACCAAGCTTGAAGACAGTCTCCAGTCCCCCAGCCTGCCCTTCCAACAAACCTTGATCCTAAGTCCCGCATCTGGGACCCAAGAGCCCCCAGTAAGTCAAGGGTGGGAGAGGCTCCCCATCAGAGGGTGCCGAGGCCCTGCAGGAGGCAGCCGTACCTGGCGGGACAGGGGGCCATGGTACCAGGGTTGGCTGGCAATGTCCTCTCCATCCTGTGGCACCTGCATGGAGCTCTTGGGTGCAGAGGGTGCAGGGGCTGAGCTCTGGACTGTCAACAGGCCTCAGTCTTCTGCATCTGTAAAATGGCAATCATTGTTCCCACTTCCCAAGGGGCTGGGTTGGCCCTTCCACGTTCCTCTTGGTTTTGGAGACAGCAGCCTACATCATATCAACCCTTAAAATGCAACTCTCTCTCTCTGTATATGTATATGTATGTGCATATATATATTATATAAATCTGTATATTATATATTTATAAATATATTATTTATTATATTATAAAAATATGCATTATATTCTAAATGAAACAAGTTATTCATAGTCAGATTTTACATACATATGCTAGGTTTTATTTATATATATATGTCAGATTTTATATATATATATGACAGATTATATATATATGCCAGATTTTATATATATATATGCCAGATTTTATATATATATGCCTGACTTTATATATATATGCCTGACTATATATATATGCCTGATTATATATATATATGCCAGAATATATATAAATATATACATATAAAATTGAGCTATGAGTAACTTTCATTTAGAATTGGCTACAATTTCGTGGAAACAGTCACGCCTTCACTGGAATTCTTGCAAAAGGAGAAGACCTATGCATTGCTTTCAAATGTACAGTAATGCCATTTTTATGCAGATGACATAATGTTACGTTTTGTAGAAATTTAATTAATTTCCTCAAACCAATATTTATGGGCACCCACTGTGTGCCAGGCACTATATTAGGCACTAGAAATCGAGCAGTGAACAAAACAGACCAAACCCCCTGCCCTTGGGGGGGCTGCCGGCTAGGGGCTGAGAGGATGGTTAAGAGAATAAATAAGTGAATGAAGGAGCAGATCAGAGAGAGCTAAGTGGAGAAAGGAAAAAGGACGAGATATGAAGTTTCAAGGAGTGGAGTTACAATTTTCCATAGAGTGGCCCGGGGAGGTGTCATTCAGCGACAACTGGAAGCATTTTGAGGGAGCGAGCCAGGTGAAAGAACATTCTAGGCAGGGTGGAATTTAATGACCAATGTCCATAGCTTCTTAGCAATCCATGTGCACACTCAAGGATTCTTAGGATGTAAGAAAATCTAACCCATACCTGGCTTTCCAGTGGAAACCCACTTTTAAGGACGTTAAAAGGTCACATTTTTGTAGAAATGTCAGCAAACAGCAATTTTGTGTTTACAGGTTCTTATATTTTGGAGCCACTAATTTTGTTATTATTATGATCAAATAGGTCTCAGACACTTTGGGGCTCCCTGGATCCTGTCACAGGCCTGACACCCTGTGTGGCTCAGGTGGTTGGTGGAGAAAGTTCGCCTTGGATGGGAGAGAAGCAGGGGTCTGCGCCTCACTGCCCCCACCCCCGGAGGCCATGTCAGCCTGGAGAAGTCTGCAGAGAAACAGCACCAGGATTCTTACATCCTGAGTCAGCCCAGGCTGAGGGCCTGAAAGGACCTGAAAGCCACGCTAGGTGGCTTTAGGGGTGGAGAGCTGGGCCGGGAGCTGGCTCCAGGCACCACATACCTGAATGCCAGGTGTGTCTCCTGGAAGCCTGTGTCCTTCCTGTTTGTCAGCTGGGCCGGGACAGGCCTTCATCTTAAGAGTCCCCCCATTCCAGGTGCCTCTGTCTCATGTCCCCCTGAGTGGGTGTGGAGGTAGGTCACTGACAAGGCTCTGGCTAGTCCGGAGGCAGTCCAGGGTGGGCACAGGTCAGCCACAGGCCAACTAAGTCATTTTCCTGCCCTGTGTCCTTTGGAATAATTTCTGGAGACTTGGGCAGGAGAGAGAGGAAGAGGGCCGAATCAGGAGCAGGGGTGGGGCAGGGGCAAGCACAGGGAGAGGAGGGAGAGGAGTATTCAGGCCCTACAGACCATAAACATGTGCACACAGGTGCAGGGGGCAGCCACCTGCACATGGACACATGGACACAGAGACTCAGACTTGACATTGAGCAAAAGCCCTGCTCTAGACTCTGGAGATACAGTGATGGATGCGACCAACGCCCAGCCCTGCGCCGTCTGGTGGGCAACACACCCACAAACAAGCACACAATGAATGAAGACGATAGCGTCTTGAAACTGTGATAAGGAAGGCTGGAGGCGACAGGCTACTTTAAATAGTAGTCAGGAAAGTCTGTGCCACCAGGTGACATTGGCTCTGAGACCTCCATAAAGGGAAGGAGACAGTTATGCAAAGACTTGAAGAAAGAGCAGTCCAGGTAGGGGGTACAGCGTGTGTAAAGGCCTGGAGGTGAGATAGAGCTTGCTTTTTACATTTTACATCATCCAGGAGGCCGATGTGGCTGGAATGCGGCGAGTAAGGAGCCAGGTAGAGAGGGCAGTGAAGTCAGGGAGGCCGGCAGGGGTGCGACCGTGCAGGAACTGGTGGACCCTGAATTTTCATCTCAGTGGGATGAAATTGGGGCCGTGGAAGGAAGGGTTTTAAGTGAGGGAGGGGCACGATCTGGCTCGTGGTTTATCAAAACCACTCAGGCAAAAGTGGAAGCAGGGCGGCTTTCTGTGTTGCCCAGGAAACACACTGAAAGGCGCACGCCCAGGCACGCCCAGGTGCACGGACACGCGACCCCAATCCAGCACTTGGCGACCTCTTCCGCGTTCGCGGACGCGCGTGGACAAACACCCACATCTTCCCTGGGAGCAGGTGGTCCCACCTGGAAAAGAGAGGACTCCCCACCCCAATAATTCCCTGGTGCTGGATCCGCCCGGGGCCCCTCACTCACCTGGGCCGGGACCCGCGGAGCTCCCAAGAAGTTGGGGCCGAGCCCAAGCCTGAGGCTGTGCGGCTCCGGGCCCCACCCTCCCCGCCCCAGCCAGGTCTGGCCGTCACCGGCAGCGCCTGGCGGCAACCGAGCCCAAGCACCTGGCCCCACCCCTAAAAACCACACCCCCAGCAGACCACGCCCCCTTCGGAACCCGCCTCCAATGGTAACCTCCCAGGTTCTCGCCCCGCCCCCTCGTTCTCGCCCCGCCCCCTTAGAACATGTCATTGCGCTAACCACGCCCCCTTTGGATGACATCTCCTTCCCCGTAGACCACGCCCCCTTGGGAACTCCGCTCGTCCGGTCCGGTGGGCCCCACCCCGTATAACGTCACCCGCCCTCCTCCAACTGGCCACGTCCACTTAGCACCCCGCTCCTCTCTTGGTCCCGCCTCTGAGGACTCGGCCCCTCCATGGCCCTCAGGCTGGCCCTGAGCACCCAGGCCCCTCGGGACGGGGGAGGGGGTGTCTCCTCTCCTTGTCCTCCAGGGTTCCGGGCAAGGGGCAGGGCGGCGGCTGTGACGTGGAAGGGTGCGCTTCCTCCAGACCGCCCACCGAGGTTTCCGGGAAAGGAACCCCAGCGGAATGTCAGGTTTTGTGGAGAGAGATGCGGAAAAACACGACCGCTTCTTCCAGTGACAACACGATGGAGACGACCCAGACTCTGGGAGGACGTGGGGGGAGGAAACATTCGGGTGATTTCCCAGGTGGGAGGAAGGAGGTGTGTGTGTGTGTTGGGGGGGCGTCCATCATGGTGTCTGGGAACAAGCATGAGAAAGGTGGGGGAATCTGGATGGAGAGAGAGGACGCGCTCTGGCCACGGCTCATAATAATAACAACGGTCTTGAAGGCAGTAGCCACAGCCAACATTTATTGAACGCCTACTGTATGCCAGAATTATTCTGCTTGCCTGATCTGCCTCAACGCATTTAATTTTTACATAGACCTCTCAATGAGGTGGGTGCTGTTTTCATCACCCGCGTCTTGCAGGTGCAGAAACTGAGGCACAGAGCAGCAGATCCGTCACTTGCTCAAGTTGATCCGGCTTGCGAGGGGTCTGGCTGGATTCAAAACCGGAGCCCTGCCGGGGCACCATCCTGTCTTCCTCGCTTTCATCTTTGAGGCTCCCCCATCTCTGATCCCTACCGTAATTCTAAACGGTAGAGGTTATTGTCACCTATCTTGGAGATGAAATTGACGCGGAGAGAGACAAGGATGCTCGGGGATGAAAATTTGGGGTGCCTGCAGGATCACAAAGCTCACAAAGCTGGGCATTTCCAGGTTGGGCTTTCCCATCAACCCCCCCCCACACACACACACACCCCGTAATTAGAAGTGACTCCAGGCTCCAGAAAGGCTGAGGGGAGCATCTTTTCCTTGACACCCTCCCGCCTAGTCTTGGTACAGCCAGAGGGGTAGGTCCAGTGAAGGGGTCTAGCGCCCCCTAGTGGTTACAAGAATTAACAAATAAACCCAAGGTGGGTACCAAGTGAGATGGAGAGGCGAGCGAGGCTGGGCACAGTCTAGTGGGGCGGAGGAGGGGAGAGAGACCTCTAGACAAGATGATTCGGGGAGCGACAAGGGCTGCGGAGACAGTAAATGTTTGCTAAACAAATGAATGAATGAATGACACTATTGATTTCTATAAGGAGGGGATCCAGCAGTACATCAGAGGCACAAATTTCTAAATAGACAATAAAGAAATAAGTATAATAAAGTATCAGGTTTGTCAGATGGTGACTAGGGCTTAATGTTGGGAAGTGGGATAGGGTGTGATGGGGTGGGAAAAATGGCAGTCATTTGAAACGGGGACATTTGGGAAGACTTCATGAGAAGGGGATATGGAACAAAGACCTGTAGGAAGTGAAGGAGCTGGCCATGAAGTTGCCTAAGACAGAGGAGCAGCCTGTGCAAAGGCCCTGGGGCAGGACTGGGGCTAATGTGTTGGAGAAAGATTGAGGAGGCGAGTGTAGCTGGAGGAGAGGGAGCGAGAGGGAGAGAGGAAGGAGGGGACGAGAGAGAGGTGCTGAGGGCAGGTTGTGCAGGGCCTCGTGGGCTGCGGGGAGGACTGTGACCCCAATGAGGTGGGCTGTGAGAAGAGGAGGATGTCATGACTTGACTCAGATGCTTACTGCTGCCTTTTGCTGCAGGGACGACAGACTGGGGGGGGGGGGTGCAGCAAGGAAGGGAGCCCGGGGACCAGTGGGGAGGAGACTGCACTGGTCCAGGCTAGGATGATGAGGGCTGGGCCAGGGTGGAGGCAGAGGAGGGAGGGGTGAGAAGAGGGCGGATTTTGAGGGGGTACCTTCCGTCTGGTTAGCCTGCCTCCACCTCCAGGCCCCCCACCTGCCAGGAGCCCAGGCCTGTTTTGAGCTGGTGAGGGGAGGAGAGGCGAGGTCCAGCACGGAAGGGGCTGGGCTGGGCTGGGCTGCAGGTGCTCCCCCGCCCCGCCACCCCCCACGGCTCCTCCTCCTCCACCCCCTCACAGGGCGACAGTTACAGGCAAAGAAGAGGAAGTGGTAGTGGTAGCTAGCTAGCACAGGCAGGCGGGCGGGTGGGCCGGGTGCTGGAGGCCTCGAGGGTGCGCGGGCCGGCCCCAGGGAGGCAGCAGCCATGGAGCTGTGGCGCCAGTGTACCCACTGGCTGATCCAGTGCCGCGTGCTGCCGCCCAGCCACCGCGTGACCTGGGATGGTGCCCAGGTGTGCGAGCTGGCGCAGGCCCTCCGGGATGGGGTCCTCCTTTGCCAGCTGCTCAACAACCTGCTGCCCCACGCCATCAACTTGCGCGAGGTCAACCTGCGCCCCCAGATGTCCCAGGTGAGCCCGCCGCTGGCTGGTGTGCCAAGGGTTGGAGGCGGGGGGTGCCCCACGCTGGCGCCTGGGGGTGCGATGCACTGCGTTGGCAGCGTAGAGGGGAATATGCTCCCGACTCTGGGGCTGGCACAGGGGATGTAGGGGGTGGATGTTGGGGGCGGTAACACTCTGAGATTCTGGGGTGACCCACCAAGGTTAACAGCAATGGGTTAATAGGCTCTGAGTTAACCCACACCTACGCTGAGAATTGGCAAAATTAGGGTTAACGCTCCCAAGCCCCTCTGACTCCACTGGGGTTCAAGCCCCCAGAGGGGACCCACTGGGGGTCTTGAGGGGCGCCTGGGAACCCCCTGTGTGGCCAACAGGGGGCCTGAGTATTTTGACTCCTTTGACCACCCCCAGATTCTGGCTATGGGGGAGGGGCCTCCACTGACTTCTTCCCCCACATGTGTCTCCTCCTCCCAGGCCCCTGGGCCCCTTCCTTCCCCTCACATCTCCTTCCCCTTGGCTTCCTGCCTGGGCCTGGGACGGCGTGGGCTGGGTGGGGGGCTGCGGGGCCCGGGGCTCTGGTTTTCCTAGCTCCATCCATCCCAGGGGGGACACTGAGGCAGGACCTGGTCCTGAGGCTGGAGAGCAGGTCCTGGGGTTTTGGAGCCTAGAAATAGCTGCTCTTTCTCTGCAGGGATCCTGCAAGGGCCCAGAGTCCAGAGGGAGGTCGATTTGACTGTGACAGCCGCCCTGGGGCTCAGGAAATATATTCAAATCCTTATTTGAATGCGGTCGGGCTGGGGGAGGTAGAGAGCCTGGATCCTCTCTCGGAAGCACCTTCTCTGGTTCCCTGTGGCCTCTTGGGTGCTGGGTGGAAGTGGTGCTGGCTGGGGGCTGGGGGTGCCCCCGCCTGCCCTAGGGGTCTCAGGGACACTTGCCTTCTGACTTCAGGCTCTACTTTGGAATCAAAGCCTTGACCCTGGGAACTGTGGGTGCTGGGAGGGGGGGTGCTCCCCTCTGGTCCAGGGTGCCACGTGCAGATGGGGGGAGGGGAAGTAACTACTCAGGGAGCAGGGCCCATGGAGGTCCCTGGGGGCGTCTCCTGGGGACAGAGCCTTCCCTAGCCCAGGCAGGGTTTCCTGAAAGGATCAGGGAACCTCAGAGGCCCGCTTCCCCCATGACCAGCCCCTCTGGCCAGAGGCCATCTTAAATTTGCTTACATTTGCTTGCCTCCTTCTGGCTCCCAGCACAGGAGGAAGTAGCTGTAGGACCCGTCAGGCCCCAGACCTACAGGCAGTCCAGGTCCCCAGTGAGGATTCAACAGTGGCTAACAGAAAAGTGGGTGGACTTAAGGATGAACTGACATCTCTGCCTGCATATTACATCCAGCTGGTTCTCTGATGAAGGACAAGCCGGGGTAGCTTAATCTCTAGGAAGGCAGCTTCAGGGATGGCAGAGATGCATCCTAATTCTCTGTGCTATGGCCCAGGCCTGGCCTTCAAGGGGCTCCCAGACTTGGGGAGACAGACACCCCCAGCCTTGTGTTGCCAGGACTTGGACAGAGGGAGCAACCTCTGGGCTGGGGGCCCTGGAGCAAAGGCAAGACATTTCTTGGGAGAGTTGAACTTTATGCAAGATGGGACATTTGTGTGGGGTTTTGAAGAATGAGTAGGAGCTTTCTCATTGCTCTGGCTTCCTGTGCCCAGCTGTGTCAGGCGCCAGGCTGGGCAGGGGTGTTCCCCGAAACTCCCCGCCTGGGAACTCTGTGCCTTCCTCCCCCTTCCAGCCCCTCCTCTTTTTGTCTCCTTTCGAAGCTCAGCCGTGTGCCCTGCTCACAGTGGGGATGTGTGCGGGAAGCTAAAAGGCCATCACGTTAAGCCAGAGGGAGGTGCCACAGGTACCACCTTTCTGGGTTTTCAAGTCCCTGTCAGTCAACAGATCTAAGCTGGGGCCAAGAACTGCCCGTGGGACCTGGAAGGGCAGAGAGAGAAAATAGAGGGTGCTCTTGACCGGGGAACAGCATACATGCAGATATGGAGGTTGTAATTAGGAGGTTTCCCAATTTCTTCTTCTTCTTTTTTTTTTTTTAAAGATTTTTTTTTATTTTTTCCTTTTTCTCCCCAAAGCCCCCCGGTACATAGCTGTGTATTCTTCGTTGTGGGTTCCTCTAGTTGTGGCATGTGGGACGCTGCCTCAGCGTGGTCTGACGAGCAGTGCCATGTCCGCGCCCAGGATTCGAACCGACGAAACACTGGGCCGCCTGCAGCGGAGCGCGCGAACTTAACCACTCGGCCACGGGGCCAGCCCCCTTCTTTTTTTAATTTTTAAAAAATTTTTCCTTTTTCTCCCCAAAGCCTCCCAGTACACAGCTGTGTATTTTAGTTGTGGGTCCTTCTGGTTGTGGCATGTGGGACGCCGTCTCAGCATGGCCTGATGAGCGGTGCCGTGTCCGCGCCCAGGATCCGAACTGGCGAAACCCTGGGCCGCCGAGGCGGAGCGCGCGAACTTAACCACTAGGCCACGGGGCCGGCCCCTCTCCCATTTCTTCTGCTCTAGCTTAGTTATTTCCCGGAAACAGGGTGGGGAGAGCATATTCCTTCCTTCCTTCCTTCCTTCATCCATGATTACGACGTATGCCAGGCCTCTTCTTGGTGCTGAGACAGTGGGAACCGCATTCTAGCGGGGGAGATGGACAGCGAGCAAATAAGGAACCGTGTACACTGTCAGGAGGTGGTACATACTCTGGAGGGAAAAAAGCAGGCAAGGGGGCTCGAGAGTCCCTGGGGAAAGAGCGAGAAAGAGCCATGCGAATCTGGGGAAACAGTGCTCCTGCCAGGGGCTACTGCCAGTGCAAAGGCCCTGAGGTGGGAGCTGGTCGGTGCCCACATAGTCTACGAAACACTGCAGGGCGGTGAGTGGCCTGGCTGCTGGGAATGCTTCATGGGTGAGGTCAGATTGGAGCGAGTCTCCAAGCTGGACGGTCCCTCTGAGATCTGTGGCCCAGAGAGAGGATGATATGATCATAGGTGGCTGCAGTGACAACCGGACCCCCCAGATCTCCTCCACCGCTCTCTTGGAGCCCAAATTCTGGGTTTCAGAGATGAAACGTTAAGGCCGAGGGAGTGGAGAGGGAGGGACGAATGTGACAGCCATTGTGGGAGGGTGATGAGACTCAAAGCAGGAGCGGTCGCTGGGGCCCACATGATGGCAGGGTCCCCAGGCCGCGAGTGTTGGTGCCACTGGCGGAGGCAGGGAAGGGAGAGGGCGAGAGAGTTAGAACTGGGGGTGGTGGCTCAAAGGAGCCAGACGTGGGTTGAGATCCTGGCACCACCACTTCCTGGCTTCACCGCTCGGAGCCTCATTTTCCCCAACTGGGAAACGTGGATAAAAATGGCAACTTTTTTTGGGAGGATTGTTGTAATATTTCAATACTGCTCAGCACAGCGTCTGACACCTGCTAAGCCCTCACTAAAAGTCTTTTTAGGAAGGATGTGGTATGGTGGGTAGGTGACCAGTGTAACAAAGCAGGTAGGAATTCGGGTTAGGTGGTACTTAACTGGGGCGATTTTGCCCCCCAGGAGACATTTGGCAATGTCTGGAGACATTATTTGCTTATCACATATCACACACCGCTGCTGGCATCTAGTGGATAGAGGCCAGGGGTGCTGCTCAGCATCCTGTGACGGCACACCCAACACAGAATTATCCTGCCCAAAATGAACAGCGCGGAGATTGAGGAACCCTGAGCTAGGGGACAGAGCACCTTACAGAATCTTTAAAATACGTAAGTGTTTGGTTAAATAATACATTTGTATCATTTAAATATTAAAACACATCAAAAGGTGTGCAGGGACAAATTTAACTTCTAGTCCTGTAATCAGATAACACATGCCTCTATAAGTAACTACCTTTTTTTTTTTGAGGGAGATTAGCCCTGAGCTAACATCTGCCACCAATCCTCCTCCTTTTGCCGAGGAAGACTGACCCTGAGCTAACATCCATGCCCATCTTCCTCTACTTTCTATGTGGGACGCCTGCCACAGCATGGCTTGCCAAGAGGTGCCATGTCCGCACCCAGGATCCGAACCGGCGAACCCTGGGCCCCCGAAGCAGAACATGTGAACCCAACCACTGCGCCGCCAGGCTGGCCCCCTTCTGTTTTTTAAGTTGACTGTACACCCTCCCAGAGTTTCTTTATGCAAACATAAGCAAATAGGAATTTACGTTCTTATTTTCTACACTCCTCCCTTAAGACAAAAGTTGGCATTCAACCAACTGCTTTATTTCTTGCTTCCCTTGCTTTAATAATTGTCTTGGAAATCTTTCCAAATCAATCTGGTACATAGAGATTGTCCTCTTTCTTTAAAATAAAGCTGCATGATATTCCAGATATTCCATTTCTTTAACAAACCACTTCTATTGTGCTAACTATGTGCCAGGCATTCGTCTAAGCTGGGGGCCAGCAAACTGTATTCCGAGGGCTGAATCTGGACCACAGTATGTTCTTATAAATAAAGTTTTATTGACACACAGTCATTCCCATTTGTTTATGTATTGTCTATGGCTGCTTTCTAGCTACAACCGTAGAATTGAGTAGACTGTCTGGCCTAAGGAGCTGAAGATATTTTTTATCCACAACTTTGTAGAAAAAGTTCCCTGATCCTGGTCTAAACTCTTTCTATAAATAACTTTTTTAATTCCCACAACAGCCTATGAGGTAGATGGTATCATTAACTTCATTTTTCATATGGGGAAACTGAGGCACAGAGATGTTCAGTAACTTGCTCCAAGGCACCCGACTTGAAAGTGGCAGGTTGGGGTTTGAACCCAGGCAGCCTAGTTCCCCCCAGGGAATTTAACAATTACTTTTAAACTGCCTCTATTCCGTTGCATAGCTGGTTGACGATTATTTTACTATCCCCGCTATCAACAGACACTTAGATTGCGCCAAGCTTTTGTTTTGACAAGCTTACTGCAACCAATGACCTTGTCCATGAATCATTTTAAGGCTCCTTGCTGTGTGACATTGGGCATGTTACTTAACCTCTCTGGGCTTCAGTTTCCTCATCTGTAAAATGGGGATAATAAATACCTATCTTAAAGCATTGATGTGAGGGATAAATGAGATACTATTAAAAAAAAAAAAAACCCAGAGAAGTCCCAAGCTACATATAAAATGTTATCATTGCTGCCATACACATGAGCAAATATTTTCATGAGATAAATTCTCAGAAGGGTTGGCTGGCTCAAAACGTATGAATCTTTGTGTTTTTGATAGATATTGCCAAATTGTTGTCCATATGGGATTGTTCCATATGGATTGTTCCAATTACTCTACCATGAGTAATGCACGAGGGTGCTTGTTTCTCCATCGCCTCACCAACAGACTGTTCTGTTGTCAAGCTTTTGGAGTTTTGCCAACTTGAGGGGTGACGAATGGAGCTCATTATGACTCAATTTACATTTCTCTTATTCTGAGTGGGACTGAGCCTCTTTTGCTGTGTTTGAGAGCTATTTGTACTTTCTCTCTGCAAAATGATATTTGTTGATATCATTGACCCATTATTTTTTTCTTTCCAGGATGGTTGGCTTTTTTTTTTCTTATTGATTTTTGGGAGCTCTTTATATATGAGGCTGGTTTGAATTTCAAGTCAGGTATTTACTAGCTTTGTGATCTTGGAGGAAAAAAAGTGACTTAACCTATCTGAGCCCTGGTTGTCGTATCTATAAATAGGAACAGCAAGTGCTAAATTAATGGGAGTCGTTCTTTTTGTTAATCTGATTTCAGCTGGAGTTGCCTGTAGGATGTGGTGTAAGTCAGGATATGCTGGAGAAACCTATCCCTCTTCTGTTCTTCCAGCCCTCCCATGGCCCCCCATTGCCCTTGGAGCAAAAGACAAAGCCCTCACCATGGCCCAGAAGAGCCTATGCATTTAGCCTCTGCCTGCCTCTCAGTCCTCATCTTCTCCCTCTCACCCACCCCCTCGCACTCACTCTACTCCAGCCACACGGGCCTCCTCACTGTTCCTAGAACCCACCAGGTGCAGTCCAGCCTCAGGGCCTTTGCACAGGCTGTTCTTGCTCCATGGATCCCTCTTCTCCCAGATTCACTGTAATTGTTCTCTTCTCTCTTTCAGGTTTCTTATCAGAGAGATCTTCCCTGGTTTCCACAGTAAAATTGCACGCCCCCCCAGTCCCACGCACACACATTTTCCATTCTCTTCCTTTGTTAACTTTTCTCCATAGTGCTTAGCACTTACCCATCATAGTGGAGCTGGTTAGCTGTGGTTGAGTATGGATTGACTGGGATAGATTCTGCCTCTACTAGTTCTAGTTATGTGACTTTGAGCAAGTGGCTAGGCTTTCTCATCTATAAAATGGGGAAAAGGATGGTGATACTAACAATAACAATAATAACTATAATTATAATACCACCCACCTCATAGACATTTCTTTGTACTAGGTCATGCGCTGAGTGATGGAGAATTCCACGATGAATGAGACCCAGATGCTCACACAGCTCATGGAAATAGGCGAGAAAATAGGCGGTTACATCGCAGCTTAACACTTTCAGCGATGTGTGGGTGGAACCCAGGGTATTTTGGGAGCAGAGAGGAGGGAACTTCCGGAAGCAATCAGAATAGGTTTCCTGGAGGAGGTGACATGCCAATTGAGTGTGAGAGGTTGGGGCATATTTGAGGGGCTAAAAGGAGTTCTCTGTCTCCCTTGCTAACACACTAGTGGTGCCAGGTAGTGGGCAGGACCTGAGGGAGTGTTGGATGGGTATAGCTGGGCTTCTAAAGATCTCACTACATTGCAGAGGTGGACTGTCCCCCTTTGATATGGGGGACGGTATTCTGAGACCTGAGGCTTTAGGGGGAACTTGGGAATCAAGTCCTTCAGGGAAGAAATAAGGCATGTTCAGTTGGAGAAGTTTAAAGTTTGAGGAAATTCTGAGCTTAGTCTGCAGAAGTTTCAACCGAGAGTCTTACATCTGGCGAACAGAAAACCCAACCGAAACTGGCTTAGTCAAAAATATTTATTAGTTCACATAACTGAAAAGCTTAGGAGAAAATGCCTTCAGGTCCAGCTGGATCCGGAGGCACAGACATATCTCAGGAAATCCCCTCCCCTCCTCCACCCTCCGTCTCTTAAATCTGCTTCCTTTTAGATGTTTTCCTCTATCCTCAGTTGTTCTTTACCCTCATGAAGATAGACAGGGATGCCCAGATATTCTAAATTTATATTCCCACAATTTTGCCTCCCATGGAAAATGACCACATAAGCCAAAATCTATCTTTCACTGGACATGATTTCTTTGGAGACCACCAACTGCTGAACCAATTGCTGTGGCTGAGAGAATAGGATGCTCTAACTGGCCAGAAGGAGTTCTCAACTCCATTCCTGGACCAATTACTGAGGCGGGGAGAATAAGATGCCCTGATTGGCCAGGCTGAGTTCTCACGCCCATTCCTGAACCAATTACTGAGGCAGGGAGAATAAGATGCTCTGATTGGCCAGGCTGAGTTCTCGCGCCCATTCCTGAACCAATCACTGAGGTGGGGAGAATAAGACGCTCTGATTGGCCAGGCTGAGTTCTCACACCCATTCCTGAACCAATCACTGAGGCGGGGAGAATAAGACGCTCTGATTGGCCAGGCTGACTTCTCACGCCCATTCCTGAACCAATCACTGAGGCGGGGAGAATAAGACGCTCTGATTGGCCAGGCTGAGTTCTCACGCCCATTCCTGAGCCAATTACTGAGGCGGGGAGAATAAGACACTCTGATTGGCCAGGCTGAGTTCTCTCGCCCATTCCTGGAGTTGGAGGTGGAATTGACTCCGCTCAGAGGAGCTAGACTGAAATCAGGGGAGGGGCAGTTTCATAGGGGAAACTGAGACTGTTAGCAGAAGAAAGGGCAGAAGATGTCAAGAGGCAATTGATGTTTATGTTGGCATCAAGTACTAAATTTGGTCCAGAGTGCTCACCATCAGCACTGTTGACATTTGGAGCCCCATCATCCTCTGTCCTGGGGGATGCCCTGTGCATTGTAGGATGTTTGGCAGCATCCCTG
This sequence comes from Equus asinus, assembly GCF_041296235.1. Lineage (NCBI taxonomy): Eukaryota > Metazoa > Chordata > Mammalia > Perissodactyla > Equidae > Equus > Equus asinus. The sequence continues at coordinate 16,308,520 of NC_091809.1, forward strand.
ACCTCCACCCTCTCGATGCCAGTAGCATCCTCTTCCCTGGAGCAGTGACAGTAAAATGTCTCCAGATGTTTCCAAGTGACCCCTGGAGAACAGAATCACCCCTGAATGAGAGAGCTCCTGTTTTGGAGGGAGAGAGCTTCCTATCTCAGGGGAGATTCAAAGAGAAATGAACAGCTACTGGCTGGGGACAGCAAAGAAGAGATTGAGAACGTCTTTGAGTTTGAACTCATTTATTTCATCATCAGCAACAGGTGATCTGCTGATTGTCGGCGTTAGGGGAAAGAACACAACAGATAGACCCTCTGCTCCCCCGAGTTCATGGTCTTGTGGGGGAAAAGGGCAGTGTATTTGTTTTCTGTGGCTGATGCAACAAAGTGCCATAAACTGGGCTGCTGAAAACAACAGAAATATGTTGTCTCACGGTTCAGAGGTCAGAGATCTGACATCAAGGTATTGGCAGGACTGTGCTCCATCTGGAGGTGCCAGGGCAGAATCTGTTCTCTGCCTCTTCCCACTTCTGGTGACTCCGGCCATTCCTTAGCTGGTGGCTGCATCACTCCAGCCTCTACCTCCATCTTCTCATGGCCATCTCCTCCGTGTCTGTCTGTCTGTGTATATAAGGACGTTTATCATTGGATTTAGGGCCCACTTGGATAATCCGGAATGATCTCTTCATCTCAAGATCCTTAATTATATCTTGCAAAGTCCTTTTTGTTTCACAGGTTACAAGGATCTGATGTGGTCCTATCTTTTTGGGGGGCCACTATTCAACCCACTACAGACAATAAACAGGCAAATCAATAAGAGGTTGTAATAAATGCTGCAGACAAAATAAACCAGGCCTCAAGATGGAGCAGTGAACAATGGGCATGCTTTCTGGAGGGTGGTCAAGGAAAGCCAAGAGCTGAAGGATGAAGAGCTGGCTCTGGGAAGAATGGAGCAGGGAGGGTGAAGACCATGCAAAGGCCCTGTGGCTGGGAGGATCTGAATGAAGGATCTGCTGGTGGAGGGTGAGTGAATGAAGGGAGAGTGGTGAGGAATGAGTTTTTGGAGGAAGGCACTTCACTAGAGCGGCTGTGAGGATGTGTGGAATTTAAATGTGATGAGAAATCCTTGGAGGGTTTAAGCTGATCAGTGTTTTAAGAGGTTCTTCTGGCTGCTCTGTGGGGAACGGACTGTAGGGGCAATGGGGTGGCAGCAAGGGGATCTGGGAGGAGGGGAGGATGATGAAGCTGTCCCAGCGAGAAGTGACAGTGACCTGGACTAGGAGTCAGGAATAGAAGATCAAGCTCAGATTTTGGTAGTTGAGCTGATCAGACTTGCTGACAAATTGAATGGCGGGAGGTTGGGGGGAATGAAAGGAGGCAAGATGATGTCTAAGTTTATAACTTAGAGACCTGCGTGAGTGGGGGTATCATTTACTAAGACATGAATGCTGGAGGAGGAACAGGTTTTGGGGAGTTCTGATTGGGCCCTGTCACACTGGACATGGAAGGCAGTACAGCATAGTGGTTAGCGTGGTGGTTCTCAACCAGGGGTGGGGGGAGCAACTCTGTCCTCCTAGGCGTCATTTGGCAATGCCTGGAGGCATTTTTGGTTGTCACTACTGAAGAGAGAGGTGTGCTATTGGCATCTAGTGGGTAGAGACCTATAATGCCCAAGACATCCCCCCAAATATCAACAGTGCTGAGGCTGAGAAACCCCATTTGAGGGGCATGGATTCCAGCTACCTGAGGGTCTGGGTTCCAATCCTGACTGTGGAATCTTGGATGAGTTCCTAACCTCTCTGTGACTCAGTTTCCCCATCTTTCAAATAGGGGTAAAGATAATGCCTACTCTACGGGACTGTTACAAGAACTAAGTGAGTTAACAGTTGTAAAGTTGTAAAGCTGCAGGCAGTACCTGTTACGATTGGTAAAAAATCCGTAGGAGGAGATGAGATCATTTGGAGAGGCAGGAGAGAAAGAGAAGAAAGGGGGTGTAAGAATTGAGCACCAGGATGTAGCAGCATTGGGAGGATAGGGAGAGGTGGAATCAGCAAAGAAGTCAGAGGAGGAGAGTTCAGGGGCTGGCCTGGTGGCATAGTTGTTAAGTTTGCATGTTCCACTTCGGCGGCCCGGGATTTGCAGGTTTGGATCCTGGGTGCAGACCTAGCGCCACTCGTCAAGCCATGCTGTGGCAACGTCCCACATAAAATAGAGGAAGAATGGCACAGATGTCAGCTCAGGGCCAATCTTCCTCACCAAAAAAGAGGAAGAAGAAGAAGAAGAAGAGAAGAAGAATTCAGTGACATATGATGAAAACCAGAGGATTATGTAGCAAGAGCCCAAAAGAGGAAACTGTATCCACATGGAAGTATTGGTGCTTTGAAAAGAACAGTTTTAATGAAGTGGATAGAAATAGACTCAGAAAGTATGAGAAATAACAATAACAGAGACAGGTCTCATTTACGGAGCACTCACTATGTGTAAGTGTTATTCTTAGTCTTATTAACTCATCTGATTTTCACAACAAACCCATGGAACAGGTACCTTTAGGTTTCGGTTATCTATTACTGTGAGACAAACCACCCCAAACTTGGTGACGTAAGACAGAAACTATTTTATAATTCTCGCAGCTTCTCTGGGTCAGGAATTCAGACGGGGCGTGGAGATGGTGGCTTGTCAGCTCCCTGATGAGAAACCTTGAGTGTCTGGGGGCTGGAATCATCTGGAGGATTCTTCATCTGCATGTCGGGTGCCTGGGCTAGGGCTGTTGACTGGAGCGCCTGGAATGTGGCCTCTCCATGTGGCTTTGGCTTCCTTATAACATGGTGACTGGATTTTGAGAAGGAGTAAGGAGAGAGAGCAAGTATTCCTTAAGAGACCAAGGCAGAAGCTGCAGGGTTTCTTCTGACCTACTTGGAAATCACATGGTGTCACTTTGCTGCATTCTTAGTGACAATCAAGTCACTGAGACCAGCCTAGATTCAAGGGGAGAGGAATTAGACTCCACTTCTTTTTCTTCTTCTTTTTTTTTGTGAGGAAGACTGGCCCTGAGCTAACATCTGTTGCCAATCTTCCTCCTTTTGCTTGAGGAACATTGTCGCTGAGCAAACATCTGTGCCAGTCTTCCTCTACTTTGTATGTGGGATGCTGCCACAGTGTGGCTTGGCGAGAGGTGCTAGGGCTGCACCTGGGATCCGAACCCACAAACCCTGGGCTGCCAAAGCTGAGCGTGCAAACTTAACCACTATACCACTGGGCCGGCCCACAGCCTCCACCTGTTGATGGGGGTGTGACAAGTCACACTGCAGAAGAGCACGCGGGATGGGTGATATTTTTGTAGCCGTCTTTGGAAAGTACAAACTATTATATGTTATCCTAATTTCACAGATGAGGAAATGGAAATGTGCAAAGTTTAAGTAAGTTGCCCAAGTGACTAAGAGGCTATCCTGGGATTTGAACCCAAGGCCAGGCCCCAAAATCTGTGGCCATAAACACTATGAAAATATTGCCTCTTTTGGGGGACATATGAGTCTTTCAAGTGATTATGGAGATAGTCGTGGATTCAAATTTCCAGTTCTCCCTGTTGGAATTCAACCAGCATAAATCATGTCAAGTCTTTCAAATAGAGAGAATTTAATTCAGGGAATTGGCTAATGGGTGATGGGGTTGCTGAGAAGATAGATGGGGATAGTAAGGTAACCCAGAGAGTAGCCTCTAGGCTGGAGAAACAGTAGAAGGAGGTGGTGTGGCTGGGGCCCAGGGCCCATGGCCATTCAGTGAGAGCTGGAACCTCGAGCAAGAACTGTCTTCAGAAAGCTGAGACCTCAGAGGAGATGTATTTGCTGCTGGAGAAGCAGGGCAAGAGCGGGAGAAATACCGGGATTTCTTTCTTTCTCCCGCTCCCTGGTCTCCTGCCTGGGCTTCCCATTGGCTGAAACTACCCGGAAACCAGGGTGCAAAGGAGCCTGGGAAATGTAGTTTTCTTTCATACAGAGCAAAGCAAAGGAAGAGCAGGGAGTGGCTCTGTGAGCAAAGAGGGTAAGGACCCTGTAAGACCTCGAGCAGGTGACTGTCTCTTGGAGCTCAGTGTGTTAAATTATCTCAGTTAACGGGAGCTGCTGTTACTGCTACTTGTCTGAGAATTGACAATACGCAGCGACTTTATTTCCGGTGGCAGGGTCCTCCTCAGCTCGAATGGACCTGTTGGTTTTGGAGTTAAGGTTACTCTTCAGTAAAGCCCAGATCTGCTGTCTTAGGACCCTCCCTATCACGGGCCACCAGCACACAGCTAATCATTCTTCCTCCAGACTACTCGTCAGAGATCTGCCTACCACGATTGTGTCCTGGGCTTCCCCCACATCAGCTCTAGCCCAGCGAGAACACCCACAGCCCCTTCGTGGTTCCTCAATGGACAGAGCTTCCAGAACTCCACCGTGGGGTGTCTGTCTTGTTCCTTTCTGCCTGGGGGATCCAGGATGACCCCTGGGTGCAGCATCTGAGCACCCCAGGAGGTGTGGGGCTTTTACCTTCTGTCTGATTGAACGTGGGACCAGGAGGAGTTGGGCAAAATGCTTCAAAAGGCATCAGTCATTTGTGCTTCCCTTTCAAGGACTCTGGGAGATGTGGCAGGATGGTGGGGTGCTTGGGTGACAATCACTTGCCCCTTTTGATTCCGCAGCTCCAGTTTTGGCAAATCGGCATCTGATACCACCTTTGTTTTACTCCCTCCCACAGCCCCCTTTCTCACTCTTCTCCAGCCACGCTGGCCTCCAACTTCTTCCTCCAAGGCCCCAGGCAGGGTCCAGCCTCAGGGCCTTTGCACTGGCTGTCCCCTCTGCCCGGGATTCTTTTCCTCCAGACACCCACCTAGATCAGTCCTTCCTTCAAGCCTTTACTCAAATGTCACTCTCTCAACAAGACTTCCAGGACCTCCTTATTTAAAACGGCACCTCCTTCTGGCATCTTTTCCTCCCTTAATATTTACCACCTTCTAACAATTATATTCCTATTCATGTAAGATGTTTACTGCTTGTCTCCTTTTGCCAGAATGTCAGCCTCATGAGGGCAGACATGTGTATCTCTTGCTCACAGCTGTAACCCCAGCACTTGGACCAGTACCTGGAGTGTAGTAGGTCCTTAACAAATACTTGCCAAATCAATGAAGGGGGGTGGTTGAATGGTCAGAGCCCCCTTGCATCCTGTTCCCTCTGCCTGGAGCACCCCCCTCCCCACCCCCACTCTTAAGTAAGATTTATTCAGACAGAAAGAACACATATTTGTCTCCCATTTAGTATGTTTTATCAAGGGTAGGAACAAAAATGTGACAAGAGAGTACATTTTGCATTATTGACCAGTGGTAGCTTATATTGATTTCCTTCTTTCCGACCCTCCTATCCCCTGAAAGCTCTGCTAAATCTCCTGGATTAGGGGAAAGACACAGCAGGTAGCTGACCACCCACAGGCTTTTTAAAAGAACAGTTTTATTAGGGGCGAGCCCCGTGGCTGAGTGGTTAAGTTCGCACGATCCACTTTGGCGGCCTGGGGTTTCACCAGTTCAGATCCCTGGTGTGGATACAGCATCACTCATCAAGCCATGCTGAGGTGGCATCCCACATGCCACAACTAGAAGGACCCACAACTAAAAATATACAACTATGTACTGGGGAGTTTTGGGGAGAAAAAGAGAAAAACAAAAAAGGTTGACAACAGATGTTAGCACAGGTGCCAGTCTTAAAAAAAAACAGTTATATTAACATACAATAAATGACATGTTCGAATACATGATTTGGTAAATTTTGATACACGTGACCTGTGAAACCAGCCCCACAAGCAAGAGAGTGAATGTATCCAGCGCCCCCCAAAATCTCCTCCTACTCTTTCGTAATCCTTCCTCCCTGACCCTCTCTGTCCCCAGCCTCCCATCCCTGGGGAACCACGATCTGCTTCTGGTACCTATAGATTAGTTTGCATCTTCTACAGTTTTATATAAATAAGATCATACACTATGTCCTTTTTTAGTCTGCTTCCTTCATGCAGCATGATTCTTTTGCGATTCATCATACTGTCTCATGTCTCAGTCCTTCATTCCTTATCATCACGGAGTGTATTCCATCAGACGGAAGTACCGCAGTTTGCTCCTCCGTTCTCCTGTTGATGGACATTTGGGTTGTTTCCACGTTTTGGCTACCACAGATAAAGCTGCTGGGAACGTTCATGTGCAAGTCTCTATATGAACGTTTTCTTTCATTTCTCTTGGGTAAATGCCTGGAGGTGGAATAGGTCATAGGGTAGGCGCATGCTTAACTTTTTAAGAAACCACCAAGCCGTTTTTCCAAAGTAGTCGTGCCATTTGACATCCCCTTCAGCAGCATGCAAGGGTTGCCTGGAACACTTTTCCTTTTCGTTTCGCCATCTCTTGGTCCTTGGCTTTATCGGATGTGCCTCCCACTTTGCCAGACCCCACAGCTCTCTGTGCTTTTCCGCACACTCGCTCATCACAGTTGCAATCCATCAGTTATTCCCGTCACTCCCTGCTCAGTGTCTGTCTCCCCTCTAGACTTTATTTTATTTTATTTTTAAAGACTGGCACCTGAGCTAACAACTGTTGCCAATCTTTTTTGGTTTTCTGCTTTTTCTCCCCAAATCCCCCCAGTACATAGTTGCATATTTTAGTTGTGGATCCTTCTACTTGTGGTATGTGGGATGCCACCTCAGCATGGGCTGATAAGCAGTGCCATGTCTGTGCCCAGGATCCAAACCGGCAAAACCCTGGGCCACCGAAGAGGAGCGTGTTAACTTAACCACTCGGCCACGGGGCCGGTCCCCCCACTAGACTTTACAAGCACTGTGGGGACAGGCTTTTGTCTGTCTTGGCCTCCGCCAAGTCCCAGGGCTTGGCACACAGTAGGCACTCAATGCGTGCTTGTTGAATGAATATATGACCCTGCCTGGTGGGACCAGGTACTAGAGTGGAGGTTTGGTTAGTATTTCCATTCTCGATGTGAAGATGAGAAACCAAGTAACCAGAAGGTGCAACGACCCATCCAAGTTTCCTCAGCTTGCAGCAGCTGGGCTGGGAGTCGAACCATGTCTGTTTGACCCCCTCGACCAGCACTGAGATGTTGAACGTGTGCTGGGGTAGGAGTTGATGGGGGAGAAGAGAGACAGGCTGGTGTGGGGAGGACTTTGAAGGCCAGGAAGAGGAGTTTGTGCTCTGCACCTCTGCTTCCAGGCTTCTAAAGGGCACACAGCACACTCACCCTCTCTGGTCTGCAGGATGAAGTTTTGGAGCCCCAAGATTAAGGGGCTGCAGGGCTGAATGCAGAGGGCCCCCCAGCTCAGTCTCCCTGAGCAAGCCCTGGTAACAGGCATTTCCTGTTTCCGGCCAGCTCCCTGGGGCTGGGGTGGGGGTGGGGGAGTTGACTGCTGCATTTGTGCTCAGCTCTGGGTCTCGGTCTCCTGCTCCCTGCCCCCAGCCACCAAAAGGGGCCTCTGTCCCTACACACTGGTTCCCTGAAGGAAGGTGGCAAATTAGATCCTTTCCGGTTCTTTCGTGTCTTGGGCAGGGGCTGTGCTGACAGGGGATCCAAAGTGAAGGGGAAGTGTCTGGGTGCTGATTTGCATATGGGCAAGATGCCAGCCCAACTCTGATATTCTGGTGGAAGGAGGAGGGGAGCTGAGGGGTCTGCCCCCCAACAGGGAGAACATGTTCTCACATGCCCCCGCCCCCCACACACCTATGTGTAAAGGGCCTCCTGGCCTTTGACACCTTCTCTCACGCTTCGGGTTACCGGGAAGTCCTTCTGATGGTCTGACCTCAATCACGTCTGCTGTCTGAGGGAGCCCCGTTTTTCAGCTGGCCCCACCCCAGCCTGGAGGGCTGATGAGTCATATGCTCTTTCCCCCTTTCAGGGGTCACATGACTGGGGGGAAGCAGTCTCAAGGCTCAGCTGATCTCCCTGAGGTCAGCAGAGTACTTCCTCCCTCTGGCCAGATGGTGCCATCTGTTCTATTGCCCCCGGGGATCTGTAAGCCCTGTCTGAAGTCAGCCCACGACCCTGCAAAGGCTGCTGGCTGCAGAGTGGTACATGTGGTTCTCGTCACGTGGCCAACACCCCATTATGTTACCTCCTATGTGGTTCCAGAAGGAAGCCTGGTGTGATTCAAAGAGGTAGGGTGTTGCAGTGGTTAGGGGCATGGCCTCTGGACTCAGAGAGCTGGTGTCTGGTTCCCCATCCCTACCTGCATGGCCTCGGGCAGGTGGTATCACCTCTCTGAGCCTCAGTTGTCCCATCTGTCAGATGGGGATTCATTCATTCATTTATCAACTTTTACTGAGCACTTACTCGGGACCAAGCATTTGACTAGGTGCTGAGGCCACAGCTGTGAACAAAATGCACAGAGAGTCCTGCCCTTGTGGAGTCGATGTTCTAGTGTTTTAGGGAGGGTGAGAGGCAGAGTACAGGCAGACAGTAATGAAATAAGTAAGTGAAATATATGCGTGTTGCACTTTTAAATAGGGTGGCTGGGAATGTCTCACTGAGAAGTGACATTTTGTCAAAGGCCTGAAAGAGACAAAGAAGGGAGGCACCAGGTTAATTAGGGGATGGGCATTCTAAGCAGAAGGGAACAGCCCATGCTAAGGTCCTGGAGCTGGATGGCGCCTGACATGTTTTAGGAATGGCAAGGAGGGCCATGTGGCTGGAACAGAGTGAGCAAAGGGGACAGAGGGAGGAGGGGAGCACAGGGAGGGGGCAGGTCAGGTCATGCAGGGTCTTGTGGCCTAACGGGAGGCCTTGGGTTTGTGTCTGGGTGGGACAGGAGTCTTGAGAGGGTTTTGACAATATTACGCCGGCTGCTGTGTTGAAAATAAATTACAGAGGTCCAGGGGCAGAAACAGGGAGTCCAGTGAGGAGGCCATTGTAATAATCCAGGTGAGTGATCACGGTGGCTTGGAGAGATCCAGGTTGGTGGAGAGAAGGGTTGGGATTCTGAGTATATTCAGAAGGTGGAACCAATAGGATTTGCTGATGGACTGGAAGTGGAGTGAGAGAGAAATAGAAGAGTCAAGATGACTCCAGCATTTTGGTCTGAATAACTGTAAAGACACACGTTATTAGAGCCTACCTTCTAGATCTTGGTAGCGACTCTGTTGAGAGAAGGAAACAAAACTGTGCCTGTGGGGGTCGGCCCCGTGGCCTCACGGTTAAGTTTGTGCACTCCGCTTCAGCGGCCTGGGGTTTTACAGGTTCAGATCCTGGGTGCAGACCTAGCACCACTCATCAAGCCATGCTGAGGTGGCGCCCCACATAGTACAACTGGAAGGACCTACGACTAGAATATACAACTATGTTCTGGGGGCTTTGGGGAGAAAGAAAAAAAAATGAAGATTGGAAACAGATGTTACTCAGGTGGCAATCTTTAAAAAGAAAAAAACTGTGCATGTCAAACTCTTAGTATAAAGTTTGCAAAAGGCTAAATTCTCCATAAATGGTGCCTTCTCTTAACAAGCTCTGGGGACTCCGGAGGGCAGGGGCTGGCTCACACGGGCAGTGTTAATGCACCAAGTGACTCTCCAGAGACGACTTTGGGAAACGAGGCTGTAGGGAGGGAGGGAAGGCAAGATGTGGGACAGAAAAGAAGGAGGCATGGAACAGTACAGAACAACGCTATATGTTGTTCGTGGGTATATGTGTGTGTGGTAAAAGAATGAGGACCTGGACAGGAACAATGCAAACCCATTTCTGGATGGGAGTGCTAGTGAGGAGGGAAAGACAGAAATGAAATTAGAGAATATTGTATGCCGGCTTGAAATGTAACGATTAAAATATATTTACACAAAGGGGTTGAAAACTTATGTCTTAAGACGGAAACCAGCACATGGATGTTTATAGCAGCTTTACTCATAATTTCCCCAACTTGGAAGTAACCAAGGTGTCCTTTGGAGATTAATGGAGAAATAGACTGTGGGACATCCAGACAAGGGAATATTATTCAGCGCTAAAAAGAAATGAGCTGTCAGCCCATGAAAAGACATAGAGGAACCTTAAATACATATTGCTAAGTGAAAGAAGCTGATCTGAAAAGACTACATACTGTATGATTCCAACTCTATGACATTTTGGAAAATACAGAACTATAGAGACAGTGAAAAGATCAGTGGTTGCCAGGGGTGGGGGTGGGAGATAAATAGGTGGAACACAGAGGATTTTTAGGGCAGTGACACTCTGCGTGGCACTATTGTGGTGGATACACGTCATTATAGATTTGTTCAAACCCATAGAATGTACAACATCAAAAGTGACCCCTAATGTCAACTATGGATTCTGGGTGATAACGATGTGTTCATGTAGGTTCGTTGATTGTGACAAAGGTACCACTCTGGTGAAGGATGTTGATAACGGGGGAGGCTGTGCCTGTGTGTGGGCAGGGGGTATATGGGAAATCTCTGTACCTTTTGCTCAATGTTGTTGTGAACCTAAAACTGCTGTAAAAAATAAAGTCTACTATAAAAAAGAAAAGAAGGAAGGAAGGAAGGAAGGAAGAGCGGACTAGAGCCCCTGGACTGGATTGATGGAGATGCCATGGATGCCAAAGGGGGCTGACCACGTGTTTTCTTGCCTCCCTCCTGCCTCCATCAACCTGATTGTCTCTTCTCTCATCCTCCAGCAGGTTAACCTGAGCCCTTTAATTTGGCAACAGTGTTCCAAGAAAGCAAGGGCAGAGGTTGCAATGCCTCTGGGCGCCTAAGCTCCAAAGTTACTCAATGTTACTTCCGCAGTATTCTATTGGCTGTTGCAAGTCATAAGACCAGCCTGGACGCAAAAGATGGGGAAATAGATTCGTTTTCTAGATGGTAGGAGCTGAAAAGTGTTTGTAATTGATCGCAAGGGGCATTGAGGCAGAGGGAACAATGTGTACAAGGTTTGCAGGCAAGGGAAAGTTAACATATGTTGCATTAGGGCTCGGCAACTATTTCTACCACCGCTGGACCAGAGGTAGGAGATGAAGAGTGATGGAAAAAAGTTATTGGAGAAGTCCACAGGGGCCAACTCTTGCAGGCCATGATGAGGTTGGACTTTATCTTCAGGGCGTTGGGGAATCTTGGCAAGGTTTCAAGGGGAGAGTGACATGGTCAGATTTGCTGTGTGGAGGTGGGCTGGGAGGGACAATACACGAATCAGGGAGACCACTGAGGAGGCTGTTACAGTCACAAAGGTGAGAAATGATGGTGGATGCTCTAGGATTTAACCGAAGATGGTGAGAGGAGCCTGAATTTGCCAGATATTTCGGATGTAGAATCTGAAGGACCTATTGACTGATTGGAAGTGAATTAAATAATCGATACTTGGAAAACACTTAGATGCCTTCCTGGCTTGTAGAAAATACTCCACAAACTTACTCTAACTTGATAACAAAGGATGTGGAGTGCTGAGAAGCATCCTGTGTTCCTAAGCTGAGTCCCTGGTGGTGGTGGAGAGGCTGGAGGAGGAGCGAGTTTGAAGTGGCAGTGATGTCAGCCTCGCACCTGTTGAGTTTGAGGCGCCCACTGATGAGTGAATGAACCTGTTTCCCCAGCTGTAAATGAAGAAGTTGATGGTAATGAAAAGGGGTGTTTCTAGCTGTTGTTCTGAAAACCTGACCCCGGGCTGGAAAAGAGGTCCAGACTCTCTTCTCGTTACTCTTGTGTTGTCCGTTTGTTTATTCAGTAAACGTTTATTGGGAACTCCTGCATGCCACCGTGTGTCCAGGCTCCAGAGGTGACTCAACCCTGGGCCCTGCCTTCATCTGGTAAAGGGGACGGAACTGGTCTCAGGCCTTGTGGTCAGGCCTGGGGTGGGGAGGGACATTGTACTAAGAGAGCCCGAGGTCAGGTAGTGGGGGTGAGGACCCTGCTTGGGCAAAGAAGTTGGGAGAGGCTTCCTGGAGGAAGAAATAGTGGAGAGGGGCTTTGAAGGATGAATAGGAGTTCACCAGGCAGATGTGAGAGGAACTTTAGGACCTGATGCCAGTCCTTTGTTCATCTTCTTGTGTATAATTAGTGGGACATTTGGCAAGAGGAATTAGAGTGGGCAGTCATAGGATATCTGAGGATAAGATAGACCACAGTGGGCTCTGGACCTTAAAGATACTGTATTAGGATAACACTAACTTCTGTAACAAATAAGCCATTTCAATGACTTAACACGGTAAAAATTTATTTCTCCTTCACATAAGAGTCCAATGTTTCTCCTGGTACCAGGTGGGAGTTTTTTCCCCACGGGGTGATTCAGAGACCCAGGCTGCTTTCATTTGTGATTTTGCCATCCCTAAGAGTCTCAGCATCATTTCCATCCAGCTGCAAACAACAGGGAGAAGGAAGGTGGAGAAGGCAACCTCATTTGTTGAATACATTGCCCTGAAATTGCTGCACATGGCAAATGCTCACATTCCATTGGCCAGAACTAGTCACATGACCACACTCACTTGCAAGGGAGGATGGGAAATGTAGTCCTTGGTTAGGCAGCCACTTTCCAGCAGCAATTCCATATTACAAAAGAGAAAACGTGAATTTTGGTGGACCATGACTGGCCTCTGCAACAGGTGGGCAGCAGGAATAGAACTAAGGCCTGGAAGGTGGCAGGAGATACCCACTTTGCTTTGTGACCTTGAGTATCTCCTTCCTCTCTGGGTTTCTCCCTCTCTCTGGGTGATGAGTATTAGAGACAGGTTCATATCGGAGGTCTTTTCCTGTTCTGAAAATTGATGGGTCAATGAATATTCTTGGGCTTTTCTAGCTGGAGCTAAGATGATGATGGTGATTATGATGATGATGATGGTGGTAGCAGTGATGGTGATTATGATGGTGATATTGATGATGAGGATGATGATGTTTATGCTGCTGCTGCTGAAGATGATGATGGTGGTGATAATAATAATAATGACGTGGTAATCGTGATGTGATGATGGTGATAATGGTGGGTACGATGATGGTGATAATGGTGGTGATGTTGATGATAATGACCATTTCCAAATATTGAAGGCTCATCATGCCAAGCCCTTTACATGCATTATTTTATTGAATTACGACATGACACAGCAGGCGTTATGATGGCTACCATTTCGTACGTGTGGAAACAAGTTCAGAGAGGGGAGGTGACTTGTCCAAAGACACACACAGGAGGATCTACCCATGTTCTTTTGGATTAGGAGCGCTTTGGGAGTTTATTCTCCAACCTGTTCCCTATCTTACCATCCCCAGGATCTCCCTCTTGACTCCAGGGGCTGATGATAGAAAGTTTGAGAGAAAGCTCTGGAGTTTAGTGATGTTCACACCAAAGGCACTGTCACCCTGGTCAGGAGTGAATTTTCTGATGAGAGAAATGTGTTTGGACCTCCTCCCACCTTCAGTGCCTCGCTTTCCTGTCCCAACACCTCCAGGAAGTTCCTCCTGATCCCATGCTCCTTACTCGGGCTCCTTCTGTAACCTCAATTTCTTCAAGCATGTGAGTAGCAGTCGTTCTTGCAGAGAACACAATATGAAGCTCTGGAAGTTTAGAGGGTTGAGAGAGAGACAAAAGAGAAAGGTCCAAGACTCTAGCAGGTGCTCTGGATGCGCCTCCTGTAGTTCTTAGCCCACTCTGGGGTCAGCTACCCCAGAGGGTTCCTGGATGGCCCCCTGAGTCTCTCTGACTGAGAACGTTCTCCGGCTGTAGGAAGATGCTCAGCCTGCGTATGGCAGGCTGGGAGTGCTGGGAAGGTAACACCCTGGGAGGCTGCCATGATCAGTGATGGATGAGAGTCGACAAATAAATGTCTCGGAGTTCTCATTTCTCAGATGGAACAAATCTGGGCAATGTCTGCCCCATCTTCCAGAGGTCCCCAGAATAATGAGCTCCAGTTGACTCCAACAGGTGCTAATTAACACCTCCTGTATAGGCTCCCTTCTGTTCCCTGTCCCACTGCCCCACTGCCCTGTGAGTACTTCTTGGGATCACCTCCCAGAAGGTAAACTACATTTGTATCCAAATCCTTCTCTCAGAGGCTCCTTCCAGGAACTCAAACTAAAGTGGAGACCCAACTTGACTATGCTGCTCAGTTATTTATTTATTTTTGAGGACGATCAGCCCTGAGCTAACATCCATGCACATCTTCCTCTACTTTGTATGTGGGATGCCTGCCACAGCATGGCATGCCAAGCAGTGCATAGGTCTGTGCCCGGGATCCAAACCGGTGAACCCCAGGCTGTTGAAGCTGAGCACGCAAACCCAACCATTCTGCCACTGGGCTGGCCTCTACACTCCTCAGTTTTAACGTAAAAAAACACCCTAAGACAACTGTAACATATTATACAAAAAATATATGTATGTAATTTTAATCACCGGGTGACACAAGTTACTACATGTGGCACCTGAGATGATTTCAGGCAGACTATGGATACAAAGAACGTAAATCACATGGTGATGAAGGTTATTCTCTCTGATTTTTTTTTCAGTCCTTCTAGTTTCATCATAGACAGTCTCATTTTAGCTTTATTGTCTTACATATTTTTCCTAATGGGAAATATATCATATATGCACAAAGCACTATAAAGCTTATATGAAACATTCAAAGAATAATAAAATGAACAAAGTACCCATTGCTCAGGCTAAGAATCAGAACGTTACCGTTCCTTGGGAATCCTTAAAACCGTGTTTCTCAAGCTCTTTTTTTTTTTCCACCTTAACCATAGTAAGAAATATATTTTTTTTATATCACGCCCCAGCCCACTGCCACAAGAGCACATGAACACACGCAACTGAAATGAAAGTTTTCTGAATCCATTCCTACCTTTTCTATACTAGAAACATTGTAATGTATTTTAGTCCATTCTAGTTGGATCTAATAAGCTGATTCCATGACCTGCTAATGGGTCACAATCCATAGTTTGGGAAACAGAGCCTTAGAAGAATCCTGTGTGCCCTTCCTTGATTGCACACCCTTCCCTTCCCCGACTCCCCAGAGGTAGCCACTATCCTGAACTTTTAGGAAATTTTTTTTTATATTCTTTATAGTTTTCCTATGTGTGTATCCATGAACATTGTATCACTTAATTTCGCCCATTTCTGTACTTGATAAAAATGGAATTATAGTATATGCATGAGAGTTGCTTTCTTATTCAACATTACATTTTTGGAATTTATCCATGTCTATGTATGTGGCTGTAGTTAATTCTTGTGTAGTGCTATATAGTATTTCACTGTGTGAAATTACCACAATTTAGTTATTCACTCGACTTTTGATGGTGACTTGAGTTGTTTCCAGTTCAGGGCTTGTAGTAGTTAGCTATTGTTGCATAACAAATTACTCTAAGATTTAGGAGGAAAGAAACATTTATTTTATCTCATACAATTTCTGAGGGTTAAGAATCTGGGAACAGCTTAGCCAGGTGGTTCTGGCTCAGGGTCTCTCATGAGATTCCGTCAAGACGTTGGTGTGGGCTGCCATCACCAGGAGCTGGGATGGAAGGTTAGTTTCCAAGGTGTCTTATTCACATGGCTGTTGGTGGGAGACCTCGGTTTCTTGCCACGTGGGCCTCATCACAGAGCTGCTTCACCAGGGTGGGGAGAAAGAGGACACATTGACTTATGAACTAGTTTCCATCTTATTCTCATTAGAACCAAGTCACAGTCCTTCCCACACTCAACTGGAGGCAATTATGTAAGGGCATGAATGCCAGCAGGTGGGGATCGCTGGGGCCATCTTGAAAGTTGGCTACAGCGGGGTTCTCACAAGCATTCTTACTCTGGCCATTCTTGGACACATCTCTGGGAGCATATGAAAGTGTTTCTTTATGGTTTAAACCTAGGGATTTAGGGGTCAAAGGGTAGATAATGCCAAGCTGATTTCCAAAGTTTTAAAACCAATTTACGCTCCAAGAAGTAGCGTATAAGAGTTTCTGGGACCCCCACCTCCTTGCCAATACTTAGTGTTCGCCGGACTTTAAAAATTTTGCATATCTGGGGTCTGGCCCGGTGGTGCAGTGGTTAAGTTCACATGTTTTGCTTCAGCGGCCTGAGGTTCGCTCGTTCAGATCCTGGGTGTGGACCTACACACTGCTTGGCAAGCCATGCTGTGGCAGGCGTCCCACATAGAAAGTAGAGGAAGATGGGCATGGATGTTAGCTCAGGGCCAGTCTTCCTCAGCAAAGAGAGGAGGATTTGCAGCAGATGTTAGCTCAGGGCTAATCTTCCTCAAAAAAAATTTTGGTTTGCATATCTGGTGGGTGAGAAATAGTATTTTGTGATTTTTCTTTTCCTGTGAGGAAGATTGGCGCTGAGCTAACATCTGTGCCAATCTCCTCTACTTCATGTGGGATGTCACCACAGCATGGCTTGATGAGTGGTGCTGGGTCTGCGCTCAGGATCCAAACCTGAAAATCCAAGGCCACTGAAGCAGAGCGTGTGAAATCAACCACTACGCCACTGGGCCAGCCCCTATTTTGTGACTTTTAATTTCACTACATTCACAACCACTGAGTTTGACCATCTCTTCATGGGTTTTGGGCATTTATAATTCCTCTTCGGTGAAACACCTGCTCATGTCTTGCCAATTTTTTGATTGAATTGTTTGTCTTTTTCTTGTTGAATCATTAGGAGTTCTTTATAAATTTTGGATACAAATATGTAGCAAATTCCCATTTTCACTTTGTGGCTGATCTTTCCTACTCTCTTCATGAAGCTTTTCGATGAATAGAACTTTATTTTCTTGTAGTCAAATCTTTCCCTTTACAGTATGGGCTTTTTGTTTATTGTTTCAGAATCACTCACATTTCTGACGTCGTACAGATATTCTCCTAAACTGTTTTCTGTAAGTCTTGCCTTTGGTGTTTAAGTCTTTAAACCATCTGGAATTGGTTTTGAGTACGATGTGAGGTAGGAATTTGACTTAAATTCCTTTTGCACTTATGGATAACCAGTTGGACCACCCATGATTATAAAATAGTACCTCTTTTTACTATGCATCTACAATACCTGCTCAGTCATAAAACACATTTTCATATACGTGTGGTTCATTTTGGGGCCCTTTATTATGGTTTATTTATCTTTACTCCTATATTAATTATCTATTGCTGAATAACAAATTATCCTAAAACTTAATAGTGTAAAGCAACCTTTTGCTATGCTCATTAATTATTTGGCTCAAGAATTCTGAAATGGCTCGGCTGGGCTGTTCTCACTTGGGGCTTCTCATGAGGTAGCAGTTAGATGTCAACTGGGGCTGCAATAATCTGAAGACTTGACTGGGGCTGGAGGACCCACTTCCTAGGTGGCTCAGTCACATGGAACCTCAGTTTCTCTCCAGAGGACTGATTGTGGGGCCTCACAACATGGTGGCTGGTGAGCAATTCAAAGTGGCACAGATGTTAGCTCAGTGCCTTTTATTACTTAGCGCTGAAAAAATCAGATGTTGTTACTTTTGCCATACTCTACTGGTCACACAGTTTCAATGTGAGAGAGGATTAGAAACAGGGCTTGAATACTGGAATCCACAGACCATTGAGTGCCATCTTGGAAGCTAACTACTATAATTACATTGTTTTAATTACTATAGATTTATGTTAAGTCTTGAGACTTGATAGAACTGTTACTCCTACTTGATCTTTTCCTCCATAGGATTGTCTTGGTGATTTGTGACTCTGTGCTTTTCCATACAAATTTTAGGATTCACGTGTCAAGTTCAGTGAAAAAACATTTGGAGATTTTAATTGAAACTGCATTGAATCTTATAGCTCAATTTTGTGGAGGGTTGAAAAATTTAAAATATTGAGTCTTTCTAGCTAAGAATTAGTATATATTTCACTCTATTTAGATCTTTTTTCATGTCTTTCAATAAAATTTTATAATTTTCTATATAAAGGATTTACACTTCTTTTTGTTAGATTTGTTAGATATCACCAGACTAGTTTGTTTTACATTTTTAAGACTATAGTAAATGACATCTGTTTAAAATCGAAGTCCAATTTTCATGGATTGAGATAGTCCGTTCTTCAGTTCACCAGTCAGTCAGTTCTAGCAAATGGGTACACTTGTGCAACCTACGACCTTATCAAGACACAAACCGTTTCCATCACTTGTGGCCTTTCTGAGTCAATCTCTGCCATCCTCCTCACTCCAGAAGCAACCACTGATCTGATTTCTATCACCATAGGTTAGTTTTGCTTATTCTAGGATTTCACGAATGTTCTCTTTTTAAAAAAAATAACATTTTCTGATTTATTGTTGCTGATGTACCGATATGCAGTAAGCTTTGTATAGTGATTTCGTATTCAGTAACATTGCTCACTTATTTTCTTAATTCTGGTTATTTGTCTGTATATTCTTTAGGGCTTCTGCGTTGACAGTCATATCATCTGCACAAATGACTATTGTATTTCTTACTTTCTTTCTTTCCTTTTCTTTCTTTTTCTTATCTTGCAGTGCAGGCTGAGATCTTTGATACATTGTTGAAGAGGAATGATTATACTGGGCACCCTTGCCTTAGTTCTGATTTCAAAGAGAATCTTTCCAACATTTTACTATTAACTATAATGTTTTGCTTTTTTGTTTAAAACAAAGGTTTAAGATTTTTCAAAGGTGCATTTCATCAAGTTAAAGAAGTTCCTTTCCATTCCTGCTTTGCTGAGAGTTTTTTTTTTCTTTCTTTTGTCAAGAATGGATGTTGAAATCGCTACTGTTTCTTTTACGTGTCTCTAACTGTTGCTACTCTCTTTCTGACAAAGAGAGAACAGGCCTTGGGCAGGCCACGGGATCCAACTAGAATTTAAGAACACTGTTTACATCGTATTTATTCCACACTGGCTTCTGTTTATAGCAAATGATCCTACTTTCCTTTGATAGTAGGATGTAAAATTCTTAAATGCATTGATTTGTGTTAAAGGTAATTTGAAGTCTGTATTCCATATAAAACGAGTTAAGTAGATGGTGGTTGTGGTAATAATTGAGAAGAAGATACAATCTGAAGATGGAAGAGTGAGATACACGGGTGCAATAACACAGTATTGAATTGATTCATATGTGTAGCTATGGCAAGGTGCTTGAAGTCACTTTGCCTAAGTTTGCATCTCAGCTGGCTGTCCCTGCCTTAGTTCCTTAGCTGTAAAATGAGGATAATAATAGTAATTACAAGGATTGCAAGGATTCCATGCAGGGATTCCATGATATATATCTATATATAGAAAGAGTCAAGCTCATAGAAGCAGAGAGTAGAATGGTGGTTACCAGGGGCTGGGGGTGGGGGAATAGAGACATGTTGGTCAAGGGTACAAAGTTGCAGTTATGTAGCATGAATCAGCCTAGAGATGTCATGTACACTCAGGATGACTAGGCTTGATACTATACTGAACACTGGAAATGTGCTAAGAGAGTGGATTTCAGGTACACTCATCACACACCAAAAAATGGTGACTATGCAAGGAGATGAGATCATCTGTTAATTAGCTTGCCTGTAGTAGTCATTTCGCTATGACTATATACCTCAAGGCATCAAATGGTACACGTCAAGTATACATATTTTAAAATATATATATGAATTAGAAAATAGAGAGAGAATGCTGGGAATTGAGTGCATGCTGGGTGCTCATGCAAGGCAATGAGATGAAGCGGTGGTCAAGAAAGTCAGCTCTGGATTCACGTCATCCTGGAGTTAAATTTCAGCTCTTCCATGGATTTACTCCCGCTGTTCATAATCTTAGGCAGCTTTCTTTCCCTCTCTGAGCCTGCCTCCTTGTAGGTGAAGTGGGCATTTAAAACTCCCAGGTGGGGAGTTATGCAGCTGTGGCATGGTGTTTGAAGTCACAAGAATGGAATAAATCTGAGCGCCTAACCATGTGTAGGAGGCATGCCAAAAAATGCAAATATTGGTACTGCAGAATCAGAGAATAGGGGTTAGCAAGTACACAGGAATCACCTGGAGAGCTTGTTAAAAATGCAGATGTCCAGGCCTCATCGCCATCCATCCATTTAACAAATATTTATCAAGGGACTATTATACTATTGTAGACGGTGGACATCCTCCAAGCAGCAAAGCCATGACCCTGTCCTCCTAAACTGACATTTTATTTGGGGAAGATGAACAACAAAGAAAAGAAATGATGCACAGTTAGATGAAACAGAAAATGCCAGAATAGGGGGAGTTGCAATTTTAAATAGGGTGGTCAGAGGACGCCTCACTGACAAAGCAACCTTTGAGCAAAGACCTGAAAAACGTAGCAAGGAATCTTGTGCACATTGGCATGTAGTAGATTTCTTGGGCTGCCACAGCAAAGTCCCACAGACTGGGAGGCTTAAACAAGAGAAACATATTCTCTGCCAGTTCTGGAGGCTGGAAGTCCCAAATCAAGGTGTCAGCAGATTTGGTTTCTTCTGAGCCCTCTTTCCTTGTCTTTGTAGATAGCTGTCTTCTCCTTGAGTGCTTATACGGTCATCCCCCTGTGTGTGTCCACATCCTAATCTCCTCTTCTTATAAGGATCCCAGTCACATTGGATTAGGGCCCATCCTAATAACTTTATTTGACCTTAATTACCTCTTTAAAGGCCTTCTAGCCACATTCTGAGGTCCTGGGAGTTAGAGCTTCAACATTTGGGGCTGGGGGACACACCTCAGTGTGTAGCACAGAGAAAAGTGCATTCCAAGAAGAGTGAATTGCTAGTGCAAAGGCCCTGGGGCAGGACACTGCCTGGCATGTTGGAGGAACAGTGTGGAGGCCTAAGTGACTGGAGCAGAGTGAGCGAGGGGGAGAGAGGGAGGAGGGAGGGCAGGGAGGGGACGAGGCAGGTCGTGTGGGGCCTGGTGGGCCACAGGGAGGACTTGGGCTTCTACCCTGAGGAAGATGGGAGGCTTGGAGGGCTGTGGGAAGAGAGGGGACAGGATCTGACTTGGGTGCTCGCAGACCGAGTAGGTGTGAGAACAAGGACCTGAAAGATGCATATTTTTTATTGAGATACAATTTATATACCCTACCACCATTTTAAAGTGTAAGATTTAGTGGTTTTTAATATATTTACAAAATTGTGCAATCATTATCACTAACTCTAGAACATTTTCTTTACCCCCAAAAGAAACCCCGTCCTCATTAGCAGTCACACCCCATTATCTCCTCCCCCAGCCCCTGGCAACCACTAATTCACTTTCTGTCTCTTTGGATTTGCCTGTTCTAGACATTTCTTATAAACGGAATCATTCAATATGTGGTCTTTTGTGACTGGCTTCTTTCACTCAGCATCACGTTTTCCAGTTTCATCCACGCTGTTCTTTTTTATGACTGAGTAATATTCCAGTGTGTGGATTTGCCTATTCTGGACACTTCGTGTGAATGCAATGATACAAGAGGTGGCTTTTGGAAGATGCATTGCAACCAGCTCTCTGGATGAATGTGCTTTGGTAATCTTGGTCCACACTGACATCACTGAGGGTGCTGGGAGCCATGGGAGAGGCCGGCTCTGCATGCTGTGGGAGGCTGGTGGACTGGAGGTTGGTTAGAATGCTTTAGAACCTGAGGGACCTTAGAGAGAACTGAGCCCATTGGGACATTTGGATGAGCCAATGTCGGGCAGCTGCAAGGATGTGAGAGTTTGTTTATATCAGAATTCAATACCCAAAAGCCACAGTGACATCCTGTGTGTCTGACAGCTGCATCACTTAATATCTTTTGGTTGCAAGTCACAGCAACCCAACCCAAACTGGTTTATTCAAAGAAGGAGTGTTGGCTCATGAAATGGAACCGTTCGGGGGTGTTGCATACAAATGGATCATGCAACATATGACCTTTTGTGTCTGGCTTCTTTCACTGAGCATCTTGTTTTTGAGGGCCATCCACTTTGTACTGTGGATCTGTGCTCCGCCCCTTTTTATGGCTGAATAATATTCCATTGTCTGGATATACTTCTTTTTGTTTATTCAATATCAGTTGATGGACATAGGTAAATCCATAGAGATGGGAAGCAGACTAGTGGTTGCCAGGGAGAAGCGAGAAAAGTTGGGAATGGAAAATGACTGTTTAACGGGTACAGGGCTTCCTTTTGGGGTGAAAATAATGTCTTGGAACCAGATAGAGGTGATGGTTGCACCACCCTGTGGATGTATTAAATGCCAGTGAAGCATACACTTTAAAATGGTTAATGGTTAAATTTTTTATTGTGACAAAATATATATAATATTTATCATTATATATAAAGACAATTATGGAAATATGTATTTTATAAATATAAATAAAAATTTATAAAATATATGAATAATATAGAAATAAAATGATAATGTTTATTATTTTAAGTTTTCGGAAGTGTGTGATTCAGTGGCATCATTCACAGTGTTGTGTAACCATTACCGCTATCTCTATCCAAAACTTTTTCATCATCCCCGTTATTCTGTCTCCATTAAACACTGACTCCCCATCCCCCTCCCGCAGCCCCTGGTCCCACCATCCTACTTCCTGTCTCTGTGGATGTGACTCCTCCAGGGACCTCCTATGAGCGGAATCAGACAGTATTTGTCTTTCTGTGTCTGGCTTGTTTCATTTAGCATAATGATTTCAAGGTTCCTTCATTCATATTGTAGCATAAATCAAAATTTCATTCCTTTTTAATGGCTGAGTAATATTCCATTGTATGCCTATACCACATTTTGTTATTGGTGAATGGTTAATTTTATGTTATATGAATTGTACCTCAATAAAAACAATCGAGGGGTAGATCTGGCTTCAGGTACAGCTTGATCTTTATCAGAAGAGAGTGTCATGTTTCCTCCACTGTCATTTCTCTCTCTCTCTGCAGTTCCTGTGCCTTAAGAACATCCGCACCTTCTTGTCTACGTGTGGCGAGAAGTTTGGCCTCAAGAGGAGTGAACTCTTCGAGGCCTTTGACCTCTTCGATGTGCAGGATTTTGGGAAGGTGAGCTGGGGACGAGCTGCCATGAGCTGGGCACACAGAGCTAGAAGACTGGATTTCAGTCCATTTCCATGAGCGTCTATGCCAGGAAAGCTAAGGGCTGTCGGGGGAAGGATGAACAAGTCAGACTAGGTTGTACACCAGGTGCAAAGAGTATGGCTTAGGAAGTACTTGCTGTGTGATCTCAGATTTGTGGCCATGCCTTTCTGAGTCCTAGGTCCCTCATCTGTAATGCAGGAATGATATCATCCCTTCCTCTCTGAGTGGTTATGAGGACTAAATAGAAAAAGGAGATCAGGTAGTGCACGCTCAGATAAGGGAATGCTGACACGGGGGATGGGAAGGTGGAGAAAATCCTGAATTAGGCTCCCAGAAGCATTGGGTCTAACCTCAAGATCTAGCCTCAGGTGCTGGGAGTCCGAGGCTGAGTTCTGGCATGTGGGTGGGCAAGGGGCTCACCGAGCAACCGTGCACCTTGTCACAGGTCATCTACACCCTGTCCGCTCTGTCCTGGACTCCGATTGCCCAGAACAAGGGGATCATGTGAGTAACCATCTGAGCTGACAGCTGTGGACCCACGTGACCCCAATCCTCCTCCTCCTCCTTGTAGCCCCCTCCCCACCTGGCCTCCAGCCTCTGGCTCACACAGTCTTGACCACCCCCCCCCCCAGGCCCTTCCCCACTGAGGAGGAGAGTGTGGGCGATGAAGACATCTACAATGGCCTGTCCGACCAGATCGAGTGAGTGTCTGGGACCACGGCCCTGCCCTGGGGGTCTGAGGGGAACATGGTCTTGTCTTGGGGGGGTCTGAGGGAGATATGACCCTATCCTTGTGGGTCTGAGGGAGACATGGCCCTGCCCTGTGCATGTGAGGGGACACTACTTTGGGCTGGGAGGGGTCACAGGGGTCCCTGGCCACGGGCCGGTGGCCCTGCCTGACTCTGGGTCCTGCAGCGACACGGTGGAGGAGGATGAGGACCTGTACGACTGCGTGGAGAACGAGGAGGCTGAGGGTGACGAAATCTACGAGGACCTCATGCGCTCAGAGCCGGTGCCCATGCTGGTGTGTGGTGGGGAGGGGAGCGCCGGGCTGGGGGTGGGAGGCGCTTCTGGGGGTGGGGGGCAGCCCCAGGACCCCCAACACCTGCTTCTCTTCCCCGCTCTCAGCCCAAGATGACAGAGTATGACAAGCGGTGCTGCTGCCTGCGAGAGATCCAGCAGACGGAGGAGAAGTACACGGACACGCTGGGCTCCATTCAGCAGGTGCGATGCTCCGACACAGCCCCTGCCAGGTGCATGCGGGGGAGCCAGGCAGGCAGGTGCACGGCCACAGGTGTGGCCGCCTCTGATGCTTGTGAGAGACCCCGCCTGTCCCAAGCGGGCCTGGCTGCCTCCCTGACCGCATCGCTTTGTCTTTCTTCGTCTCTGGGTTTCCCTGTCATTCACTCTGTCTCCTTATCTTGTCTCCCTCTTTATGCGTCTCTTTTCTGCTTCCTCTGGCTGTCTGTCTCTCCTGATGTGTCTCTTTATCCCTGTCTATACCTTTCCCTGTATCCTTGTCTCTGTCTGTCTCTCTTTTATTCTATCTTTTCACCCTCACTGTTCAAACAGCTTTATTGAGATTTAATTACAATACTATACAATTCACCCATTTAATGTCAGCAGTTCAATGGCTTTTGGTATATTCACGGGTTGCACAGCTGTCACAGGTCCTTTAATTTGAGCGCATTTTCACCATTCCCCAAAGAAGGTCCATACCCTTTCACCCTCACTCCCTCAGCCCCCATCTTCTCCCAGCCCCTGACAACCACTGATGCACTTTCTTTCTCTATGGATTTGCCTGTTCTGGACATTTCACATAAATGGAATCACATGCCATGTGGCCTCTTGTGTCTGACTTCTGTCACTGAACATCATGTTTTTAAGGTCCATCCACATTGTGGCATGTGTCAGTACCTCATTCCTTTTCATGACCAAATAATATTCCAATGTATGGATGGGCCACATTGTGTTTATTCGTTCATCTATTGATGGGTGTATGGGTTGTTTCCACTCTTGTGCTGTTATGAATAATTCTGCTATGAACAGTCATGTCCAGGCTGTTGTGTGGACATTCTCCAACTCTCTCTCTCTGCATCTCTCTCCCTCTCCCTCCATTTGCTTGTCTCTTTCTGTCTCTGTCTCCTTGTCCCTGTCTCTCTGAGCCTAGGCTGGAGGGAGGGGTCTCATCTTCCTTCATCCTTCTCTCCCCTCCCCACAGCACTTCATGAAGCCCCTGCAGCGGTTCCTCAAACCTCAAGACATCGAGATCATCTTCATCAATATTGAGGTGAGCTAGCTGATGCCCAGTGGCCCAGGACCTTTGTCCAGTGGGGACAATCTGCTGGCCCCACTTGTCCCTGCACTGTGGGGGTTGGGAATTGAGCACCATAGTGGGGAGTGGATGTGCCCCCAGGCTCTGGCCCCAGCCCTCATCCCTCCTTCCAAGTAGGACCTGCTTCGTGTGCACACCCACTTCCTAAGGGAGATGAAGGAAGCCCTGGCCACTCCCAGTGCACCCACCCTGTACCAGGTCTTCATCAAATACAAGGAGAGGTAAGACCCAGCTGGCCAGCCTGGAGCCCTGGGCCTTTGGGAGAACTTGCTCTTGGGGACCACTGAACCGGGAGGGCTTTTCCTTGTAAGCTCATGGGCAAGAGGCCACCCATCTCTGGTTTAATTCCCAGCTCTGCCTCTTGCGAGCTGTGTGGCACTGGGAAGTTACTCAACCTCTCTGTGCTTCTGCTCCCACAACTATAAAATCATTGTGATATAGGAATGTACCTCCTAGGATGGTGGTGAGGATTGAATAAATTGATGTTTAAAGTGCTTAGCATAGGGCCTGGCACACAGTGGGTGCTCAATAAGTGTTTTTTAAGTAAATGAGCATTAAGTGGAGACAACCTCCAGGTGATGTGCTAGGAGCTTCTTGTACATTATCTCATTTAACGCTACAAAACCCCATGTGGGAGGTGCCATTGTGATGCCCATTTTACAGATGGCAAGACTGGGGCTCAGCATCACCCAGCTGGGAAGAGGCGGGGCTGGGACTGACACCCAGATCTGCCTGACCTTGGTGACAGCCACAATTACCTGGCTGCCTGTCCTCTTCCCGCAGGTTCCTCGTCTATGGCCGCTACTGCAGCCAGGTGGAGTCGGCCAGCAAGCACCTGGACCGCGTGGCCACAGCCCGGGAGGATGTGCAGATGAAGCTGGAGGTGGGGGCGGGGCCACATCTGGTGGGGGCGTGTCTCCCAGTCCTGAGGCCCTGGAGGCAGTCAGGAGGACACTGAATTGGAGATGGCGCCACTTTCTGCTGCAGCGCAGTCAAGGGTCTTCCTGCTTTGGGGAGGGAGGTACTGGGCAGCCAGGTAGGGGAAATGGAGCAGGAGGTGATGGGCTGGAGCACTGAGCCCCGACCCCAGCTGAACCGCGACACTGCGCTGAGCCCTGACGCCAGGCTGTGGTCCTGACCCTGAACTGAACTGTGACCCTGAACTGAACTCCAGCTCCAGGCTGAGCCCCAATCCTGGCTGTGCCCCAAGTCTGGGCTGAGCTCCAACTTCACACTGAGCCCTGATCCCAGCCAAGCCCTGATCCAGGGTTGAGCCTGATCCTGGACTGAACCTCAACCTGGACCCGTGGGTCTAGTGGAAGCACAGAGTGGGCAGGCATGATGAGGATCCACCTGTGTGGGCCCTACATCCACCTTCTTTGCTCCCTCCAGCGGGGATGCTCCAGATGTGTCCATCTCTCTCTCTCCAGCTCTTCTCAGCTGGCGGAATCCTGAGCCTCTACCTGGGGCAGTGTTTGCTAGCCTTCCAGCTGGCTCTTAAACCACCCCTCACGCCACAGCATCCTTTATTCCTTATTTCCTTGGGGGAGATAGGACGTTTCAGGCTCTAGGAGAATCTACATCTGCCGCCATCTCACTTTACTCACGTGGCTCTCTGGTCCTGCAGGAATGTTCTCAGCGAGCGAACAATGGGAGGTTCACCTTGCGGGACCTGCTGATGGTGCCCATGCAGCGGGTACTCAAGTACCACCTCCTTCTCCAGGTGCACACCGACCTCTCTGTGTCTGGGGAGTGGGGTTGGGGCTCTCTTCTGAGGGCTGGGCTATAGGACACTCTGGATGGGTCATTCTGGCCACGCCCCCCAGCCTCCAGGGACAGCAGGGGAAGGAAGGAGGAGCCGATGGGCCAGGCTTCTTTAGAAGGCCCTCCAGCAGGAAGGGGCAGACCCACGTGATGGTTGTCTCCTTGGGTCACGCAGGAGCTGGTGAAACACACACAAGACACCGTGGAGAAGGAGAACCTGCGGCTGGCCCTGGATGCCATGAGGGTGAGTGAGGTGTGGGGGTGACGGTCACACATAGGAGCGATAGTTATGCACATGCACATGCACACTCAAGGCGGTGCTGTGCAGCGCCGTGCAGGCCACGGTCACACCCACGGGCAACTTCCCTGCCCCACGGCTACACGTCTGTATGTCCAATGAGTTATTCGCAGCATCCCCCTTGGGGACAGTGACATGCTGTGAGCGCCCTGTCCATGCCTCCTGCCGGCCCTTGGCGGGGGCTGGCCCCCTATCCCTGCCCAGGCAGGGGACTGTTCCGGGTGGGGGGCCCAGGCTCACCCCTGCCCCACCCCCAGGACCTGGCGCAGTGCGTGAACGAGGTCAAGCGGGACAACGAGACGATGCGGCAGATCACCAACTTCCAGCTGTCCATCGAGAACCTGGTGAGGGGGTGGGGCAGGGAGGGCCGGGGGTGTGGCCACGTGGGAAAGGTGTATGGTCTCCTCCTTGGTGGCGCCTTGCCGGACGGACCCCCTGCCTGCCACCTAGGACCAGTCTCTAGCCCACTACGGCCGGCCCAAGATCGACGGAGAGCTCAAGATCACCTCGGTGGAGCGGCGCTCCAAGATGGACAGGTGGGTGGAGCCTGCGGGGATCTGGGGCGGAGCCTGGGCAGGGGCGGAGCCAGGCTCCTAGATAGGCAGGTGGGTGGAGCCAACAGGAATATGGGGTGGAGCCTGGGTCAGGGCTGGGTCAGTTTCTAGATAGACAGGTGAGTGGGGCTACCTGGACCATGGGTTGGAGCCTAGATGGACCAGCAGAGCGCAGACAGCATGGACGTGTGGGTGGAGCCGAGACTGACATCTGGCAGGACTGGGTGAGGTCAAGATGGACAGGTGGGTGTGGCCAGGAAGGTGAAAGGGGTCAGCTGATGGGGACTATTGGGAGGAGCCAGACAGAAGCACCTGACCCAGCTGCTCCCAGGTACGCTTTCCTGCTCGACAAAGCTCTGCTCATCTGTAAGCGCCGAGGGGACTCCTACGACCTCAAGGACTTTGTGAACCTGCACAGCTTCCAGGTTCGAGATGACTCCTCCGGAGAGCGCGACAACAAGAAGGTGGGGCTCTGAGGCCCGAACTGGGGAATCCCAATGCTCCAGAGCCCCAGTGCAGTCTAAGGATCTCCATTTGGCCTTTGGAATGTGTTTGTGTGTGTGTGTGGTGTGTGTGTCTCAGACCTGAGTGTGTATTATGCGTGTGTGATTTTAGATTTGTGGGTGTGTATTTGGTTCTCCTGCGTAGCCCTGGACGAGGGTACCCATGCCGTCCCTGGGGGCAGGGAGGCTGTTCCTGGCCCGATCCTTTTCTCCCTAGAGGGAGAGGGGTCAGTGGGTGTGTGGTCCCACCCTCTGCAGGGTGAGTGCCTTCATCCTGAACCCTGCTTCTCTGCAGTGGACTCACATGTTTCTCCTAATCGAAGACCAAGGTGCTCAGGGCTATGAGCTGTTCTTCAAGACGCGAGAGCTGAAGAAGAAGTGGATGGAGCAGTTCGAGATGGCCCTGTGAGACCCCCTCCTCGTCCATCTTTCTATCCTCAGAGGATAGGTCACGTGGGTGCAGGGGTGGGAGGCAATTCTGTGCTCTGGTCTCACCTCTGGCTTGACATTCTGTAGAACCACTCTGAACTTCAGTTTCCTCATCTAGGGAATGGGAGGGACAGGCTTTTAAGGCTGTTTGTATCCCCAGAATGCCAAGGCTCTGTGTGAGCTTCAGCCACTGCCTGGAACTCCCTTCTCTTCCTCCTCCTCCTTCTTGAGATGAAATTCATATAACCAAAAAGTGGCCGTTTTAAAGTGTACAATTCAATAGCATTTAGCACGTTCACAGTGTTGTGCAAGCACCACCTCTATCTAGTTCCAAAACATTTTAATCCCCCCAAAAGGAAATGCTTTCCATGAAGCATCACTTTCCGTTCCCCAACTCCCAGCCCTTGGCAACCACTCATCTCCTTTCTATCTCCACTCATGTTCATAGCAGCACTAGTCACAGTAGCCAAAAGGTGGCAACAACCTGAATGTCCATCAATGGATGGATGGAGAAACACAATATGATATATCCATGCAGTGGAATAGTATACAGCCATCAAAAGGAACGAAGTTTGATACCTCCAAGTTGCTGCATGTATTGGTGCTTCATTCCTTGTTGTGGCTGAATACTATTCCATTGCATGGAATTATCTTTCCTCTTCAGCTCCAACATCTACCCTGAGAATGCCACTGCCAATGGGCATGACTTCCAGATGTATTCCTTTGAAGAGACTACATCCTGCAAAGCTTGCCAGATGCTGCTGAGGTGGGAGTCTGGGAGGACGCGCCTGTGTCCTGTGCTTGGTCAGCTCTTCCTCTTTAGAGGGGGTCCTTTTGGCTGTCAAGTCCCCTGAGTTGGGAGGTGGGAGGCTCTCTTTCGATCTTCAGCTTCTCCATCTCTCTCCTGCTCTAAAGAGAACCCACAGCGACCCTTCACATTGTTGGAAAGATGATTGGCTATTTCCGTTCAACATCATTGACTCTCCTTTATCTCCCCCCTGCACCCCAGAGGCACCTTCTATCAGGGCTACCGTTGTCATCGGTGCCGGGCACCAGCACACAAGGAGTGTCTGGGGAGGGTCCCTCCGTGTGGACGACACGGGCAAGGTAACCAGTGGGAGACAGGGTGGGAGGTGGGGTTGGTTCTGCGTGGGGGATTTCCCATCCTAACTATTTCCTTCTCCCTCCCATAGATTCTGCAGGAACTATGAAGAAGGTAAGACCCCCATGCTCCTTTCTGTGCATGGAAAATCATCTGGAGTAAAGAGGGGAGGACCCAGGAGACCCCAGCAGTGGGCGTGTCCCTTTGCTGGATGCTCAGATAGGGGCTGAGGATGCCTCAGGCTGAACGTAGGTAGTCATCCTTGCTTTCTCGGTCTCTCCCTCCAGGATAAGCCACATCGCCGCGCTCAGGACAAAAAAAGGAATGAACTGGGTGAGTCAGCAGAAGGTGCTGTGTGGGGCAGGAGGAAATCTGGTTTTTGCCCCCATGATGCTGGCCCAGGGACAGGTCTCACCAATGATATGAACGACCACATAATGTCCTGCTTCTAAAATTGTGATCCATTTGTTCCAGTCCTAGAAACTCAAAAGGAGCTTAAAAATAACCGACTCAAATTCTTTACTTCATTTGCTCATACACTAGGAAGGCGATGCGTGGACCCCAGCAATCCTTGTTAAGATTCTTTCTCTTCTATCCACTTTTCCTTTTCCTCCATCCACTGCATCTTTTTTTTTTTACCCCCTTGCTGGCAAACTCCTTAGTAATCTTAGCCAGCCAGGTACACTTCTGAGAGTTGCCCTCATTCCTTCTCCTATTGATTCTGCATCACAAAATCCAATTGTAATATGGTGGTTTCAGCCAAGTGTTCTCCACCTGGAAGATGGGGGAGCAGAAGACACAGCTTGGCCCAGGCAGAATTCTTTTTAGCCCAGTGTCAGGGGAAGAGGCTGGATTCATTCATATGTTAATGAGTTTTATGGAATCGCAGCAGTGATGACTGACTTTTATTCAGCATCCTACCGTATATATCACCTGGGGCAAATGATGACTAAAACAGTAGTACTTCTCGCTCTCCCAAAGCTCCCAGGTGGTAACGGGGGACAGACTTTGGTTAAGACATTATGGTTGAGGTGAGCAAAGTAGAGGGTTTTCTGGAGCAGGAAGCTGGGGGACCCAATGAAGCCGAGTGTTCAGGGAAGGCTTCTCAGAGGAGGAGACATTTAAGTGGACACTTGAAGGATGAGGAGGAGTTGGACAGGTGAGGAGGAGGGCAGGAGTGTTCTAGGCAGAGGGAACACATGCAAAGGCTAGGAAGCAGGAGGACAAGGCATTAGGAAAGAAGTGAGAACAGTTTGGTGTGGCTGGGAGAAATAAACTCTTTGCTCATAGTTATACAGAGTCAGTGTAAAGACTCAGATTTCATATCTATCTGTGTCTATTTATCTACCTACCTATCTATATCGATATATAGGTATCTATCCATATTATAGATAGAGAGATATAGATATTCCAGCTTTATTTGGAACAGTCAAATATTAGCAACAACTTGGCGCTGGCCCAGTGGTATAGTGGTTAAGTTCAGGCACTCTGCTTTGGCGGCCCGGGGTTCGCAGGTTCGGATCCCAGGCAATGACCTAGTACCTCTCGTCAAGCCACACTGTGGCAGCATGCTACATAAAATGGAGGCAGATTGGCACTGATGTTAGCTCAGTGACAATCTTCCTCAAGCAAAAGGAGGAAGATTGGCAACAGATGTTAGCTCAGGGCCAATCTTTCTCACACACACGAAAAAGCAACAACTCAAATGTCCTCAATAGGAGGAATATGTATGTAATATAATAATATATAATCAGCTTTATACAAAAGTGTATGTATCAGCTTTGTCAAGAACTAGAAACAACACAAATGTCCTCAATAGGAGAAATATATATATAATATTTATATATATAATATAATAATATATAATCAGCTTTATACAAAAATGTATGCATCAGCTTTGTCAAAAACTAGAAACAACCCAAATAAGCTCAATAGAAGGAAATATATATATGTAGTATTTATATATAATATAATAACATAATATATATTCAGCTTTATTTACTAAAAATGTATATATCAGCTTTGTCAAAAACTGGAAACCACTCAAATGTCCTCAATAGGAGGAAATATGTATGAGTGTGTGTATGAGTGTATATATTATAGATGTATATTCTTATACATATCCTATATATACACACATATATATGTTTTATGTATCTTATATATACACACACTTATACATATTCATTATATATATATATTATATATATAAAATGGATATGGCTTACCGTATCTGGCTTCTTCTATTCAGCATGATGTTGCTGAGATTCACTGATGGGGTTGCTTGTAGCAGTAGCTTGTTCTTTTTCATTGCTGTATAGTATTCCATTGTATGATTATACCACGTTGTGTTCATCCATCTTATTGAGGACGTTTGGTTTGTTGCCAGATTTTGGCTATTGTGAATGAAAGTGCTGTGAAAATTCCTGTCTATGTCTTTTGTGAACATATGTTTTCATTTCTCTTGCGTGTATACACTGGAGTGGCATTGCTGGCTCACAAGGTAGGCATCTACTTAGCTTTAGTAGATACTGCCAAACAGTTTTCCAAAGTGGATTCCCACCAGCAATGCAGGAGAGTTCCATTTGCTCCATGTCCTCACCACCACTTAGTATTGTCAGACTTTTTCATTTTCACCATCCCGGTGGGTAGTGAGACTCAGGTTTGAAAATCCTTAACTAACGACCACATGGTGCCACCGCCTTCCCTCTCCTCCAGGCCTGCCCAAGATGGAGGTGTGTCAGGAGTACTACGGGCTACCTCCACCCCCTGGAGCCTTCGGACCTTTTCTACGGCTCAACCTTGGAGACATCGTGGAGCTCACCAAGGCTGAGGCCGAACAGAACTGGTGGGAGGTACAGGCTGGGGCTGTGGGAATGATGTAGAAGGACTCCAGTGTGGGGCCTTGGGTGTAGGTGACCTCAGGAAATGGGGTCACGGCGCCACTGGACTCCAGCAAGGAAGGGCTGTTCTGGAGGAGACACCTGGGGAGGGTGGTGTAGACAGGAGTTTCTGGGGCTGGTGTGGATCTTCTGAGCTGGCTGTCGTCCCAGGAAGTTGATGCTGGCTGGTGCCTCTCTGAGTCAATCAGGCCACAGAGAGATAAATGGACAGGCGGAGTGTCCATTGGGTAGAAAAATGGACACACATGTGCATGGATGCTTATAACCTCTTATTCTTTCCCTCCCAACTTTTTAGGGCAGGAACACATCTACCAATGAAGTTGGCTGGTTTCCCTGTAACAGGGTCAAGCCCTATGTGCATGTGAGTGCCTCAGCTCTGGACAGAGCGAGGGAAAGGGGGTCCACAGAGGGTCCTGCCAGGGTGGGCAGCCTTGGGGAGACACTAGCGGAGAGATGGAGGGGGCTACCCATCATGGTGGGTCATTCTCAAACTCGAGGTTCTGCCTACCTACCTGACTGAGCCCAGAGTGGGGTCCACCCTGGGAGTGACGACCAGTCCTTTCCTCCTCAATTCTTCTTGTATGAAGGTCCTCTTCCTCATACAGGACAAGGAGCAGGGGTCCAGAAGGCTGGCCAGTCCCTGGCTTCCTTCAGAGGCACCGAATGGAGTCCTGTGAGGTGTCAGTTCTCTGTGCCTCCTTGCTCAGCTCCTGTGAACAGACCTGTGCACCATCCTGCCCAGCCTCTGTCATTCTTCAGCTGTTCCCTCGCTCTTTACGAGGACTTCAGCATCTTTCCCACGGTCCCCAGACCTCAGCCATTTCTCCTCCTCCCTCCTTCACAGCCAACGACCCCACTGCCCGCTTCACAGCCCAAATAGGAGCCTGCAGAGGGAAACTTTCTCCATTTTTCTTGCTTTAATTTTATATCATTTCAGACTTCCAGAAAAGTCTTGAGAATAACGCAAAGAACTCTGTATGTCCTTTACCCGGATTCACTAGCTGTCAACATTTGCTCCCATTTGCTCTCTTTCTCTGCACACTTTAATTCTTTCTTTTTAGAAATTTATATTATTTATTTTTCCTGAGACACTGAAAAGTGAGTTTACAGACATATTTACCCTTCACCCCTAAGTATGTTTACGAGAACCCTCTCTTACGTCACCATCGCGTGATTTTAAAAAGCATGAAGCTCAACATTGACCTTATACTATTATTTAATCCATAGTCTGTATTTAAATTTTGCCAGCTTTCCCCAAAAACTCTTTTAGAGATTCCTTTTTTTTTTTTTTGGCCTGGGGTTGTCCAGGTTTCTCCTGGGGAGATACGTTATGAATTTCCAACCCCACCATCCCTTCCAAATTTATTAGCTGGCGTTCTAGAGTAGGGAGGAGCTGTTTCTTCCAATCTGTCTGTGTATGTATGTATCTATGCATGTATTTTTATATGTATCAATCAGTTATCTATATATCTAACAATTATCTATGTATTCATTTACCTATCAATCAATCATCTATGTATCTAATGATCATCATCTATGTATCTATGTATCTAAGTATCTATCAATCATCTATATGTCTATTTATCTATCAATCATCTGTGTATTCATCTACCTATCAATCAATCATCTATGTATCTAATGATCATCATCTATGTACCTATCTATCTATGTATCTATCAATCATCTATGTATCTACCTATATATCAAGGTATCTATCAATCTTCTTTGTATCTATGTGTCTAAGTATCTATTTATTTATCAATCATCTATGCCTGTGTGTATCTGTCTATCTCAGGAAATGCTTGTGGATTCTTATTTTAAAATCATCCCAGCCTTTGCCAGCGGGATGCCCCTTCACACTGGCTCTTCTCTCCCTTTGACATGTCTTCATCATTCTTTGAGCCCTGCCTTATTTTCCAGCACAGTATCAGACTTATCTCGTATCTTCCCTCCCCTGTTCTTGGAATCCACCATTTTCCCAAGGAGCCCTGGTCCTTCCAGTGGGACATGCATTCAGAAGCCAAGATCTGGACATCTCTCCAATTTCTGTCTGCAAATGTAGCTGCCTCTTTAAATCTACACCCATCCTTGCCTCCTCTTCTCCTGTTACAATGACGGCTCTGAGAAAACTCAGAAAAAAATGACAATTCTCCTTTCTATTCAAGGCTCCCCGTCCTCTTGGCACCACCCAACTCACAAGATAATTACTATTCTTTGTTCTTTGTATGTCTGCCTAGAGTTTCTTAATGCAAATACAAATAGATAAAAATATGGATTTATGTTTCCCCCATGGTTTACTGAAAAGGTGCAATACTCATTATTTTGCAGCTTGCTTTTTTTCCCTACTTAACATATCTTAGGATCTTTCTCTATCACTGTACACGGAACACTTCATTCTTTTTTCTCCCTTTTAAAAAAATTGAGATGAAAGTTGGGCAATGTAAACTTGAGCATTTTAAAGCGTACACTTCAGTGGTATTTAGTAAACATTGCAATGATTCTATTTTTATGAAATGTCTAAAATAGGTAAATCCGTAGGAACAGAAAGCAAATTGGTAGTGTCCAGATGCTGGAGATGGAGCGAATAGGGACTAACTGCTTAATGGGTGATGGGTGTGGGTTTTCTTTGGGGATGACGTTTTGGAACATTATTTTTAACTATGGTAAAATACACATAACATAAAGTTTACCATTTTGACCATTTGTTAAGTGTACCGTTAAGCGGTATTAAGTACATTCACTTCGTTTTACTGCCATCATCACATCATCCATCTCCAGAAACTCCTTCATCTTGCAAAACTGAAAGTCTGTACCGATAAAACTAACTTCTCACTACCCCCTACTCCTTAGCCTCTGCAGCCACCGTTCTGCTTTCTGTCTCTATGAATTTAGATATGTCTCTACGAATTTGTAGGGGTCTCATAAGCAGAATCATACTGCATTTGTCCTTTTGTGTCTGGCTTCTCGCACTGAGCATAATGTCTTCAAGATTCATCCATGTTGTAGCAGGTGTCAGAATTCCCTTCCCTATTAAGGCTGAATAATATGCCACGGTGTGTATATACCCCATTTTGTTTATCCATTCACCTGTTGATGGACACTTTGGTTACTTCCTTTCTTGGCCACCGTGAATAATGCTGCTATGAATACGGATGTACAAATACCTCTCTGAGTCCCTGTTTTCAACTCTTTTGGGTGTATACCCAGAGGAGGAATTGCTGGGTCATATAGTAATTCTATTTTTAATTTTTTGAGGAACAGCCATCTGTTCTCCACAGCAACTGTACCATTTTACATTCCTACCAGTAATGCACAAGGGTTCCAATTTCTCCATAGCCTTACCAATACTTGGTATTTTCTTTCTTTTTTTAGTTTTTTTTTTTTTTTGAGGAAGATTATCCCTGAGCTAACTGCTGCCAATCCTCCTCTTTTTTGCTGAGGAAGACTGGCCCTCAGCTAACATCCGTGCCCATCTTCCTCTACTTTATATGTGGGACGCCACCACAGCATGGCTTGCCAAGTGGTGCCATGTCCACACCTGGGATCTGAACCAGTGAACCCCGGGCCACCAAAGTGGAATATGTGAACTTAACCACTGCGCCGCTGGGCTGGCCCCTCTTTCTTTCTTTCTTTCTTTCTTTTTTTTTTTTTTAACAGTAGCCATCCTAATGGGTGTAAGGTGGTGAAAGCAACCACTTTTACATTTATTTAGATCGGAGATTGGCAAAATTTTTCTGTAAGCAAAGAGATAGTAGACATTTTCAGCTTTGTAGGTCAGATATTCTCTGTTGAGACTGCTCAGCTCTGCCATAGCAGCGCAAGAGCAGCCACAGATGATCTGTGAATGCGTGGGCATGAAGTATTCTAATAAAACTGAATTTATACACCCTGACATGTGAATTTCATATAATCCTTGCATTCCAGGAAATATTCTTTTGATTTTTGTCAACCATTTAAAAATGTGAAAACCATTCTTAGCTTGAGGGTCATGCTAAAACAGGTGGTTGGACACTCCTTGATTTAATTGATCATGGACCAGTCTCTGAATGAATGAATGAATGAATGAAGTGCCCTGTAGTCTATTGCCAAGCTGGGCCCTTTGCCCTAAGTCTCAGTCTCTGTCTCTGTCCCTAGGGTCCCCCTCAAGACCTGTCTGTTCATCTCTGGTGAGTAGAACCACCTTTCTTATTTTTACCTTGGGGCCTCTGTGATGGGTGCCTAGGGTGGGCGTGGGAGGGGGCTCCAAACCAATCACTTATTCATTATCCAAACCCTGGGCCTCGACTGCTAGGGTCCAGCCCTGCACTGGAGGGCTGCCAAGGAGAGAACAGACAAAAGAGAGTCCTTTTGTCCTTTTGGAGATTATGGTCCCACTGGAAGAAAATGATGGTGGTGATGGTAATGGCAGCCCCTTCCTCCTTTTTTTGATCACCTTTTGCATATGGAGCATGAGGGGTGGAGGTTTACAGTGTGGCTCCTGGAGCACACTGACCTGGGTGCAAATCCAGATTCTACCATTTCCCAGCTGTGTGACCCTGGGCCGGTAACTCAACCTTTCTGTGCTGCGGTTTTCCTTTCTGTAAAATACCTGGTTATTCCTGCTTTCCTTTCTGGAAAATACAGGTTAATACCTGTATCTGCTTCATAAAGTTGCTGTGAAGCTTCAGCGAGCTACTACCTGTAAAGTGCCTAGTCCTGTGCCTGGCACATGTAAACACTTTATTATCTGTTATTATTAGGATTAGCTGCTAGGACCACATTGCATCAATTCTAAAATGCACTTTTTTTTCACGTTTTAACATCTCTGACATTAGAATGGCTCTTACATCAGTGCAGTCTCAGTTTTCTGCCTGATTTTATGGGTAGTAATTTTTATTTCCTAATGGCCCATAAAAGAACAGTGCCTTTTACAATCTCGGCGTCTTAGACGTGATGTGATGTGGTATTGTGTTTGTGGCCGTGTGCCAGCTCTTTAAGGAGCTCCTTTAATTCTGGTAATAACCCTTTGAGGTAGGTGCTATTCTTACTCCGTTCTTGTAAAGGAAGAAACCCAGGCTGGGAGAGGAGGACGTGACTTGTTCAATGTCACACCGTGAGGAAGTGACAGAGGTGGGATTCGAACCCAAGTCTGCCTGACTCCAAAGCCAGACTTTACTGCCTCTTGGAAGTCATAATAACACAAGAGACAGAATTCCCGAGTGTCTCCCATGAACGAAGTGCTTCAACGGCACTGTCACCGTTGGTCAAAAATGTCACTCTGGAGTGGGTAGTTTCATCTCCCTCTTTTCAGAAGAGGAAGTTGGGGCTCAGAGTGACCAAATCAGCTCTTGAGGTCACAGAGCGACTAAGTGGCAAAGCCAGGATTCGAACCGGGGTCTTTGGAGGCTGTTCTCACGCTGCCCGCCCCTCCCCAGACGTGGTCACCGGGGACCAGGGCCGGGACTAGGTGGGGAGAGTGAGGCACTCTCTTCACGTGCAAAATTTAAGGGGGCACCAAAAAACTCAGCTATCGAGATCCGTAATGTTTTAAAAAATCAATCAAAAACGAGGCAAAAAAAAATTCACGATGAGCAAAATATCAAGATTGTAAATAAAAACAGGACATGACAAGGCTGGGAAGAGGGAGGGGTGGCTGCAGTGAATTGGGCAAGTGTGGAGTCGAATTTTGGCTTTGTTTAAAATTTTGACATTTTGTTCACTGTGGATTTTTTTGCATTCATCTCTTAAGTTGAAGTGGAAATCACATAAAGTAAAATTAACCATTTAAAGTGGCATTTATGTTACATACTTACATTTATATATCATATATGATTATATATTATCTAAAATTAATATATATTATTTATGCTATGTGTTTCGTTTACAGCATGAGATACTCACATTTTCATATCACCTATAATAACATATAATCTATAGTTAACATATCTTATGTATGTTGTGTATTTAGGGTTATAGCATAAACATATTCATATTCACATTTGTATGTTATATATAATTATATATTATCTATAATTAATATATAGCATATATTATACATTTACATTTATAGGATAAATATATTCATAATCACATTTCTATATTATAATTAGATATCATCTATAATTAATATATAGTACTTATTATATATTTACATTTACAGCATAAATATATTCATATTCACATTTCTATTCAATGAGATTTAGTTCAGTCACGATGCTGTGCAAGCACCACCTCTATCTAGCTCCAGAATATTCCATCGCCCCCAAAGGAAACCTCATCCCCGTTAGCAGTCACTCCCCATCCCCCTGCCCCAGCCTGTGACAACCACAAATCCACTCCCTGTGTCTGTGGATTTGCCTGTTCTGGACATTTCATATAAGTGGAAACGTAAAACATGTGACTTTTTGTGACTGGCTTCTCTCACTCAGCATCCTATTTTCAATGTCCATCCACATGGTAGCACATATCGGTACTTCCTTCCTTTTTGTAGCCACTTTTCCTGTCATTTGGATTTTTTAAAATATTACATGAAGATACTACTTATTTTATTTGTTATTATTTATCTTGATGTCTGAGTTTTTTGGCTCCCCCTTTAAATTGTGTACCCGAGGCTAGTGCCTCACCTTCCTCACTGTCTGTTCTGGTGACCACAGAGATGGGTAACCAGTGGACACTCAGTAAACGCCTATCCGAGAATGCCGAATTCCAGTAAAAGAAAAAACAGCAACTGCTTTTCTATATGCACACTCTCAATACTTCTGAAACCAAATGTGTTATCTTTTCCCCATACCAAACAGTGCTCCAATCCTCCGACACCAGCTGGCTGTCCTACCATTCAATTCAACGCTGACACTGTCTACCTGGAGTTAGTGTCCATCCCACAGGTTAGGGTCTCAGTCCCACAAGACTGCCCCCACTTCAGATGCCTGTCTCGAGCCCAGGTCTCCAGTACTTCTGACCAACTGGCTCTAAAAATGCGGTTCCCACAGCCCCCTCCTTGGTTTCGATAATTTGCTAACACAAAACTCACAGAACTCAGAGAAACATTTTACTTGCCCGATTACTAGTTTCCTCTAAAAGGATACAACTCAGAAACAACCAGATGGAAGAGATGCAGAGGGCAAAGTGTGGGGGAAGGGGTCCAGAGCCTCCATGCCCTCTCCAGGCGTGCCCCCCTCCTGGCACCTCCATGTGTTCACCAATTCAGATGCTCTCCAGATGCCCATGGTTAGGGTTTTTAACTGGAGGCATCCTTACATAGCCATGATTGAGTCAATCATTGGCCATTAGTGATTCACTCAACTTCCCGGGAGCCCGGGAAGATGGGGCAGAAAGCTCCAACCCTCTGATCACGTGGTTGGCTCCTCTTCTGGCCACCCTCCCCCGTCCAGAGGCTGTCCAGAAGCCCCCAGCCCCCAGACATCTCATCAGTATATACAAAGATGCTTATCTCTTCAGAGGTTTCAAAGGTTTTAGAAGCTATGTGCCGGGAAGTGGAGTCAGAGACCAAATATGTATTTCTTATGATGTCGCACAGAAACACAACCAGACCCGAAGGACTGAGTTTTCTCCCGCAATCCATTTGCCAAAACCCCAGGTGTGACTTACAGAGGTGTGATGGTCACTGCCCACTTCTGAACTCTGGCCACTGCCTCCTCCGGGCTTACATTAGTGTCTAAGCCTGCTGGACCCAGGCTGTCGCCAACTTAAGAAATCGCAGAGTTGGGAGGAAAAGCAGCCTCCGTATAACTATATGAGGGCTGTGTGGACCTCTCTCTTTGGTGTTTCTTGCCAGGTATGCTGGCCCCATGGAGCGCGCGGGAGCGGAAAGCATCCTCACCAATCGGTCGGACGGGACGTTCTTGGTGCGGCAGAGGGTGAAGGACGCGGCGGAGTTTGCCATCAGCATTAAGTAACTCCTCCCTCCCTGACTTATCTGTCCTGTGACCTGGTGTTGCAGGTGCCTGAGAGGAAGAGAATGTCCAGTCCCGATAGCCACGATTTATTGAGCCCCTGTGGGTCCTCAGTGTTTTAAAATCTTTTTTATTTCTTTGCATTGACAACCTAGGAGGAGGCAGAAGCATAGTCTGAACCCAGGTCTCGCAGACCTTGGCTCTGTCTGTTGTGTACACAGCTTCTCGCCCACGGTGACCCGTTTCCTTGTGGATTTTCTAATTTTGTCTTGTGATCTTAAGCGGGGCTTTCCCCATGGGTATCTTTTGCTGCCTGGGTCTCCAGAAATTTTGCATTCGCTCCTGTGGGGATCACCCACAGGTTCATTTGTTTTTCAGGTTAAAAAATTTTAGGTGAATTTCTTAGTTTCCCAGACCACACAGGTGGTTTCACTTCAAATCCCAAATCTACGTGAGGGCAGGACTGAGGCTGTAAATTCTTAAGGGTGACTTTTCTGTTTGGGGTCTCTGAGACAAGCTTTCTTTCTTTTTTTTTTTTGTGAGGAAGATTAGCCCTGAGCTAACACCTGCTGCCAATCCTCCTCTTTTTGCTGAGGAAGACTGGCCCTCAGCTAACATCCGTGCCCATTTTCCTCCATTTTATATGTGGGATGCCTACCACAGCATGGTGCGCCAAGCGGAGCCATGTCTGCTCCCGGGATCTGAACCAGCGAACCCTGAGCCACCGAAGCAGAATGTGCGCACTTAACCACTGCGCCACCAGGCCGGCCCCAGAGACAAGCTTTCTTATTGTCCCTGCTTCTTATCGTGCTCGTGGGTGTGGTTTTTCTAGCTCACCTCTTTTCCTGAAGGTGTAGCTTTTCGACAGTCCAGCCTTATGGCTGGACCCAATGCCAACCCTCCACCCTGTGTAGACCCAGTAACTCATCTCCTCTTTCGACGTGATCATCAAAGCATGAACTCCTTGGTTACTAAGATCAGCAACTCCTTAGGGCAGCAGTTGATGCTTATTGCTCAGTTTTTAGTTTCATCCTCATTTTTGGCCTCCAGGAATTTCCCTTACTTTTTTGAGAGCGCAGCACTTTTTTTCCCAACATTTCTAGGGGTTTTCTGTAGTAGATATTTTAAATCTAGTTTTGCATATTGGCAGAAGTGAATATCCTTCCTGTGTCCTTGCTAATCTGTGTCCGCCGTATTGATGGCAATGGAGATCTCATCCTCTCTATTCTGGAACATGACTTTCTTTACAAGGTCTTCTCGACTTCTCAGCAACCCCATGAGTCAGGGAAGATGACTGCTATTAAAGAGGAAGAAATGAAGGCTTAGAGCAGCAATGGCCCCAGGGAAGGGATCCTGTTGGAACAGCAGGAGGCAGCTTCATTCTTTGGGCTCCAGTGGTCGCCCCCTCCAGGAAGTAGCCAAGATTGCTTCCTCCATTGTCGGGGGCATGTGGTCTGGGGCTGAGACCCCTCCCCAAGAACTCCTGGCCCTCTCTCTCTCTGTTTCCAGGTATAATGTTGAGGTCAAGCATATTAAAATTATGACAGCGGAAGGACTGTACCGGATTACAGAGAAGAAAGCTTTCCGGGGGCTTGTGGTAAGGGCCAATCTACCCCCTAACCCCAGACCCCCAGAATCTGGCCAGGATTGTCCTTGAAGCTCTATCTTAGGATCCCCCGCTTACCTACGTTCATAGCAGCCCCTCCAAGGACACTATGAAGCAATTGGCTTTAAACTCATTCTCTTAATGACTAACAATGAGATTATTAATAGTAATAATAAATAACAACAGTGAGCATTTATGGATCACTTACCGAGTGATGGTCATATTATAGATGGGACTCCAGTTAATCCCCTCAACTCACTCTCTGAGTTCCCATTTCACAGATGGGTAAAGCTGAGGTCTGTAGAACCCCTATTTTTGTCAGACTTCATGACTCAGCTCTGCCTAATCTGCTTATTGACCATCTCACTGAGAATTCAAATGCTTTTCAAGTGTTTTTGCTTCTATTTGATGTCCTGTAATTTTGGGCTAGGTTTTAGACATTTTAACCCCATCGCACTAAATCACATAAATCTTACCCATGGCCTATGGATTCTTGGATCCTCTGAAAGAAAATCCCAACTCTTGCACATACGTGTGTTTTTTGTGTTTTTTTTTGGCGGGTGGGGGCGGGGTGGTGTCTCAGATTTCGCTTGCTCCTCAAAGGGATCCTTGACTCCCCAAAAGGTTAGGGACTGATAATTCACTCCGCAAACCTTTGTTTCCCCCAGACTTTTTATTCAGAAGAATATTTCCTCCATTTTTTATTTCTGAAAATTTTTGGAAAAGTTACTGGAATTGTGTAATGAACATCTGTAAGCCTTTCACCTAGTTTATTAATTGTTAATATTCTGCCCCTCTTGCCTTCCCTCTCTCTCTCTCTGCACACACACACTCACACATTTATTTGCATTATTTATGGGTAAGTGGTTGGCATCAGTATAAATACTTTAGCATGAACGTCCAGAGAACCAAGACGTTCTCACGCCTCACTGCAGGACCATTATAACACTCAGGAAGTTGGACACTGATACAAAATTATTATCTAATATGCAGTCCATACCCCAATCCCGCTGGTTGCCCCAATTATGCCTTTTATAGCAATGTTTTCCCCCAGGACATAACTAGGGATTCCATATTGCATTTAGTTTTTATCTCCTTAGTTTATAATAGTTCCCCAGTCTTTAATTTATTTTTTTGGTCTTTCACGATATTAGGAATTTTGGAGGCTAGGACTCCAAAACACAAGATATTTTATTTTGAAGACTGTTTCTTAATTTTGACCTGATTGTCTCCCCACTATTAGAATCAGCTTGAGCATTTGTGGGAGAAATATTCACATGTGCAACAAATCTGGGACTTGAATTCAGATCAGTCTATAATGACACAGAAGCCAGCTCTTGGCTACTCCATGCTACTGCCC
Organism: Equus asinus; assembly: GCF_041296235.1. Taxonomy (NCBI): domain Eukaryota; kingdom Metazoa; phylum Chordata; class Mammalia; order Perissodactyla; family Equidae; genus Equus; species Equus asinus. The sequence continues at coordinate 16,352,193 of NC_091809.1, forward strand.
CCTCCCCTGGGGCTGAATTCTGGATCTGCCCTTTTCCAGCTGTGGGACCCTGGCTGAGGAACTTGGCTCCTTAATGACTCAGTTTCTCCTTTTAGAAAATAGGGGAATCATGAATGCATTTCCCCTCTCAGGGTTTTTAGGAGATTTTGATAATGTGTGATTGCACACTGGCCAGCACATAGTAGGTGCTTTAGAAACAGCATCTGTTATTATAATAAGTAATTGTAAAAATGAGACTCTTGATGCCCACGGGGGGGTTGATTTTGGTGAGCTGGTCATCAGACAAGTTGGTAAATTTATCATGAAGTGAACTGGCTACTAGGAAAACAGGCCATAGGCGATGTGGTCTCTTCCCCGTGAAATGGTCCTAGCTGCTCAGGAAGAGAATGAGCTCCCCATCATGGGGAGCATTCAAAGAGTGACTTGCCAGGGAGGCCAGCAGGGCGGCCTGCTTCACGCGAAGAGTTGGATGTGGCCCCTCTAGCTCCTCCCTGCTCTGCCCCATGCTGGGCTGGCCCGCTGGGATAGCATCTGTCTTGTTGTCCTCATTCCAGGAGCTGGTGGAGTTTTATCAGCAGAATTCCCTAAAGGATTGTTTCAAGTCGCTGGACACCACCCTGCAGTTCCCCTTCAAGGAGCCAGAGAGGAGAGCTATTAGCAAACCAGCAGGTAGGAGGTCTCAGGCTGGGGGCCTGCAGCCCCAGCTCCTTCCCACTGTGGAGGGAAAGTTTGGGGGTGCCATGGGCTTTCCTTCCAGTGGGTGTGCAGAGGTCATAGCTGTGAAACAGCAAGAACTCCTTCCCACTCCTGGCTGTCCCTTTGTTCTTGAGTGGTTTGCTTGGATGGAAGAGGGGACCAGGGGTTACTTTGTATTTGGGAAGATGAGGACACTAGGAACAGAAGGATCCTCATCTATACCTTGTAAGCCTATATTTTTGTATCAATATCAAGGATTATTTAGTATCTATAACCTTCTCCCACAAAAAGGCAAGACCTTTAGTGCACTCTTACTTTCCTTTCTCTTTGCATCTCTCACCCACCAGGTTTGTTGAAATTGTCTGGAATGCTGGCTACAGTTTTCTATGAATTAAAACAATTATGACCTATTTTAGGAATCCTTTCTTGACAGTTGCATTTAACTTTGAAAATATAGTATCAAGAATTATTTAGACTCCATCTATATTTCTTGTTTTCCATGTTTTTCTTTATTTTTTAAATTCCTCATTGTGATTCAAATTTCATTTTGCTGGAGTGTATTCTGGAGAACGTTTTTCAGAAAAGTCATACAGGCGGTATAGTGTCTAAATTCTTATATGTCCGAAAGTTTTTAAAAGAGGGATTTAAAAATTAATTATTGTTAAACTGTTATATTGTTTAAAAAGCAACACCAATGTAACATCAGGACTCTGAGACAACAATTGCCTCTATTCTCATCACCCAATCGAATAAATATTTCTTTTTTTTCTTTTTTTTGAGGAAGATTAGCCCTGAGCTAACAACCAGCAGTCCTCCTCTTTTTGCTGAGGAAGACTGGCCCTGAGCCAACATCCGTGCCCATCTTCCTCTACTTTATATGCAGGACGCCTGCCACAGCATGGCTTGCCAAGCGGTGCCATGTCCACACCCGGGATCCCAACTGGTGAACTCCAGGCTACCGAGAAGCGGTGCCACCGGGCTGACCCCCAAATAAATATTTCTATCTGTCTGTGTGTTACTTATTTGTCCTGGTGGATATATGGGTGTTCAGTCTTGGCATATTTGCAGAAATACTACAAATTAATTTTATGTTCTACAATGTTGCTTAGTATTGTACTATGGAAAGTTTTTCATTTCTTTTTTTTTTCCTCTTATTTTTCCCCCACTCCCTCTCTGTTTTTGGACCCTTGGTCCTCCTTGAGATATTAGCGTTAACAGCCTAGAATGAAATTTTCCACATCTTTCCTCTGTTCTTTTTATTATAAATATGTACAAACCATTTAAAAAATTTATAAATGGTATTATTTTCTAAATTTGGATGCCGGTTGGGCTGGAACGATGATTCCAGGAGTACAATGGTGGCCCCACCAGAGCACAGGGCACCCGAGGTTCTGCATAAAGAAGCATTGAGGGACCCTGCATCTTGATGTCACCCTCCTGAGAGCATTACCTTCCCTCACCTGTCTCCCTGACAGTGGGCAGGTGTCTGCCCCAGGTCCTTCACCCACCTCTGCTCTTCCCTACACAGCTGGAAGCACCAAGTATTTTGGTACCGCCAAAGCCCGCTATGACTTCTGCGCCCGGGACCGATCAGAGCTGTCCCTCAAGGAGGGTGACATCATCAAAATCCTTAATAAGAAGGGGCAACAAGGCTGGTGGCGAGGGGAGATCTACGGCCGGGTGAGTTGGGGGGAGCTTGGCAGCCTGGGGAAAGGGCGTGGGGGTGACCTGGTCATGGTGGAGCGGCCCTGGAATTGTGGAATGGAGAAGGTGGGGAGTGGCTCACGTGGAGGTCTTCCCGGTCGGACGGGAGGAAGGGACATTTCATTTCACAGAGATTTCATTCATTTATGCAACTTACATTTGTTTATTGCATTTATTTTCTATGCGCCTGGCATTCTGCTGGGTGCCAAGGAGACAGAAAAAAATCCAGTACAATCACTGCCTTCATGAAACTTGTAGTCCAGTGAGGAGAATAGACCTGCAACCAAGCAGTTACAATGTTGCATGATCAAGTTGAGATGGGGAATCACAGGGCAGCATGGGACTCCCCCCGAAGGGAACCCCTGACTTACCGTGAGAGCAAGTCAGGACAACTTCTGAGAGACCAAGCTGATCACTGAGGGATGAGTAAAGTTAGCCAGGCTAAAAGGTCATGAGGGGGGCTGGGAGGAATTATTCCAGGTGGAAGGATCAGCATGTGCAAAGGCCCTGGGGTGAGAGAGTGATTGGCATGTTTGGGGAACATGAAGGCAGGGATTTGTGTCTATCTTGTTCACTGCAATGTCACCAGCGCCTGGAACACTGATCAGCACATAGTAGGTACTCAATAAATATTGAATGAGTGAAGAGGCAGAGCCAGGACTAACCATTTTTGCCTTTTGTGCTCCTTTGCCTGCTTGAATTCAGACTGTCAGGAAGGGGCCTCAAATTTCCTCAAAAAGTTTGTTTCTGCCTGGTTCTTATTTTTGTCTCACAAAGGCAGAGAGTCTTCTTTATTTCATCTGTTGATGAATTCCTAGCCACTAGAATACTGCCTCACTTGTAATGGTTTCTCAAAAATATTTGTTGAATGATGACAAGGACAGTGGTTAGGAGTTTACTTTCTACCTGGGGAAATGTACGTGACAAAATGACCTGGATAATTGCTTAAGTGTGCAGTGTTGTTAAGAACCATGGAGGGTAAGTTTAGTCTGCAGTGGAGGACAATTAGGGTTTGAGAGAGCCTTCTGGGGTGTTTAGGAAGGTCTGAGCTGTAAAGGATTCACCCATCCATCCATCATTTAATCCATCTGTCCATTCATCCATCCATCATCCATCCATCCTTCCTTCCATCAATCCACCCACCCACCCATCCTTCCATCCATCCATCCTTCTGTCCATCCGTCCATCCATCCATCCACCCATCCATCCATCCATCCATCCTTCCTTCCATCCATCCTTCCATCCATCCATCCATCCATCCTTCCTTCCTTCCATCCTTCCATCCATCCTTCCTTTCATCTATCTATCTCTCTGTCTGTCTGTCTGTCTATCTATCTATCTATCTATCTATCTATCCATCCAACTAAATTTATTAAGTATCTACTGTGTTGTAGGAACTATTCTAAGCTCTTTGGACTTAATGATGAATAAGACAGACAAAAATCTCTGCCCTGTGGAGCTCACATAAATAAATAACATATATAATCAATTAGATGCTGATAAGTGCCATGGAGAAAAATTCAGCGGGAAAAAAGAGATAAGGAGTGTTGGGGTGAATGGGGTTTGCAGTTTTAAGCAAGATAGTTAAGAAGTCCTTACTGATAAGGTGACATGTGAGTAGAGAACTGTAGGAAGCAAGGGAAATCAGCTGTGTGTATATCTAGGGGATGTGCTTTCTGCGGTAGCAGTTATGGCAGGTGCAAAGGCCCTGAGGTGGGAGCGAAGCTGCCTGGTGTGTTGATGAACAGCAAGAGAATGTGGAGAGGCTGCCCTGACTACTTCCTCCTCTCTTTCCAGGTTGGCTGGTTCCCCTCCAACTATGTGGAGGAAGATTATTCTGAATACTGCTGAGCTTCAGCATGCTGGCAGAGAGAGGAGAAACTCCAGGCTCTGAGCCCAGGACGAGCAGGCAGCTGGACCAGGGGCTGTGACAGGTCCTGGCAGGCTGAGAATCTGGGCTGGACTGTGGAGGGCCGGCATCCAGCTGGCAGGGCTCCTGGGGTGATGCCTTGTCATGGTTAATTTATAACACACTGATTTCTTCTTGGGTCCCCCGAGAAGGCGGGGCTCAAGGCAACCGCTTTTAATAAAATGATGAATGGAGGGGCCGGTGTCGTTCAGGAGGACCTGGAAGGGGAAAGATGTGGAAGGGCACCGGGGCGTGGAGAAAAGCCCTTTTACCAATCCCTGCCTTCTGGCGTTATCACTTTTCTCTGCCATTTAAAATAAGACCAGAAGAGGGAAACGCGACCCCATCTAGCAGGAAAGAATTTTACGCTCACGGATTCCAGATCACGAAAACCTGACTCTCACATGTTTTTTTCTATCATAGAACTTAATTCCTATTTGGAGCTCCTCCAATTCTGCGAAGTGGCAGAAACTTCATTTCAGTTAAGGCTGGGTCTTCCCCGTCAATTCTCCCCCAGATCATGTTTAAATTCCAGGGGATCCGGCATTAGGGCAGTGGGGAAACCCCTGGTCCTTGGTGGTTACCTTCTGTCACACTGCCACCTGCTGACATGTCATGGCATCCGCGTCACCTTTGGTTCCTCTGCATCTTCCACATGCAGGACATCTGGCTGTTTCCCCTTATATGCTGGGTGGAATGACTATACAGCCTGGTGTACCCAGGACAGTCCTGACTCTTGTCCTGGTGCAGTTATTAATCATGATTCTTTTCATTCTCCAAAGCATCCTGGTTTGAACGATACATAATATGGCCACCGTCTTAGGTTGGGCTTCTCCAGAAGCAGAGCCTGAGACAAGGATTTGGGCCTGCAAAGTTTATCTGGGAGGTGATCCCAGGAAGCAGCTGGAAGGGAGTGGGGAAGAGAGATGGGAAAGGGAAGGAGCCAAGACAGGGAGCATTGATGAGCAGGTGATGGCTGTGGGCAATGGGGGAACTCATTCTTTTTTGGGGACCTCTGGAAGTCAGTGTAGAACATGGCTTGGAGATGAGGGGCAAGGGAGCTGGGGTATGTCCACCAACTTCCGTCAGTCAGAGCCTGAGAGCTGCTCGTGATAGGTGGTGCCTGCTCTGGTGGCCAGAGAACCACAGGTGATTTTGGAGCCATTAATCTGTATGGATGTTGTCTGTGCTGGGGAGCTATGAATGGGACACCAACAGGGTCTGCTACACTCTCTCTAAATACAGAGAAATGGCATGCACACCCTTTTACAGCCATCTCTACTCAGTGGATGGCCGCCATATGCAGGATGTGGGGAAACTCTGTAGAGCTTGCTAAATCCTGGAATCTGAGGGCTCCAGGAAACCTTCTTTTTCTCATATCACTCTGAAGGCATCTAGACTGGGGATGGGTAGGTAAGACAGAAGGGTGCATCTCTGGACCCATCTCTGAGTTTAACTATCTTTTCCCCCGCCCAACTCTTCCTGTCCACATTGGGGAATCGTGATATCTTTTGTTGCAAGAGAAGTCGGCTGAGCCTGATAAATGCTCTTCCACATATATGGCCAGACTTTTTTGTTTTTTTTACTTAAGACTTTATATTATGGCAAAATACACCTAACATAAAATTTACCCTCCTAACCAGTTTTACAAGTGCAGTTCAATAGTCTGACATATTCATGCTGTTGTGCAACTAGTCTCCAGAATTTTTCATCTTGCAAAACGGAAACTCTGTCCCTATTAGGCAGCGACTCCCGATTTCCCCCTCCCCCAGGCCCTGGCAACCGCTCCGGCCAGACCTTCATCTGGAGTCCTTCAGGGTTAGATTTTTTGAGGCTCAAAAGCCAAGATTCAGAATCTCTAAGTAAGCTTTTGAAGTTCCAAAGCCCAGATGTTGCTTCTTTGCAAAATCTCCTGCAGGCTGTAGGAATAGCCTTTAAGAGAAAAAAACGATGGTGGCCAGGGCTGGGGAAGGGTCACGGAGTGTACGTTAATTTGGGGAAAAATAGTTAATCCTTCTAAATATTACCCCACCACACTAGTAACGGAGGCAGCCCCGCGTGTCGAGCGTTCAACATTGCCTGGCGCTGTGATAGCAAGGGCTTCGTACCCATTATCTAATCGAATCTTGCCATCAGCTTCCTGGGCCGTTGAGCATCGTGGCCGAGGATCCAGGGGGATTCCAAGGTCAGCTCCACCTCTGTAGAATTAGCTGTCACATGTTGGGAAAGTGACCTCACCTCTCTGAACCAGAGAAAGACGAGACATCACCTGTCCGAGGGCACAGAGTTAGTTAGTGTCTAAGCACAAAGCCACCCTCTTAACCATCACTCCAGTGGCTGGGGGGGACCTTGGCATATGCATGTTCTCTCCCCAGCCCCAGGTAAGCCAGTCCCCAGGCAGCACCTGTGCACACCCAGCCAGGTGCAGGATTCGGGCTCCAGAATCTGGTGTGAAGTGTTTTCCATGTTTGAAGGTCCATGTAGCTGGAAAGAGGGTGTTGGGGAAGGAATGGAGTCATAAGGGGTCAGGGGTTATGGGGGGGCATCTGTACTCCTCATCACTCCCCTCTGAGCCATGCTGTGAACTGGCCTAAGGCAACTACCCGGGTTGTCGAGTGCAGTGGTGTTGATGAGGTTGAAGTCACGGGTTTGTTCTTGGAGGTCCTGAGCATCACTGTCCTTCAGCGCCAAGCTGAACTTTGACCCCAGCCATGCCTTGACCTCTCACCCCGGTCTTGGGGGTCTGTGGCTGAGCCTTTAAGCCCCAGCCCAGGGTAAGCTGTGTCAGTCACCTTAGGCTAAGTGTTGCTGCAGTGAACAAATTACTCCCCCCCATCTCAACATCTTGCACACCAGTCCTTCATGCGTTGGCCTCAACTCTGCTGAAGAAGGTTCTGGAAGGAAAAAGCACTGAAGGAGCAGCACCATTGGAGACATCCAGCCTTGGGAGATGCCAGGCTTGCAGCAGAAGGAAAAGAAAGACGGCAGGACCACTTGGTGGCTCTCGACGTTTCTTCTGGAGAATGGCACACCTCTCTTCCTCTCACATTTCACTGGCCAAAGCTGGTCCTGACATCAGGCCAGGGGCGACACCCACAGGGCAGAAATGTTTCATCCTCACAGAGGGGGAGGCAGTGAATACTTGGAACGAAAGCAGGATCTGCTGGAGAGACCTTGACATCCTTCGTTCATTGATTCATTTCGCTCACGTTTGTGATAAGCGGTTAGTGTTGCCGGCTGTGATGGGCGGAACTGCGTCCCTCCCACATTTGTGTGTTGAAGTCGTAACCCCTCCAGCACCTCAGAATGTGACTGTAGTTGAGATACAGCCTTTAAAGAAGTGATTAAGTTAAAACGAGGTCACTAGGGTGGGCACTATTCCAGGGTGACTGGTGTCCCTTATAAGGATTGGGACATACATTCGCTGACCCCGTGAGGACGTGGCAAGAAGACGGTTGTCTACAAGGCAAGGAGAGGGGGCTCAGAGGGAACCAGCCCTGCCGACACCTTGATCTCGGACTTTCAGCCTCCAGGACTCTGAGACAATAACTGTCTGTTGTTTAAGCTGCCCCGTCTATGGTCCTTTGTTACCCCAGCCCCGAGTGAACGAATACGCCAGCTTTGTGCCACGTGAATGAATCAGGACAGACCTGCCTGCAAAGTGCATCTGATCTAACCGGGTCCTCTAACAGTCACCTAGGCGATCAGAACACGGAGTGATGAGTTTCACGATGAGGGAAGCAAGGAGGCTATGGGAAAGGAAACACACCTAATCCCGTCTTGGGTTGGAGCGATGGTCAGGGAGGGCTCTCTGGAGGAGGAAACATCTCCGGGGGGGGAGGGGGGCCTGAACAATGAGCTGGAGTTATTTAAGAAAAATGGGGTAAGTTTTTTCCAGGCGGAGGTGCAAGGGAGTGCCTTGTGGATTTGGGGAACTGCAAGGGGTTTGCTTTGCTTAGAGGGGGAGAGAGAAAGGGAGGGGCTGGCGAGGTTGTTGGATCAAGCCCAGCAAGACCTGATGCGAGATCTGCTTTCTCACGTGTCCCCCAGAGGGACCAGGAAGAGAGAGGGGGTGATGGCTTCCCGGAAGACACCTGCTGGAGGAGGCCACTTCTTGCTGGGAGGGTAGAGAAGATGAGGGGCCTCATCTGGGTGTGCCTGTTGATGGCTGGGGACCTGGGTTCAAGGGAACAGCTGTCACCCCAATATGCTGGCACAGAAAGACAAAGGAACGTGCTGCATAGATGTTTCTTCCTCCAGGAAGCCCTCCCTGAACATCCCCCAAACCAAGATTGAATTAGATATGTATCTTTCCCATAGCTTTCTTGCTTCCCTCATCATAGAAATACCGCCCCCATTGCAACGAGCCCGTGGACCCCTAATTTGGAAGTTCTCCGGCGTTGGCTGCCTGAGGGCACACACCCATACAGACACACAGGTGCGTGGACACGCACACAAGTGCTGTATCAGCTTGCTCGGTCTGCTGTGAAAAAGTTCCACAAACTAAGTGGCTTAAACATCCAAAATTTACCGTCTCACAGTCCTGGAGGCTGGAAGCCAAGATCAAGGTGTTGGCAGGGCCGTGCTCGCTCTGAAGCCACAGAGAAGCATCCGTTCCAGGCACGTCTCTTAGCTTCTGCTGGTTTCTTGGCTTGCAGTGGCGTCATTCCAGGGACCTCAGGGCGTCCTCCCTGTGAGCGGGTCTCCCTCCTATAAGGAGGACTAAGCGCCCTCCCCACTCCAGGATGACTTCAACATAACTCATTACACCTGCTTTGGAAAGATGCTGTTTCCAAAGGACGTCCCATTCTGAGGTCGTGGGGGGGTCAGGACTTACAGGTGATCTTTTACAGGGATGCAGTTCAACCTATAACACACACATAAACGTAACCAAAAGCCCTCGGAAAGATACGCCCACAGGCAACAGGCCAAACGGACGCACAGATGGGCACGAAGAAACACAGTTGCCCAAAGATACACAGACGGTAAACCCACCAAATAGGGATTCATAAGTGCAAATATTCCCCACCCTCCTCACATGACCGGCAAGCAGATGTGCAGACGGACACGGACACAGACAAAGTGTTTATGCGCACAACAGCAGGCAGACCCTTCTTGAGACACAGAGACGCAAACAGACTGCTCCCCTTGCAACAAACCAACAGGTCCCAGACTCAAATCCCACCCCACCCTCCACCTCCATAAAACATCAAAAAGCAGACTGGAAAATGAATAGAAACGCATACACACGGGCGCAAAAAAAAAAAAAAAAAATTACCTGCAGGCGATTGCGTGGGCGCGCATCCGCACACGTGCACGTGTCGTGCTGGCGTATATACTCAGTCAGGCACAGAAACACACCCTACACGCTCACAGTGCTACCTCCGTGCACAACACGTGGTCCCCGAATTAGACACACACACACACACACACACATGCTCTCCAATGGACTCGCTCACACGCCCTGCCCTGGGCACTTCCCGACTGAGAGGAAGACATCCACATGTGAAATCAGCGGATAGGCTGTCAACACAGATACCCACCGGATCACACAGGGACATTTAGGAGCATCATAAATAGCTGGTCCCAAATTAAGGCCAAGCTTGCCCCCTGGTGGACAGTCGCAGTAGCGCACCAACTTCCTCTGCGGACGCCTGGATCCCTGCTCCGGGCAGGGAGGAGGGGAAAGAGGAGAAAAGCGCGTGTGCGCGTGCGCGCTTCCTTGTTCTGGAACCTGTATGTATAGACCCCGTTTTGGGGCACCGGAAAGGGCTTCTGATCAGCATTATCACGCTGCTCAGTGATACCCCGCATTCATTCACCAAAAACCACAAGGAAGGACCCACCCAGGGGGACCCACTGAGGTCTCACGGCAGATTCTTGCTGGATACAAACACTCCTGGAGGCATGCGGCCAGGATGGGAGGAGCGGGAGAAGCACAGAGTCGGAGGAACCTGGAGGGACGAGAGGTTTCTTGGAAGGGGAAGTTGGCTCTGGGGCTTTGAAGGGTAAACATGTCTATACTGTTGAGAAGGCTGTAGGGGGACGGGGTTTTACCCAGAGTCGTTTTCTGGGTCCTGAAGTCTCTTCCCACTTCTTTAATCCCTTCCAGAGGCCTCAGCTTGAACTGTTGTGTCCGTACCCTGTACCTTCTGGAAGAGAAATGCTTTGTTTGATCCAAAGGAATGACTTTCTCATGGTGGAATTTCAATGAAGGCAGGCGTGGCGCAGATTTTCTTTCCTTTTAAAACCCGTTTGTTGAGGTACGATGGACGTATAAAAAGCTCTACATGTGGATATATACATCGCGATGAGTTTGGGAATATGTTTTTACCCACAAAACCATCCCCACCATCAAGGTCGTAATCATATCCGTCACCTCCCACTTTCCTCCTGTGGCAGATTTTTAGGTAGGACCCTGTCACACTTCACGGGGACTATTGACAGGGGTAAAGCCTGTCCTCAGGGACCCAGCACGCTGCGTTTCCTTCGTGTTAGAGTCTGGAGACTCAGGTCCCAGGAGATCCTTCCCCGTTGGGTCCCCGCGGCGCCAACTCGAGGCTGTGTGCTGCCCCCTAGTGGCCGTCCCTGATTTGGCTTCAGCACCCAAAGCTTGCTTTCTGCTCAGACTGCTCCAAGAAGGTCAGACCGCTAAGGGCAGACTCGAAGTCGGGGTTACCCTTAGATTATCGAGGGGACACCTGGCTTGTTTCCACCTTTTGGCTATTGTGAACAATGCTGCTTTGAATACTGGTGTTCAGATTTCTGTCTGAGTCCCTGTTTTGGGTAAATACCCAGAAGTGAAATTGCTCCATTGTATGGTAATTCTATGTTTTCTTTCTTGAGGAACCGCCATCCTGTTTTCTGCAGTGGCTGCACCATTTTGCATGCCCCCCAGCAATGTGCAAGGGCTCCAACTTCTCCACATCCTCACCAACACTTGTTCTTTTCTTTCTTTTTTAAAATAAAAGTCATCCCAATGGGTGTCAGGTGGCCTCTCCTTGTGGCTTTGATTTGCATTTCCCTAATGCTTATCGATGTTGAGCACTTTTCACAGATGGAGAGTTTTGAGAGAGAATTCAATTTAAGAATGGAAGTGGATGCCTTGGAATTAGGATCAGGTGTCTGATCTATAGTTCTCAGGGATGACCTTTGAAAACTGGGGCTGAATCTGATGTGGGGTCGGTGAGCCGAGGAGTCGAAAGAAAGATTTCTTGGACTCTCAAGATCTGGCAGTAGTGCTCTTTTATTTAGAGAATAGTGTAGAATAGCATGGGGACAGGACCCATGGGCAGGCAGAGCTGCTGTGTGGAGACAGGACCCACGGGCCGGAGTTGCTGCTGCCCCCGCTACTGCTGCAAACATGGGTGGAGAGTAAGGCTAAATGTAAGGCATAGGTATGTGAGTTATCTCTTTACAAGACAAAGGAAAGAATATGAAAAAAAATTAAAATGGTATCAGTGCAGGTGGGGTCTGGTTATTGGGTGATCCCATGACTTTTAGATAAGAATCAAATCGGATTAAGTAAAGGTCAGAAGCCACCACCCCAAATCAGTTACATGAGGTTGCCAGACAGTAACCAACTTAAGTTCTTGCCTTCCCCATTAAGAGTTTCTAGAGACAAGGTCATCTCCCTTCCTTCACAAATGCAAATGTCTCTCAAAGGGCAAGCAAACTCTGCTCCTCAGAGCCTGCTTCTCATCTGCAGTTTTAAAATTAACCGGCCTAAAATAATCCTCATCAGAATCTTTATACTAATGCCTTCCTGCCCCTTCTCTGTCTCCCCATGATGTTATTAGAAAAGCAAACAGCACTGATTTTTGCAAGATGTTGCTGACCCTCTGGCCGGTTCTCGGGAGCTTCAGTTTGTCTAGGATCTCGATGTCTTCCTGCCCTTTCTCTGTGGTAAAGATGAAAAGTGGTAAACAGGATTCGAAAACTTCTACTTTCTCAGTTGTCTGTAAGCTTGACGACAGTGGCTCCAAATAATGTGGCCATCTCTTCCTTCTTCTTAGATCCAGAACTTAGGAAAGGCTTCCATTTTCTCCATCAGTGCTTGTTGGCCCAGCTCCTTGCAGGCTGTGGTCTTCCCAAAGCTGCCTCCTGGCTTCTCGTCACTCCTATGTCCTGGTCCCTGGCTGTCATCATTCTCCTGGTTGGTTTTTCTCTTCACCTCCGGGCCAGTGTTTTCCAGTCTGTTTTGTGACCCCTCCCTCTGCTGCTGTTTTCTCCAAAAGCTCTGTTGCTTAGCTATGTTGAGCTACAACATAGCAAAGTGTCTACAGACACTTTGGGGGTTTAGTTAGGGTAGATGGTGCCAGTTGCTGTAACAAAAGCCCTGAACTCCTAATGGCTTAACACAGTAGACATTTATTTCTCGTTCAGTACTCCAATGTGGTTGTTCTCAGTTGGGTGACTATCCTGGGTGGATCCCATCCAGCGGTCATTCAGGGACCCAGCCTTCTCCCATCTCATGGCTCTGCCATCTGTAGACATCCCCATCCGTCCTCTGCTGGATCCTCTATCTGGCTGGCAGATGAGCCAAGAGAAAGTGGAGGTTTGGAATATGGGCAGGATATTTCGTTGGGCCATGCTTGGAAATGGCGTCCGTCTTCCCCTTGCATTCCCATTGGCTGGATCTCGGTCCCCTGGCCATGCCTGGCTGCAAAGGAGGCTGGGAAATGTCCTGTATCTGTGTACCTAGGACCAAAGGGGGAACAGTTTGCTAAACAACTAGTGAGTCTCTGGCCCATTGAGAGATCTTATTCACACCATGGCTATGATTTCTCTCTCTGTATACTCATCAAATTTTCTATCTCTAGCTGCACATTTCTGAGGCTAGATCTGCAGTAGATTAAAGATGGCTTTTCTGTTGGCTCAGGGTGAGGGGTTGGGGCACAGTTCAGGGGCGAGAGGGAAAGAGAGAAGCTTAACCAACATTTGGCTAACAAGCATTTTGTTCCCATTGATCAGTGGGGACAAGCAGTTCAGTTAATCATTTATGAGGCAAAGAATGGGAGTTTGGGGGCAGGGGAGTCTTTGTCTGGGCTTGTCCTAGGTCAACAAGGTGGGGCATCCATAAATCTTATCTAAGATGTAAGAGAACATTGGTTTCTTGCTGTTTTCCGGAACACAAAGAATAAGGAAGGTAGTTTCTTAAGCTTCCCTTTTTTTCCAGAATCACGGGACTCAGATAAGATTCAACATTGTCAGAGGGAGGTGGCTCCTCAGTCCCCAGCGCCCTCCCCCACCAGGGGATTTCCCAGTTGATAATTTTCAGAAGAAATTTCCCAATTTGAACCTCAACTCTTACATGCCTTGAGATTGGGAGTTGGGCTACATCAAAATCACCCACAAGAGGAAACTTTGGAAGGTGATGGACACGCTTGTGGCCTTGTTGGTGGTGATGGTTTCACAGGTGGAAAAACATCCCCAAACTCATTGTGATGTACACATTCAGCAAGTACCACTTTTTATACGTCAATCATACCTCAATAAACTGATTTGAAAAAGAGAAAGGTAACCCACCCCATGCCTGACTTCATTGAAATTCCACCATTAGAGAGTCATTCCTTTGGATCAAAGTATTTCTCTTCCAGAAGATAGAGGGTGCTGACAACAGTTCATGCTGAGGCCACTGGAAGGGATTAAAGAGGTGGGAAGAGTCTTTAGGCCCCAGCAAATGGCTCTGGGTAAAGCCCTCTCCCCCTATAGTATGCTCCTCTGCCTTCTCAACAGTATAGACACATGGCTGTGGGTCAAATCTGCCGTACTTTCCTGTCTTTGTACAGCCCATGAGCTAAAAGAATAGACTTTACATTTTGTCGTTGTTGTTGTCGAGGTGGGGTTCACAGAACATAAGACCAGCCATTTAAAGTGGACAATTCAGTGGCATTTAGTGCATTCACAATGGTGTGCAACCCCCACCTCCATCTGGTTCGAAATCATTTCACTCCATAAGGAGACCTCATCCCCACCAACAGTCACTCCCCACTTCTTCCTTCTCCCAGTCCCTTGAGACTTATAGATTTACCTTTCTGTCTCTATAGATTTCTGTCTCTATAGATTTACCTCTTCTGGATATTTCGTGTAAATGGAATCATACACTCTGCGGTCTTTTGTGTCTCTCTTGCTGAGCATCATGTTTTCGAGGTCCATCCACATTGTAGCGTGTGTGAGTGCTTCACTCCTTTTCATGGCTGAATAGTATTCCGTTGTATGGCTATGCCACATTTTATTTATCCATTCATCCATTGATGGACATCTGGGTTCTTTCTACCTTTTGGCTACTTAGAATAGTGCTTCTGTGGATGATTTGTATGTTTTTAAATGGCGGAAGAAGGTCAAAAGAAGAATGATATTCCAGGACCTGTGGAAAGTATATGAAATTCCAATTTTTGTGTCCACAGATAAAGTTTTATTGACACACAGCCACACCTGTTCTTAATACCTGTGGCTGCTTTCACATTGTAACAACAGAGTTGCCACAGAGACCCCCAGGGCTTGCAAGGTTGAAAATATTTGCTACCTGACCCTTTACAGAAAGAGCCGCTGACTCGTTGGCAAAGGAGGCACAAAGCTGGTTATTAGTCATCTCCTTTGCAAGCTCAGCTGGGATGATATAATAAAGCTCTGTGGTTTCCTCTCATATGTTCTCCCACATTTTGGAGCTGCAGCCAAATCAAGAGAGAGCCCCATTGTAATATCCTGTAAAAATAACATAGGTATGTATTTGTATGTTGTATAGAGCAATAGTGATGGTAGCTGATGTATATTTACTGTGTGCTTACTCCTCTGCTAAATGCTTTTCATGTATTATTTCATTTGGTTCTTATGACAACCATGTGAAGCAGATGTATATTTTTTAGTAGATGGGGAAACTGGGGGTCAAACACAGATATGTGTTAAGGTCACATGTTAAATGGTTGGAGCTGGAATGTGAATGTTATGGGTTGAATTGAGTCCTCCCAAATTCATACGTTGGAGCCCTAACCGCCAGGACCTTAGAATGTGACTATTTGCAGTTAAGATCTTTAAAGAAGAATTAAGGTAAAATGAGGTCGTTAGGGTGGGTGCTAATTCAGTAGGACTGGTGTCCTTATAAGAAGAGGAGATGGACACAGACACGCGTGGAGGGAAGACCATGTGAGGACACAGGAAGATGACAGCCACCTACACGCCAAGGGGAGAGGCCTCTGGAGAAATTGACTTTGCTGATATCTTGATCTCGGACTTCCAGCTTCCAGAACCGTGAGAAAATAAGTGTCTGTTATTTAAATCACCTAGACTGTAATATTTGTACAGCAGCCCTAGAAAACGGTTACAGTGAAACTCATGCTCTCTGCCAGAAGAGCAGGTCCTCTAAGCTCACAGAATCTATTGTCCCTTGTTTGGGCTGCATCCTTCAGACGTCCCTCTCTTTCCAGAACCTTCTTTTCTCTCAGAGGCTTAGGCTTAGAGGCTCATTTTTCTTCTTCTTTAGATCCTTAGAAATCCACTTCCTTCTAATTCTGGCTCCTGTCTGCCTGGGCTCTGGGGGCCCTTTACTTGGGGAGTGAATATGATGATTTATTACTTTCCTTTCCAAGTTTCTTCACTTTTACATCTTCTTCCGCTTCTACTTCTGGTATTTTCTGAAGTCTAGGGTAACACTTCCTCTAGCTGTTTCTTCTGCCTCTTGCGAGATGGAATGATAATCAAAAGCAAGGGGGGAACTGAGTTTCTGCAGCAATTCGCAGAGGGAGAGTGTGTGTACAGCAGGGCTTCCAAACACCAGGAAGGGGTTGGAAAAGCAAATGACACTTTCACCCAACAGCGTCCAGTGCAGATTCAAAAGAGTATGGCTGAGGGGCCGGCCCGGTGGTGCAGTGGTTAAGTTTGCACTTTCCATTTCGGCAGCCCGGGGTTCACCGGTTCGGATCCCGGGTGCGGACATGGCACCGCTTGGCAAGCCATGCTGTGGTAGGCATCCCACATATAAAGTAGAGGAAGATGGGCACGGATGTGAGCTCAGGGCCAGTCTTCCTCAGCAAAAAGAGGAGGGTTGGCAGAGATGTTAGCTCAGGGCTAATCTTCCTCAAAAAATAAAATAAAATAAAACTAAAATGTATGTTTTAAAAAAAAAGGAGTGTGGCTGAGCTGTAACTACAGATGAGGGAGGGACTTCCAAGAAATATTTCTTATCAATCAGGGTACAGTTAGGAAATAGAAACTCTGCCCATTTTTGTTGCTTCATTTTAATTTTTAAGGAAGTATAGCTACAAGCTGTTTCTCGGTTTTCCAAGGTCAAATGTATTTATCGCTGAGAAATGAGATCAGCCCTGTATGAAAACAAATCGAAGAGCTTGCATTTCACTGGAGAAACTCAAAACTCGTGTCTTTTGGTGCATTTATATAGCATAAAATAATCTGGTCCCTTTATATAGAATGCATAATAAAATAACTTGGCAGAATAGTGGCAACTCTTTATTTTGGAGCCAATCTTATCAACTTTATCAAGGAATGATTTATGTACAACCCACTGCTTCCTTTCACCGTGTAAAATTTGATGAGTTTTGACAATCTCTGTCACAATCAAGATACAGAAATTTTCCGTCATCCCCCTAACTTTCCTCAAGTCTTTTTCTAATCCATCCCTTCCTCCACTTCACCCTGGGCAACCACCGATTTGTTCTTCTCTTGCCCCATATATACGATCTGCATCCTCTAGAATTTCCTGTTTTTGGACTATGTGATAGCTAATTTTATTTGTCAACTTGACTAATCGTGATGAGTAGTTTGGTTAAACACCAGGCTAGATATTGCTGATAAGGTATTTTTCAGATGTGATTAACGCTTAAGTCAGTAGACTTTGAGAAAAGCAGAAGACCCTCCCTAATATGGGTGGGCCTCGTCTAATCAGTTGAAGATCTTAAGAGCAAAGACTGAGGTTTCCCAGAGATGAAGGAATTCTGCTTCCAAACACTAACACAGAAACATAGAAATTCTGCTTGAGCTTCCAGACTTTGGACTCAAGACTGCAGCATGAACTCTTACCTGAGTCTCCAGCCTCCTGGCTTGTCCTATGGATTTTGGACTTATCAACCCCTACAATCGCATGAGCCAATTCCTTAAAATCTCTCTCTCATTGGTTTCGTTTCTTTGGAAAACCCTGACTGATACAGAAATCTTCCAGTATTTACTCTCTTATGTTTCGTTTCCTTTCCTCAGCATAATGTCTTTGAGTTTCATCCCTGCCACTGAGTGAATCAGTGGTTCATGCCTTCATTGTGTAGACACACCCACCACCTGTCAGTGGACATTTGGATTCTTCCCAGTGTTCAGCAACTGTGAATAAAGCTGCTGTGAACGTTTGTTTGTGAGTCATTCTGTGGATATGTGTTTTTATTTCTCTCGGATAAGCACTGTATGATCCAGTAAGCCCACTTCTGGGTATATATCCAAAGGAAATGAATCCAAGATATTGAAAAGATATCTGCACTTCTGTCTTTATTGCATCATTATTCACAATAGCCAAGCTATGGGAACAACCTAAGTGTCTGTCAACAGATGCATGGATAAGGAAGACATGACATGTATATGATGGAATATTATTCAGCCGTGAGAAGGAAGGACATTCTGCTATTTGTGACAATATGGATGGACCTCGAGGGCATTATGCTAAGTGAGATAAATCAGACAGAGGAAGACAAGTACTGTATGACCTCACTTATATGTGGAATCTCTGGAAAGCTGAACTTGTGAAAACAGAGAATTGAATGGTGGGTTGCAAGGTGCTGGCAGGTTGGGGCAATGGGGAGATGTTTGTCAAAGGGTACAAACTCGCAGTTATGAGATGAATAAGTTCTGGGGATCTGATGCACAGCACGGCGATTCTAGCCAACAATACCATATTGTATGCTTGAAAGTTGCAAAGAGACTGGAATTTAAATGTTCTCACGACAAAAAAAGAATTAATAATCCTGTGACTTGATGGAGACGTTAACTACTGTTATGGTGGTAATCATATTGCAATATATAAACGTAACAAATCAATGCATAGTACATTTTAAACTTAAAAAATACATGGATATATTTCCATTCTAGTTGGTAAGTCATGACTTCAATCCAATTGTGTCTAGCCTTTACCCTAAGTCATCCCACAATCCAGCTACTAATGAGTTAATGGCTGGCACCAGGGGTGGGACCTAGGATCTTGTCTGAGGCTCATAGTCAGTGTCCATTCTGATTGGTCTGTGCCTTGCCTAGACCAGGTATCCCATGCTTTGGATATCATCTGTGCAGAAAAATGTTGACATAATTGGCCCTTGGCTGGGGTCTGGGAATGTGGACCCTGCCATGAAGATTCTTGTGCACGGGGTTTACTGATGGAAGGCATTTAGCAGAGGAGGAGAGATGGAAGTGGGGTAGGACAGAGGAAAGAGCTGAGCAAGGATGTGGTCTCAGCTGGAGTCTAGCCACAGCCTAATCCCATGGGGAGCCCTGGAGCCTGAATAACACCACCGAGTTGATCTCAGTTTGGGGCAAGGGCTGGGCTTTTGCACCTTCGTGACCACCGGGTATTGGTTGTGGGCTGAGTCTGAGGGCATGTTCAGCTATTGGACTGGAAAGAAATTCTCTGGGGAAGGAGAAAGAAGCTTGAGTTGTGAGCAGACATCACTCATAGAAACTGGAGCATGGGTACCAGCTGCTACAGCGTAGATGGATAGGGAGGCATCAACAGTGTCCACTACGGGGACCTTCAATTAATTTAGGATGACTGGGGTTTTGGGGTAGTGGGGATGCCAGAGGGGAGACCAGTGTAAGACCAGGAAGGGTCTTGATGTCCATGTTAATGAGACTGGACTTTATCCTGAAGGTTATAGGGAGCTGCGGGTGGCTTTAGAATATAGAAGGAGCATGGTCAAGTTGAGTAAGGCTGCCCTGGACCACCTCACATTCAATGTGAGGATGCATGATGTCTCTGGGGTTCCTCCAGGCTGACCTCTTCACTCTTCAGTGTCCTTTGATTTCCCCTTTGCTGGGAAAATCACAAGGCGTCAGGCTTCCGCAACCACTTGACTAGAAGAGTGCATTTCCTCCACTCCATGCTTCCCCTTTTTCTCCCCTTTTGCCTGCCCTCATCCCCGAAGACCTCTGAAATCCAGCTTTTACAGACTTGGTCAGCACTTTTGGGTTTGAAACGTGGCTGGCATCTTGTGTGCTCAGTCACTCACCGAGCCTGAGACCCCATCTGTGGCAGGTGGAATAATGTGGCTCCCCCACCCTAAATTGCCCACATCCCAACCCCTGGAACTGTCAATAAATGACCTTACACATCAAAAGGGACTTGGCAGATGTGATTAAGTAAAGGATCTTGAGATGGGGAGATTTCTCTGGATTATCCAGGTGGGTCCAGTGTAAACACAAGGGTCCTTATAAGGGGGAGGCAGGAGGGTCAGAGGAGGGAGAATGAGAGAAGGAGGTTGGGGGTGGGGGGAGAGAGAGAGATTGTGATCAATGTATCTATCTATCTATCTATGGAAAGAATGAGAGAGACAGACTGTGATCTGTGTATCTATCTATGTATCTATCTATGTATCTATGTATCTATCTATGTATCCATCTATGTATCTACCTATGTATCTATCTATGTATCCATCTATGTATCTATCTATGTATCTATGTATCCATCTATGTATCTATCTATGTATCCATCTATGTATCTATGTATCTATCTATGTATCCATCTAGGTATATATCTATGTATCTATGTATCCATCTATGTATCTATCTGTGTATCTATGTATCTATCTATGTGTGTATCTATGGAAAGAATGAGAGAGAGAGAGGGAGAGAGAAAGTGTGTGTGTGTGAGAGAGAGAGAGAGAGATTTGAAGAGCCTACACTGCTGGTTTGAAGATGGAGGAAGGCATCTTGAGCTAAGGTTGCCTGCAAGTGGCCTCCAGAAGCTGCAAAACACAAGGAATGGATTCTTCTCTGGAGCTCCCAGAGGGAACACAGCTCTGCTGCCATCTTGATTTCAACCCCATAGGACTCATCTGGGACTCTGACTTCCAGACCCATAATATAATAAATTCGTGTTGTTTCAAGACTCTGAGTTTGTGGTGATTTGTTACGGGAGCAGCAGAAGACCCACCCACCAGCTCATCCCATTCTCATCTCTCGGAGGAATCTGGGCTTGATCGGAAAACTTCCAATTCTTTAGTCCAACCTCCAACTGTCAACTCCTCCTTTTGTCTCAGACTCCCCACCCACATCCTGATGTTACCTCGATTCTGTTCCGACTTCCTAGATTCTGAAATTCCCCTCCGTCTCCACAGCCCCTGCCCTAGACCAGACCACTGCCACTCTTTTCTCTTTCTTGGATCAGGCTCAGCCTTCTCCACGTCCACCCGCCCATGCCCACGTCCCGTGCCACACCTGCTCTTCACAGCACAAGTGTCGTAAAAGACCAGTCTGACCATTACTCCCTTCCTGAACCTCCTTCAAGTGCCCTGGGGGTAACGTCTAGACCCTTTCACTTGCTTTGGAAGATCTCGCATCAAACGATCTTCAGTGACTTCTTCAATTCAGTTGCGGCGGGTACCACATCTATGAGCAGCTGCGACCATTTAGCACAGCAGGATAGTATTGACAATAATAACCAATACCATTGAGCATTTAATCTGTGTCAGGCAGGATTTTGTGATTTTATCACGTGAAATCTCAAACCTTATTGTTGTCATTTTACTGATGGGGGAAAAATCACTTTTTGGTGTATTAGTTATCCCTTGCTGTGTAACAAATTACTCTCAAAGTTAACAGCTTTAAATAACACATTTTTATTTTCTTATAGTTTCTGAGGGTCAGGAATCTGGAGGTGGTGGCTTAGCTGGGTGGTTCTGGGTTGGGGTCTCTCATGAGGTCTGGGTCAAGCAGACAGCTGGAGATCTCAGTTTCTCCTCACATGGGCTTCACCGTTGTGACGCTCGAGTGTCATAACCACATGATGACCGGCTTCTCCTCAGCGAATGATGCTGGAAAGGAGGGGCACAGGGGAAGCCACAATGACTCTTACGACCTCAGATGTCACACAACGTCACATCCTGCTTTTTATGTTCATTAGAAGCAAGTCACTAAGTCCAGCTCACACTCGAGGAGAGAGGAAATAGGCTCCCCCTCTTGAAAGGTGGAGTATCAAAGAATTCGTGGACATCTGTCAAAGCCAGAACTCATTGTTCTGGCTGCCTCTGGGCTCCACATCCCTGGATGCATTCAACGAGGATTATAGAAGAGAGAGCAAGTCCTAGCACCCCCCCACCCCCCCCCCCCCCAGGTAGCAATGTTACCCCTCATTACTGCATCCCTCCCACAATGATCCTTTGGGACAGGACCTATTGTCTTTCCCATTCTGCAGTTGAAGACACTGAGGCCCAGCGAGGCAAGTCACCTCCCAAGATTACTTTGGGTGTCCCTCACAGAGCCAGGATTTGACCCCAGCTCCTATCACCACAATAACCGACACTTGAAGCTTTTCCTATGTGCCAGGCTCTGTTCTAGGCACATCACATTTGACCACTCCTTGGATGCTCATGTCAGCTCCACGAAGGAGATCCTACCATTAGTGGGCCCATCTTATAGATGAGAGTGTCAGGGTGTAGAGAGAGTAAGAACGTGCCCAGGATCACATATGACCAGCAAGAGGTGGAGATAGGATTAGAAACCCCAGGTGAGCTGGTTCTGGAGTCTGCTTTTATCCTCCAGTGCTTCTCTTAAACATAACACAGCTCTGTTTATCCTCCTTTTTGGTGGCATTTGCTGTATGGAATTTGCTGGCTCTTAACTGCAGCCCCACTGGGGCAAGTTCCCTTGGCAAATCTTCTTCCGTGATTGTAACTCCAAGGTGGGGATTTTGCCTTGCACGGAGCAAAAGCAAGGAAGCAAAGACAAGTTGGGTTTTCTTCCCAAGAACTTCGGCCTGGCCGTTCCACCTCACTTTTTAGCTTGTAGCAGATGCTCCTGGTGCCTGCCCACACCCGCGACCCTCAATCCCTCAGAACACACTAGACTGACATCTGCCAGCCACTGCATTTTGTTATGAAGAGGGTTACCCTCTGGAGCCTCAATCTGTGACTGACAGTAGCTGGTGGAGAAGTACCCCAGCTCCATTGCCCCTCAGTTGGGATAACTCAGAACAGGGTGCTCTGTGCTTTCTTCCAGAGGTGCCCAGAGAAGTTAAGCTCTAGTTTCTATGGAACTTGCTTGATAACACATCCACTGTGGGCTCTTTTCCTTTCCTGTCTCACTTCCCCCGTCTCTAGCTGGAGTTTTTTAGAGTCACCCTCTTGGTGAACTACTCTTACTAGAATCCTGGTCTCAGCATTTGCTTCTGGGGGACCCCAACTGAGACATTACTAGACCTCCATATTTATGAGATTGTGCATGTGTGTGTTGGGTTGGGGGCCTTGGAATGAGGTGAGAGTGTCGCTGTGAATTGTGCAGATAACGATGATATGAGCGGATATAGTGGAGAGCTGAAGGCAGATGAAACAGTTAAAACTTGAGACTGTGGGGTCAGAGGGTCCTGAATTCAAATCTCAGGTCCAAGTCATCTTGGACATCTCAGGACAAGTCTCATCTCTTCTCCAAACCTCAGTTTCCTTTTTGTGTTTTACTTTTTATTTTTTTAAACTTTTTATGAAGATTATGATAGTTTACAACCTTGTGAGATTTCCGTTGTATATTATTGTTAGTCATGTTGTAGGTACACCACTTCACCCTTTGTGCCCTTCCCCCACCCCCTCCCTTTCCCCTTGTAACCACCGATCAGTTCGCTTTGTCTATATGTTAACTTCCACCTATGAGTGGAGTCATACAGAATTCGTCTTTCTCTATCTGGTTTATTTCACTTAACATAATACCCTCAAGGTCCATCCATGTTGTTGTGAATGGGATGATTTTATCCTTTTTTATGGCTGAGTAGTATTCCATTGTGTATATATACCATATCTTCTTTATCCAATCATCAGTTGATGGGCACTTAGGTTGCTTCCACATCTTGGCTATTGTAAATAATGCTGCGATGAACATAGGGGTGCATGGGACTTTTGGAATTGCTGATTTCAAGTTCTTTGGATAGATACTCAGTAGTGGGATGGCTGGGTCATAAGGTATTTCTATTTTTAATTTCCTGAGAAATCTCCATTCTGTTTTCCATAGTGGCTGCACCAGTTTGCATTCCCACCAACAGTGTATGAGGGTGTGTTTTACTCTTTTAATAAAATAGGTGGGGGTGGGAATCCCCACTTTACGTTGTTGACATAATGAGGAAGTTAAATTTTGTTGGCAATGTACCTGCATAGTGCCTGGTATGTGATGGCTATGATGGTGGTTTTTATGGAGCAAGCTGGGAAAAGATCCTTGAGGTTGGGGCTTGCTTCATTGGGGTCAGGTGGTGGAAGTTCATTTGTTACTGGGTGCAATGAAAGAAGGTGATGAGAGATGAGAGGTAGATGTTGGTGGGGGAAAAAAAAGAGGGAAGGAGAGAGAGAACATAGTGACACAGCAGTCAGATCAACTTTTCTTCATGCCGATGAGACGAGAACATTAGGGGTTTGCCAAACTGTCCTCATTTAGTGGTGGAAGCTCAGCTACAAAGTCATGATGTACTGGCAGCATTAAGCAATGCTGGCTCCACCCCTGCCCTCTCCACACACACCCTGAAATTGAAAACCCGGAGAACAGAGAAAAGGTTCCCCTCTTTGAATGACAGAAACGCAGCACGATGTGGAGCTTCAGCTTGCTCCTCTTCTGGGGTGAGTGTGAGGCTGAATGGGGGTCTGGGGGAAGCCTGGGCTGGAAATAGGCTGTTGGGAGAAGGAAGGGTCATGGACTGTCCAGCTGAGAGATCATAGCTGTGGGCTGGACACTGCAAACACTTTCATTGGGGCTCCTTTGGCAAAAATCCCTCTAGCTCAGGGAATGCCACCTGTGTGGGAAGAATTCCTTTATAGCCATTCCCTTGACATGTATTTCCTGAGAATATACTATGTATAAGGTGCTGTTCTAGGCTCCAAGGATAAAGACGTGAATAAATAGACAAGGTTCCTGCTCTCATGGGGCTGACATCCTAGTGGGAGGGGTCGGGCAGAAAAGAAGTCACTAATAATAATAGCAACCACCCACTTAGCATCGTCCTAACTTCCTCAAATATAGAATGTATTCAACCTTCACAGAATCTCTCTGATACTGGGTTATTAGTAGCCCCATTTTACAAAGGAGAAAAACTGAGGCAAAAGAGATTAAATAACTTGCCCAAGACCACTTAGCTGGTAAGGAGTGGAGCCCGAATTTAGAACCGGGCAGTCTGGCTCCAGAATCTGTATGCTTTCTTACTACTCTATGCTGCCCCAAATAATGAATAAACAAAAGCATTTCAGGTGCTTCTTTCATAAGTGCTGTGAAAGAAGATGTTATAGAGTGTGGCTTGGGGTTACGTTGAAGGGGGAAGTCAGGGAAGACATTTCTGAGGGGGTGACATTTGTGCTGAGACAAGAACATTGGGATGGAGACTGTCTGTCTGTCCTCTGATTGCTCCTTCTTCAGGCATCAGTTTGTCTCATTTATCTCCTGTGTTGTGGTTTCCCTCACATGTCTTGTGAGTTTGGGTCATCGGTTCAAATCTAAGAATGAGGGACCTTTTCTAAGCAACAAGTGTGTTTTTCTTCTGTTGTTGTCGAGTGGATCAGTTTCCCCTATTTTCTGGAGTAGGAAACAGGTAAGATGAGATTAAGTGACTTTCTCGAGGACATAAGGTCAGGAATTGGTGAAGCCAGATTTTTAAACCCAGGTATTTTGATGCCAGAGTTGATGTGCTTAAATGTAATGCTCTGTCGCCTCTAATATGATTCATGAGCAAGAGAATTTCAGTCAGCAATAACGAATGGGAAAGTTGGGAGTTTGGGTCCGTGGGACTTGTTGACTGGCAGGCTTCATTAGAAGGAGCAGGTAACTCATGGACTCCAATGCTGTTACGTGAAGTTGTTGCTTTGGGATGTCAGCACTGGCATTAGCCATTAGCACCCCTTATTCTGCCCTGAAGTTAATCAGCAAAGAGCGATGATGATGACTTGGATGATGGTGATGGTAATGATGAAGATGAGAATGATGATGGTGGTGGTGATAATCATGATGGTGATGATGAAGTTGATGGTGGTGGTGGTGGTAATGATGGTGATGATGAAGATGATGGAGGTGGTGGTGGTGGTGGTGATGATGGTGATCACGATGGTGGTGATGATAATGGTGATGGTGGTGATGATGGTGGTAGAGGTGGTGGTGGTGGTAATGATGAAGATGAGAATGATGATGGTGGTGGTGATAATCATGATGGTGATGATGAAGATGATGGTGGTGGTGGTGGTGGTGATGATGGTGATCACGATGGTGGTGATGATAATGGTGATGGTGGTGATGATGGTGGTAGAGGTGGTGGTGGTGGTAATGATGAAGATGAGAATGATGATGGTGGTGGTGATAATCATGATGGTGATGATGAAGATGATGGTGGTGGTGGTGGTGGTGATGATGGTGATCACGATGGTGGTGATGATAATGGTGATGGTGGTGATGATGGTGGTAGTGGTGGTGGTAATGATGAAGATGAGAATGATGATGGTGGTGGTGATAATCATGATGGTGATTATGAGGACGGTGGTGATGATGATGATGGTGGTAGTGGTGATGACGGGGATGACGAGATGATGATGATGGTGGTGGTGATGGCGATGGTGATGATAGTGATGATGATGATGATGATGATGTGGATGTTGGAGAAGAGCTAAATGCTGGGGGACTGTACTGCCTTTTAGATATTTTAAAACACTAATCGTGGGACCGGCCTGGTGGCCTAGTGGTTAAGTTTGCATGCTCCACTTTGGTGGCCCAGAGTTTGCAGTTTCAGATCCGGGGAGCAGACCTAGCAGTGCTCATCAAGGCACACTGTGGTGGCTTCACACATGAAATAGAGGAAGATTGGCACAGATGTTTGCTCAGCAAAAATCTTCCTCAAGCAAAAAGAGGAAGATTGGCAACAGATGTTAGCTCAGGGCCAATCTTCCTCACACACACAAAAAACTAATTGCCCCACCCTCTCATGAAATTTTAATACTACAGATATAGTGTATATCTAATTATATATTACATGTGCATCTATATGTATCTTATACATAAAAGAGTAAGATTTTTTTTTTCATTTCTCCCCAAGAACCACGTTTTACCCTTTTGGAGGACATATCATTCCTTTTGAGAATGGACGTTTTATTGTATGTTTTTGAAAACCAGCTGGAGCTATTTTTGCAATTGAAAAGAAATTGAAGGCAATACGAACAAAATGAAAAGCAAACCTAAAGTGCAGAAAAGCAGGAATGGTTGCTGTGAAATATGCGAAATAATGTATGTTTGTCACTCAACAGGGTCTCTCATGCAGGATCACCAAACCTGAGGCCACGCCAGCAATAATTTTTAAGGTTGATCTCAAACAGCCTCTTGGTGGTTCACAATATTTTTGTTTTCTTTCTACACAGGGTGTTGTCGTATATATAGCTGTGAAACGCCCACATCAAGCCCGCTGGGATCAAAGTCATGGCGTAAGTTGGTCAAAGAGAATCCGTATGCCCAAAGTGGTGGGAGGATGTTTTCTGGAGAGGAGATTCTTTTGTTCAGAGGCTCACAGCTGAACACTTGCTAGGAGCTAGTTAGTGGCAGAACTAGGGATAACAACCAGGTCGCCTAGTTCCCACTCCAGGTTCTTTCCTTTGTGCCTTGCACTTGCTGTGTGACCTCAGGCAAGTCTCATAACCCCTCTCATCTTCGGTTTCCTCAGCTGTGAAATACAGATAATGAGGGTTCCTATCCCACAGGGATGTCATGCAGCTTGAATCAAAAGAGGTAACTTTGTGAGCCACCTGGTTTGTGTGACAAGAACTTCCTAAATGGTAGTATGGTAGGAATAGGGATGAAATTTACTCAAACTACAACTCAATGTGGAAAACAAATCCATTTTTTAATGTTTCGCTAAGAATTCTCATCTTCCACATAAGCTCCTGCTGGATAGACGAAGAAAACATTGACAGTTCTTAGCGTTCTCAGTGTCTCAGTTCTTGGTTTAGTCATATTTGGGAAATCTAGTTTATACTGTATGAAGAATGAGCAGTTCCTCCCAAGATGGCATCTGGGTGTTGGTGTAGGGGCAGCTTACGGGATCTTGTAGCTGTGAAGTGTGGACTCCAGATGGGGTGTTTTGTCTACTGGTTGAGCCAGTCCTTGGTTCTTGCTTGTCCAGCAATCCTCTTGGAAGCTCCGCATCTCTCAGGCGTCCACACAGGAGCTCCTGGTTTCCATGTCCAGGCCACAGGAACCCAGAAGAGTTTTCTCAGGCCCCCTAGTTATCTCCCTCTGCTGATTCTGATCCTCGGCTCCCATGCCATGTTGGATGTGGCAATAGCAGAAGGCGAGCTTTTGTTGAGAGGAGTCGACCCTTAGCCTTGATGCCCCTAAATTCACCCATCCCTATCTGGGTGTCTCTGAGGTGACCCATCTCCACTTACATTTAGCCTTGAGGTGAAGTGGCAGAGAAGCAGGAGTCCTGGCTAGACTTCTTCATCTTGTCCTTCTTTTAGCTTCCCACAGTTTTCACTCTTCCTGTATAATAGGTATTTCCCTTCCATCGTATCCTGAGTCCTCTCTACCCTACAGCTTAATTAGAACTCTAACTTCCAGTCCTCAAAGCCTAGCGATTGGAAACATTTTTATTGAGATACAACGTTGTGCAAGTGTGAGGTGTACAATGTGTCGATCTGATGCACTTAAATGTTGCAAAATGATTGCAGTGTAGCATTACCTTCATGACCTCACATAATTACCATTTTTTTCTGTGGTGAGAACATTTAAGATGTGCTCTTAGCAAACTTTCAAGTATAGAATACAGTATTGTCAACTACAGTTACCATCCTAAAATTACATCAATATATTTCCAGAAAGATCATCCTTGATTAAAAAGAAAAATCCATCATTATTATAGAGCCCAGGAAACTCTCGGTTGCTGAGGAAGAGACTGTATTAATTTCCACACCTCTGGGACCCAGCTCAGACCTGGCACAATACAGGCAGGTTAGGTAGATAAATAAAAGGAAGACCACGTGCTCCACATAGAAAGTAAGAGAAGTGTTACGGTAGACGGATGTACAAGGTATTTATAAATGGGAACTCAAAAGGATTAACATCTGAGAAAATTTGGTACTATCAGGATTAAAACTGCATAAACACAGGTGGGTTAACTTTGTGCAAGTTCATTGAAGTGTACGCTTACAATAGTTGTGGTTCTCTGTATCTGTTACACTTAATAAAATATGATAAAAATGCACATACTTTGACACAACAATCCTCCTCTAGAAATTTACTCCAAAGAGATAGTCATGTAATGTCAGAGATTTCTCACTATACGCTCAAGTATGTGCACATTCATGCTACCCAGGTGACAACCTGGAATAAACTAAATGTTTTTTACACTTGGGGACTGGTTGGATAAATTGTTGTGTTTGTCAGAGTAACTCTAGCTACTGTAATGAATAAAATCAAAACTGTCAGTGGCTTAATAAAAAAGAAATTTAATTCTTGTTTGTTGAAGCGTCCAATGCAGATTTTTCTGGGTAATGGGTGGCCTTCCTCCATGTGTTTATTTGGGGACCCAGACTCCTCCTGTCTTGTTGCTCAGCCATGCGAGGGTCTCAGAGTCTTCTGCAGACAGTGGCAGAGGGGGAAAGAAACAGTGGAGAAGGCACACACCCTTTGTAAAAACCCAGGCCTGGAGCTGACACATGTCACTTCTGCTCACTGTCACATGACCATACCTGGATGCAAGGTGAGCTGGGAAATGTGGTCTGTCATTAGGCAGTTGCCTCCTAGTGACAATTCCACACCCTGGAAAGGGGAATGTGGAATTTTTGTTTGATCTTTGGCTGCCTCATTACCTGTGGCACAGTTATAGCCCATGGATATAATGGAATACTATGCAGCTGTTAAAAAGCATGCATTAGGTCTGTATAGACTGACATGGAAAGTTGACCAAAACATATTCATTTCTTAACTTTTTATTACAGAAATATTTCAACACTCAGAGGTAGGGAAAATAGTATAAAAAACTCTCATGTGCCCATTGCCCAGCTTCAACCCTTGAGAAATTTTGCTTCTCTTTGTTTGCAAGACATACTGTTGAGCAAGACAGCAAGTAGAAATGGAACCGAGCTGCCCGACAGAACTTTCCACGTTGACGGAAATGTTCTAGCTCTACAGCGGCCACTAGTCACATGTGGTTATTGAGCAGCTGAAAAATGGCTGATATGACTGAGGAATGGCACATTTCATTTTATTTAATTTTAATAGATTTAAGTGTAAATAGTAGCTACTATATTAGAGAGCACAAAAGATTGTAGATTGCATGATACCATCTGCGTTAAGAAAATTGTGTGAATTTATAAATTTATTTCTGTTTGATAATATGTTGGCATGGTTGAGTTTGCAAATACAACCCAGCCTTGAAGGGTTCACGCTAAGCTTTTGACATTAGTTACCTCTGGATATAAAGATGGGGGATGGGGAGATCTTCACTTTTAATTTTATATACTTCTGCATTGTCTGATTTTTTTTTTTTTACAAGAAGCAATTATTACCTTCTTAAAAAGAGATAAAGGAGCTGGCCCTGTGGTTTAGTGGTTAAGTGCGCATGTTCTGCTTCCACGGCCCGGGGTTCGCTGGTTCACATCCCGGGTGCGGACATGGCACCATGTGGCACACTGTGCTGTGATAGGCATCCCATATATAAAATAGAGGAAGATGGGCACGGATCTTAGCTCAGGGCCAGTCTTCCTCAGCAAAAAGAGGAGAAATGGCAGCAGATGTTAGCTCAGGGCTAATCTTCCTCAAAAAAAAAAAAAGATAAAAACAAAAGAAATGAAAATAAGGATTACCATCTGCTTTTGGTTAGTTTCTGTACAAGCTGAGCCTGAGACAAGGATTCTTGTGTGAGTAATTTAGGAAGGGAGGGCTCTCAGGACTCACTGGCCGACACTTGTAGGAGTGAGGAAAGCAGGATAGGGCAGCGGGAGAAGCTAGGCACTCAGAAGGCATTTCAGGGGAGGTTCAGCCACAGCCCCATCCCGCAGCGTGAATTGCACCAGAGACGGTCGCCTGCTCTGAGGCAACGGGATGGCTGTGCTGTTGTATTCCTGCATCTGTCACTCATCACTTCTAGATCAGCGAAGCAGCTGGCGGATGAGTGTGCTAACCCGGTAAAGTGGATGGGGGGTGGTGCCGAGAGTGGCTACCACCCCACCTTTCTCACCTGGCAAGGTGTGAAGAACTCATGAGCTGATGTGGCTGAACCTCCAAGAAGAGACTGGATTCTCCTCTTCATAAAGCCATGCTTTCATAATCTGCCATGTGCTCTCGGCACGCAGGGAGATGTGGAGCCTGGCTGGGCGAGAGGAAGGCTCGTGGCCAGATCGCCAAGGGAACTAACGACTTCTCTTTCCTCTGCTTCCAGGTGAGAAGCTGAACTTGAAGGGGACGGCTTTTGGTAAGAGACTCCCCTGGACTGAAGGCCATCAGGCCATGGGCAAGGGCCTCCCTCTTTCAGTTTCATCATCTGACTGATGGGTATGGGGACGACCCCTACCCGATGGGGATGGTGAGGATTCAGCTCCACGTGGAGTTGTTAAGAGGTGGGCTCTGGAGCCACACGTCCTGGGTTTGAAGCTTGGTTTTGGCGCTCATTGCCATGGAGACCCCAGGTTTTTCAGCAAATTCCCCAAGACTTAAGTTGCCTTGAAAATGAGGGTGAGAGGAGTTGATCCCGTGGGGTTTTGATGAAGATTAAATGAATACAGGCGGTGCTTAGAATGGTACTTGAAACATGGTAAGTGCTCAATTATGTTAACCCTCCCTGTCCCCCTCCTTTTCTCCTCTCCCCTCCTCTTCCCCCTGCTGCTCCCTCCACCTTCTCCTCCTCCCACTCCTCCCCCTCCTCCTCATCCTCCCTCTCCTTTTCTGCCCCTCCTTCTCTTCCTCCTTTCCTCCACCGGTTCCTCCTCCTCCTCCTTGGAGGAACACATATTGTGTGGTTCTTATTGGCTGGGCTGAAGCTGAGTCAAAGCTGGTAGCCAGTGAGGGGCACAGCCAGGACAATGACCAGGTCCCCTGACTCCCTCCCAGCGTGTGTCCATTCTCCTTTGCTCTTCTCTTGCTTCCTAACTTGTGGTGTGACCTGGGACAGCTTACGTGAACTCTCTTGGGCATCCATTTCCACATTTGTAAAATGAAGTAGTAACCTTTCCCTTAAATAGGGTGACTGACCATCCTGACTTGCCCCAGACCAGGGTCGGGGTTGGGGGGGCTGGTTCCCGGGACATTGGACATTGAGGGCTAACAACAGGAAAGTCTCGGGGAAGCCAGGACAACTCGGTCACCCTACCCCTGAGCATTATTGTGGGGACTGCAGAAAATATATGGAAGGGGCCTGGGGTGCATGGAAGTCACTTACAAAATGGAAGCTCTAGTTGTATTTTTAAAAGTCCCTTTGCTTCTCTGAGTCTCATTTTTCTGATTAGGTCAATTAAATGACCATTAAATTATTTTGAGGATCGTGTGTGTGTCTCAGTTGGATTGTTGAAATGGTCAATGCCCTGGTCTCCCCACTCCTTGCTCTTCCAAGAGTGGCCAGAGGGCACCTGTGAGCACCTGAGTCAGGTCCCGCCCTCCTCTGCCCACAGCCTTCCAGGGCTCCCCCCTCCATGAGGGTAAAGGCCCGAGTTCTCCCTGTGGCCCCCCAGGCCCTGCATAACCTGGCCCATCCCCTCTCTGCTCTCCCTCCTCCCTCTCTCCCCCTTGCTCCTTCTACTCCAAACATGTGGGCCTCCTTGCTGTTCCTCCCACATGCCAGGCACAGTCCTGCCCCAGGGCCTTTGCACATGCAGTTCATTCTGCCTAGAAAGCTCTTGTCCTGCATATACATGTGGCTCTGTGCCTCACCTTCTTTATGTTTTAGCTCATGTGTCATCTTCTCAGTGACTACTCTATTTTGGACATTGTATCCCTCACCCCCGCCTCTCCAGATTACCATGTTTGTGAAGGTGGGGACCTTTGTGTGTCTTGTTCCATTACTGAATCCATAGTGCCTAGAATAGTGCCTGGCACATAGCAGGTATTTGTATTTGTCAGAGTTACCCAGGGAAACAACCAATAGGATTAGGATGGATATGCATATATCTCTCTGTGTGTGTGTATATTTATATGTAAAGATTCATTTTTGGAATTGACTCATGCAATTATGGAGGCTGGCTCGTCTCGAGATCTGCAGGGTGAGGTGCAGAGATCATGAGACTGGAAGGAATTTGGAGGACTGAGCAAGTAAATACGGTTGATGCAACAGGACAGGAGATGAGCTGGAGAGGTCAGCAGGTGGCCAGTCACACAGGACTGGGTTGTTATTCTGGTTTCCAGTGGATCTGAGTTATGAAAAATTGAGCTAGAAGAGAGTATTGGGAAGCTCAGAGCTGGGAGACCACAAGTGATAACATGCCGGAAGTCTGCAAAAAAAAAAAAAAAAATGTTGCATCTGTAGCTGAAAGAGGAAGCTGGAAATGAGAAGAAAGATATTATCTGAGCCATCATACAGGGAAGGGAAATAAACAAGACATGCTGCAGGGAGCAAAAAGCCTGGCTCTCAACATCCTAATAATGATAATCCATCCCTTATATTTTTATGGCACTTTATAAAGAGCTTTCCCGTGATATCCCATCCTACCAGTCGATGCTGGCGTTCTCATTGACTCTTCTCTTTATTTCACACCCCACGCCAATCCATTGGCAAATCCTATTAACTTAACCTGCAAAATAACCAGAATCCCATGATTTCCACAGCTCCCACCTGGGTTATATCCACCATCATTGGTCACCTGGACAAGTGTGGTCGCCTCCTCCCTGGTCATCCCAACTCTGTCCCTTTACAGAGCATCTTCCGACCAACGGGCAGAAGGATCATTTTCAAACCTAAGTTGTGCTGTCCTTCCTCTGCTCAAAACCCTTCCATGTTCCCGTCTCTCTCTGATAAAATGCTGAAGTCTTCCAATGGCCTAGCAGATCCTGCATGATCTGGCCGTGTCACCTCCTTGCACTCCCCCTTCATCCACTCTGCTCCAACCACACCGGCCTCCTTGTAAATCTGTGAAATCACCGGGCGAGGTCCTGCCAATGGGCATTTGCACTTGCTCTTTCCCCCACCTTAAATAGCTTCAAAGCTCAGTCACTCACCTCCTTCAGGTCTTTGCTTAAATGCTGTCTTCTCAGTGAGGTCTCTACTATTGAGCACCAACTAAGCATCAGGCACTATTCTATGCACTCGGGATGCAGTAGTAAATAAGATGGTCACAAATCTCTTCTGGGAGCTCACAGACCCTCAGGGAGACAGACTTGAAACAACCAATTATGAAAGTTTTTACACGGAATTATTTTAGAAATTGCCTGAAAATGTATTCCATTTCCAGCCAGACCTACCTCTTCTCACGTAGAAGAAGTGCAAATCACGCACTTTGGGTTTTGACAGGCTTGGCGCTGCCACTCACGGGCTGTGTGCCCTCCGGCAAGTTACTTAACTTCTCTGAGCCTCAGTTGTCCACATCCGTATAATGGATAAGTTGTATTTGTTTCCTATTGCTGCTGTAACAAATCACCAAAAACTTGGTGGCTTGAAGCCGCAAAAGCATATTCTTCCAGTTCCGAAGGGCAGAAGTTTGAAATGGGCCTCACTGGGCTCAAAGGAAGGTGTCGGCAGGGCCGCATTCCTTTCTCTAGGTTTTAGGGGAGAACTGGTTTTTTGCCTTTTCCAGCTTCTAGAGGCCACTGTATCCCTTGGCTCGTGTCCCCCTTCCTCCATCTCCAAAGCCGGCAATGGCTGGTCAAGTTTTTTTCACATTGCATCATTCTGACTCTGCCCCTCCTGGTTTCATCCTTCACTTACGAAGATGTCATCTCTGTGATGACATTGGTCCCACCTGGATAACCCAGGGTAATCTCTCCATCTCAGGGTCTGTTGGTTAACACTCTTAATTCCATCTGCAGCCTTAATCCTCTTGCCAGGTAGCACAGCACATTCACAGGTTCTGGGGATCAGGATGTGGTCCTCTTTGGGGGACCATTATTATGCCAACCAGAGGAAGGATTGTGTCAAGTGAGTCTCTTCCCCGACACCTGGAAACCTGGCCCACCTGTGGCTTTGTCCTCCTGGAGGTCGCGGTGTGGCAGTGGAGATGATCACTGAAGAGCTACTCACTCAAATAATTGAGCAATTATAATTATGATAAGTGCCTTAAAGAAGGAGCACAAGGAGCTATGGGGGAGTCAGGGAAGGCTTCTTGGAGGAAGTGACATTGAAGCAAGAACTGGAGAATGAATAGGAGCTGGCCAGGCAAAGCAGAGGCAGAGGGAACAGCACGTGCAAGACCCTGTGGTGGGAAGGCTAGAAATGGAGCGTGAAGGGAGATGGGGTTGGGTCTGGCCACTGGGGGCTTTGTGGGTCTCGTTAAGTAATTTGGATTTTAATTCTGAGAGCAGTAGGGAGCATTCTAGGCAGGGGTGGGGGGTGGGTGATCAAATTTGCATTCGGAGATGATTGCCCGGAACTATGGGGGACGCAAGGATGTGGAATCCAGAGGAAGATCTGTACCAAGCATACCTGTGGAGATGGAGAGACGTGGGTAGATGTCAAATATTTGGGAGGGAGAATCATGGTGGACTGGGGACTCGTTGGAGGTGAGTTGAGGGCTAAACAAATAAACTGAGTACAGAGGAGTGAACCCCACTTGTCCTGGGGCTGGACTGGCGAGGATGCAGTTTTGATCATTTCCATAGAAATTGAATGACAACTTTGATGTTTACTTCTTTTTTTCCCATTTTTATCTCTGTAAGATATACTGTTTTTTTATGTAATTTTTTTATTGTGGTAACATTGGTTTATAACATTATATAAATTTCAGGTGTGCATCATAATATATTTCGAATTCTGTGTAGATTACATCGTTTTCACCACCCAAAGACTAGTTACAATCCATCACCACACACATGCACCTAATCACCCCTTTCACTTTCCTCCCTCCCCACTTCCCCTCTGGTGACCACCAGTCCAAGCTCTGTGGCTATGTGTTGGTTTGTCGTTGTTTTTATCTTCTACTTGTGAGTGAGGTCATGCAGTATTTGACTTTCTCCCTGTGATTTATTTCACTCAGCATAATACCCTCAAGCTCCATCCATGTTGTCACCAATGACCGGATTTCATCATTTCTTATGGCTGAGTAGTACTCCATTGTGTATAAATACCACATCTTCTTTATCCATGCGTCCCTTGATGGGCACCTAGGTTGCTTCCAAGCCTTGGCTATTGTGAATAATGCCACAATGAACATAGGGGTGCAAGTATCTTTATGCCTTTGTGTTTTCAAGTTCTTTGGATAAATACCCAGCAGTGGGATAGCTGGATCATATGGTAGATCTATTCTTAATTCTCTGAGGATACTCCAAACTGCTTTCCATAGTGGCTGCACCAGTTTGCACTCCCACCAGCAGTGAACAAGGGTTCCCTTCTCTCCACACCCTCTCCAACACTCATTGTTTCCTGTCTTGTTAATTATAGCCATTCTGACCAGAGTGAGGTGATACCTCATTGTAGTTTTGATTTGCATTTCCCTGATAGCTAATGATGTTGAGCATCTTTTCATATGCCTGTTGGCCATCCGTATTTCTTCTTTGGAGAAATGTCTGTTCCGATCTTTTGCCCATTTTTTAACTGGGTTATTAGTTCTTTTGTTGTTGAGATATATGAGTTCTTTGCATATTTTGGATATTAGCCCCTTATCTCATATATGGTTTGCAAATATCTTCTCCAAATTGGTAGGTTGTCTTTTCATTTTGTTTATGGACTCCTTTGATGTGAAGAAGTCTTTTAGTTTGATGTAAGTCCCATTTGTTTATTTTTTCTATTTTTTCCCTTGCACAGTCAGACGTGGTATTTGAAAAAATGCTGCTAAGATCTATGTTGAAGAGCATACTGCCCGTGTTTTCTTCTATAAGTTTAATGGTTTCAGATCTTACAATCAAGTCTTTAATCCATTTTGAGTTAATTTTTGTGCATGGTGTAAGATAATGGTCTACTTTCATTCTTTTGCATGTGGTTGTCCAGTTTTCCCAACACCATTTATTGAAGAGACTTTCCTTTCTCCATAGTAAGTTCTTGGCTCCCTTGTCGAAAATTAGCTGTTCACAGATGTGTGGGCTTATTTCTGGGCTCTCAATTCTGTTCCATTGATCTGTGTGTCTTTTTTTTGTGCCAGTACCATGCTGTTTTGAATACGATAGCTTTGTAATATATTTTAAAATCAGGGAGTGTGATACCTCCAGCTTCCTTTTTTCTCAGGAATCCTTTGGCTATTCAGGGTTTTTTCTTGTTCCATGTAAATTTTAGGATTCTTTGTTCTATTTCTGTGAAAAATGTTGTCGGAGCTTTGATAGGGATTTCATTGAATCTGTAGATTGTTTTAGGAAGTATGGACATTTTAACTGTGTTAATCCTTCCAATCCAAGAGCACAGAATATCTTTCTATTTCTTTGTCTTCTTTGATTTCTTTCAACAATGTTTATAGTTTTCAGCGTACAGGTTTATCACCTCTTTGGTTAAGTTTATTCCTAGGTATTTTTGTTGTTGTTGTTGCAATTGTAAATGGGATTGTATTTTTTAAAAAAGATCAGTACATGAGCTAACAACTGTTGCCAATCTTCTTCTTTTCCCCTCCTTCTTCTTCTCCCCAAAGCCCCCCAGTAC
The DNA here is from genome assembly GCF_041296235.1 of Equus asinus. NCBI lineage: Eukaryota > Metazoa > Chordata > Mammalia > Perissodactyla > Equidae > Equus > Equus asinus. The sequence continues at coordinate 16,389,407 of NC_091809.1, forward strand.
ATAGTTGTATATTCTAGTTGTAGGTCCTTCTGGTTGTGCTATGTGGGATGCCACCTCAGCATGGCCTGATGAGTGGTGCTATGTTCGTGCCCAGGATCTGAACTGGTGAAACCCTGGGCTGCAGAAGTGTAGCATGCAAATTTAACCACTCAGCCATGGGGCTGGTCCCTGGGATTGTATTCCTAATTTCTCTTTCTGCTACTATGTTAGTGTATAGAAATGCAACTGATTTTTGTATGTTGATTTTGTATCCTGCAACTTGACTGTATTCACTTATGATTTCTAAAAGTTTTTTTAGTGGATTCTTTAGGGTTTTCTATATATAAAAGCATGTCGTCTGCAAATAGCGACAGTTTCACTTCTTCTTTTCCAATGTGGATCCCTTTTATTCCTCATTCTTGCCTGATTGCTCTGGCTAAGGATTCCAATACTATGTTAAATAAGAGTGGTGAAAATGGGCATCCTTGTCGGGTTCCTGTTCTTAGAGGGATAGCTTTCAGTTTTTCTCCATTGAGAATGATATTAGCTGGGGGTTTGTCATATATGGGCTTTATTATGTGGAGGTATTTTCCTTCTATACCCGTTTTATCATAAGTGGATGCTGTATCTTGTCAAATGCTTTCTCTGCGTCTATTGAGATAATCATGTGATTTTTATTCTTCATTTTGTTAATGTGGTGAATCACATTGACTGATTTGCAGATGTTGAACCATACCTGCATCACTGGAATGAATCCCTCGTGGTCATGGTGTATGATCTTTTCAATGTATTATTGTATTCGATTTGCTAGTCTTTTGTTGAGGATTTTTGTATCAATGTTCATCAGTGATATTGGCCTGTAATTTTCTTTTTTTGTGTTGTCCTTGTCTGGTTTTGGTATCAGGATAATGTTGGCTTCATGGAATGAGTTAGGAAGTCTCCCCTCCTCTTCAAAATTTTGGAAGAGTTTGAGAAGGATAGGTATTAGGTCTTCTTTGAATGTTTGGTAGAATTCACCAGGGAAGCCATCTGGTCCTGGACTTTTATTTTTGGGAGGTTTTTGATTGCTATTTTGATCTCCTTCCTGGTGATTGGTCTATTCCAAATTCTCTACTTCTTTTTGGTTCAGTTTTCGAAGGTTGTATGATTCTAAGAATTTATCCATTTCTTCTAGATTATCCAATTTGTTGACGTATAGCTTTTCAGGGTATTCTCTTATAATCTTTTGTATTTCTGAGGTGTCTATTGTAATTTCTCCTCTTTCACTTATGATTTTATTTATTTGAACCTTCTCTCTTTTTTTCTTGGTGAGTACAGCTAAAGGTTTGTCAATTTTATTTATCTTTTCAAAGAACCAGCTCTTGGTTTCATAGGTTTTTTTCTACTGTTTTTAGTCTCTATTTCATTGATTTCTGCTTTGCTTTTTTATTATTTCCTTCCTTCTACTGATTGTGGCTTTGTTTTTCCTTCTTTTTCCTTTAGGTGCACTGTTAGATTGTTTGTTTGGGATTTTTCTTGTTTGCTGAGGTAGGCCTGAATTGCTGTAAACTTGCCTCTTAGAACAGCTTCTGCTGTATCCCATAGATTTTGGCCTGTCATATTTTCATTTTCATTTTCATTTGTCTCCAGGTAATTTTTTATTTCCCCTTTGATTTATTCATTGACCCGATCTTTGTTCTGTAGCATTTTGTTTAATCTCCACATTTTTGTGGCTTTCCTGATTTTCTTTCTGTAGTTGATTTCCAGTTTTATACATTTGTGGTCAGAAAAGATGCTTGGTATTACTTCAATATTCTTAAATTTATTGAGACTTATTTTGTGGCCTAATATGTGATCAGTCCTGGAGAATGTTCCATGAGCATTTGAACAGAATGTCTATGCTGCAGTTTTTGGATGGAATGTTCTATATATATCTACTAAGTCCATCTGGTCTAATGTGTCATTTAAGGCCAATGTTTCCTTATTGATCTTCTGTTTGGATGATCTATCCATTGGTGTAAGTGGAGTGTTAAAGTCCTCTACTATTATTGTGTTACTGTCTATTTCTCCCTTTATGTCTGTTAAAAATTGCCTTAATATATTTAGTTGGGTACATAGATATTTACAAGTGTTATATCCTCTTGTTGGATTGCTCCCTTTATCATTATGTAATGCCCATCTTTGTCTCTTGTTACAGTTTTTGTTTTAGAGTGTATTTTGTCTGATACAAGTATTATATAAGTACTGTTACCCCCAGCTTTCTTTTCTATGCCATTTGCTTGGAGTATCTTTTTCCATCATTTCACTTTCAGTTTGTGAGTGTCTTTAGGTCTGAGGTGCGTCTGTTTTATGCAGCATATACATGGGTCTTGTTTTTTTATCCAACCGGCCACTCTATGCCTTTTCATTGGAGCATTTAATCCTTTGACATTTAAAGTAGCTATTGATAAATATGTACTTATTACCATTTTGTTACTTTTTCTGGGAGTTTTAGTAGTACTTCTCTGTTCCTTTCTTCTTCTATTGCTCTCTTCCCTTGTGGTTTAATGACTTTCTTTAGTATTATATTTGACTTCCTTTCTCTTACTTATTTGTGTATTTATTATAGGTTTCTGCTTTGGGATTACCATGAGGTTCACATATAATAACCCGTGCACATAGCAATCTATATTGAGTTGATGGTCTCTTTAGTTTGACCTCTTTCTAGAAGCTCAATTCTTTTACTCCTCTCCTCCCACATTTTATGTTTTTCCTCCTTTATAGGAAGATTAGCCCTGACCTAACATCTTCCACCAATCCTCCTCTTTTTGCTGAGGAAGACTGACCCTGAGCTAACATCCGTGCCCATCTTCCTCTACTTTTTATATGTGGGACGCCTACCACAGCATGGCTTGACAAGCAGTGCCGTGTCCACACCCGGGATACAAACTGGAGAACCCTGGGCTGCTGAAGTGGAATGTACGAACTTAACAACTGTGCCACCAGGCTGGCCCCACATTTTATGTTTTTGATGTCATATATAACCCTGTATTTTGTGTGTGTGTATCCATTACCCTCTTATCATTCAAATAGTTAATTTGAGTACTTTTGTCTTTTAACCTTCGTATTATCTTCGTAGGTGGTTGATCTGCTACTGTACTGTAGTTTTGCCTTTCCAGTGATTTTATTGCCTCTTTTTGGGATACTTTTCTTATTCCTATTTGTAGTCTTCTCTTTCCCACTTAAATAAGTCCCTTCAGCCTTTCTTGTAGAACTGATTTCTTGGTGATAAACTCCTTTAATTTTTGCTTGTCTGGGAAAACCTTTACCTCTCTTTCCATTCTGAGTGATAACCTTGCTGGCTATAGTATTCTTGGCTGTAGGTTTTTTTTTTTTCCTTTCAACACTTTAAGTATATTGTGCTGCTCCCTTCTGGCCTGTAGGGTTTCGGCTGAGAAGTCAGCTGATAGCCTTATGGGGTTTCCTTTGTATGTCACTTTTTGTCTTTCTCTTGTGGCTTTTACGATCCTCGCTTTGTCTTTAATTGTGGTCATTTTAGTTGTAATGTGTCTTACAGTGGGCCTCTTTGGGTTTAACTTGTTTGGTTCTCTCTGCGCTTCCTGTACCTCAGTGTCTGTTTCCTTCCTTAGGTTAGGAAAGTTTTCAGCTATTATTTCTTCAAAGAGATTCTCTTCCCCTTTGTCTCTGTCTTCTTGTTCTGGGACATCTATAATATGAATATTAGTGCACTTGATATTGTCCCAGAGTTCCCTTAGACTGTTTGGGTTCTTTTTAATATGTTTTCTTTTATCTGTTCATCTCGGGTGATTTCCTATAGTTGTTCATCCAGCTCACTGATCCATTCTTCTGTATCATCTACTCTGCTATTGAGTCCCTCTAGTGAATTTTTCATTTCCAGTATTGTATTCTTCATTTCTGGTTGGTTCTTTTTTATATTTTCCAATTCTTTGTTGACATTCTCACTGTGTTCATCCAGTCTTCTCCCAAGATCAGTGAGCATCCTTATGAGTTTTTGTTTGAACTCTTTGTCAGGCAGATTGCTTATTTATGTTTCATTTAGTTCTTTTCCTGGAGTTTTGTACTGTTCCCTTGCTTGAAACGTATCCCTTTGCCTCTCATTTTGCCTCTTTCTCTGTGCTTATATGTATGTATTAGGTGGGTCAGCTATATCTCCTGATCTTGGAGAAGTGGCCTTATGTAAGAGACCCCTTTTGAGGCCCAACAGTGTGCTCCCCTCTTGTCGCCAGTTCCAAGTGTTCCAGGAGTGACCTCTGTGTGGGCTACACGTGTCCTTCTGCTGTGGCAGGGTTGCTCTTGCTGCAGGTGCACAGGCAGGCTAGGCTTTCTCTCCCTGGCAGGCTGTTTGTAAGTCTGGTTTGGGGAGCCCCAGCACAGTTGGCTGCAAGGTCTAATAGCACACTCCTGTTGCAGTTATTCTGTTCGGTGAGTAGGCCCCCAGCTTGGCTGGTTGCTAGGTGCTGATGATTACAATTTCTATAGTCCTTAGGCCTGCAAGGCTCTTGTCAGCTCTCTCAGGATTGCAGCTGAGTGGGGCTGGCCCTAGGCACAGGAGCACCCGATTGTTTCAGGCTTTGGAAGGTGGGGCCAATCCCCTATGTGGCTGTTTGAGAAGCACAAGTTTTCTGCCACAGATAAGCCTCACCCCCCAAGGGTCCTCACCCAATCTCAACACAGTCCTGGCCCATGCACACATCCCGGCCCCCTGGAGCATACCCCTTCACCCCACTGCAGAGGCCCCCACACTCTCTGCCAATACCCCCCACATTCTATCTGCTCCTCACGCAGGCCCTGCCCCCCAGAGGTGGACTCACTCATCTGCCTGCAGAGGATCCAGGCACCCAGTCTATGTAGGCCAACAAGTAGCCTGAGGGCTTGCTGTCGGGTGGGGCCAGTCCCTAGGGCAGGCTGCCTGCCCTGGCTGAGCTGGATTAAATCAGTGCTCTAGTGGGTGTGGCAGACCCTGGGCTGTCAGGCCAGGGGAGGAACTCCAGTGGTGTCTGCCAGCGTCTGTGTCAGCACACCTGTACCAGGTCACTACAATGGCTGCTGCCACTGTCTCAGTCCCCAGAGAGGTCTCACCTCTCACTGAGATCCACCCAGAGCCTACAAGGTGAGTCTCTTTTCGCCAAAGGACTGTGCACCTTTCTGGTGATTTTAGGTTGCTGTCTGAGGTGGGTGAATTTGGGCATGGGCCCTTTAAGAGCTGAGTTTTTCCATTTATATCCCATAGCTTTTCTGGGGGTATTCCCCATTGTAGTTAACAGCCAGCAAAGCCAGATATTATGAGACTCGTCTCAGTTGTGCTGAGTCTGAAGGATGCTTATAGCAGTATCAGGCCCCCAGTCAGGTCCCCATTTCTCCAGAGAGGGCTGTGTACCTTAGGTTTGCTCCCAGCTTGCCAAGAGTGAAGCTCCGTGGCTCCTGAAGGTGTTTTTTTTCTCTCCTGAAAGGAATTTCTGCCTCTTCCGCCTTGGTCAGGACTGTCCCTTATTGTGGGGGTTCTTTTTATCCAGTTTTTGCTTCTTTCTCAGGGTTAATTTTTCCAAGAAGAGTTGTAACCTGGTTGTGTTCATGGGAGGATATGGGTTCAGAGTCTGCCTACACTGCCATCTTGAGGAGATCTCTGATGTTCATTTCTTAGAAGTCTCTTCTTCTCTCCCTCATAAATCTCCAATTTGTGGATGGAACAGGGTGACAGGGCTACCCTGTCTATGAAATCATCTCGGCTCCCAGGTGCCTTCCATCTTGTTGTTTCTCCATCCCTCGGTGTGGAGGTTTTCCAAAGCATCACCCCCATGGTTAAGGATAGATCACCTCACTCTGTCCACATTCTTCTTTCCCCAGGGGAAAGGGGAAAGGAGGAATGAAGGACATGCTCCTTCTTTTTAAGGGCGTGGCCAAAAGGTGCACATATCACTTCTGCTCATTTCCTTTGGCCGAAACTTAGCCACGTGACTGCACCTAGCTGCAAGAGAAGCTGGAATTGCAGCTTAACTGGATGGTCATGTTATTCAAAGGAAGAGGGGGAGATGGGGGTGGGGGCATAGCCACTGTTCTCTGCTTCGAGGTTTCCTATGGGAGCTTTAACCCGGGTAGTCCTTGCTCCAAAGGCTGTAACTTTGACTCTCATACTCTTCTGTCTGGAGCCCCAATGCTTATGGTGTGGTCCACTGACCAGCATCATTCAGGCGCTTGTTAGAAATGCAGAATCTCAGGCCCTTCCCAGACCAGCTGAATCAGCATCTGATTTTCCAAGATCGCTCAAGGATACCAGGCGCAGCAGATGCTACTGGTCCATGGACCACAGTTGGAGAAGCAAGGGTCCAGATCAGTATTTCTCGCACTTTCATGTGCACACAAATCATCTGAGGATCTTTCTAAAATGCAGATTCTGATTCAGGAGGTCTCGGGCAAGGCCTGGGACTTTGTATTTCCATCAAACTCCCAGACATTGCTGATGCTGCTGGGCCATGGACCACACTTTGAGTGGCAAAGGTCTGGGGTCTACAGGGTCCTTGACCGAGCTGGTTCTTAGGGCAGCTGTAACAAGTTATCACAAACATGGTGTCTTAAAACAACAGAAATTTATTCTCTCACAGTTCTGGAGGCCAGAAGTCTGAAACCAAGGTGTCAGCAAGGCCATTCTTTCTCTGAAGCCTCTAGAAAAGAATCTGTTCTGAGGCTCTCTGCCAGCTTCTGGTGTCGCCAGCAATCCTCGGCATTCCTTGACCTGTAGGTGTATCATTCCATCTCTGACTCCATCATCCCATGGTATTCTCCTTAAGCCTGTCTCTGTGCCTCTTCTCCTCTCCTTATAAGGACACCAATCATATCCGATTAAGGGACCACCCTACTCCAGTATGATCTCAACTAAACTTACATCTTAATTGCATCTTCAAAGACCCTATTTCCAAATAAGCTCAACTTCTCAGGGACCAGAGTTTAGGACTTCAACATATCTTTTTGAAGGACACAATTCAACCCACAACGGTTTCCTTCCCTCTCAAACGCTGGCTTCCTCTGCAGCCCCACTCTGGTGTGCTAATACAAACTCTTCCTTCTATGCTGCCTAGAAACGAATGAGTGTGTGGATACCACCATCTGCCCAGCTTATGCAACCTGCACTGACACTTCAAAAAGTTATTACTGCAGCTGCAAAAAAGGATTCCTGTCTAGCAACGGACTGGCACAGTTCCAGGGCTCAGGAGTGGAATGCAAAGGTGAGTTCACGCCCCCTCAAAGGTGGTAGGAAAATCAGGTGGAAGCTAGCTGGCGTGGCAGGTGTAGGTACTTTTCCTTTTTCTTTCCCCCAAATATTATATTATTTCCTCCCTTCCTTCCTTCCTTCCTTCCTTTCTGTCATGAGACTTATTCCCGGTCACTAAAATTTCCAGTGATTAGAAAGCCACATTAGGATGTGCCTTCAGTCACCCCTCCACAGTTACTGCTATAACTAATAACTGCTAACAGTTATTGAGTGCCAGGCCCCGTGTGAAGGGCTTTATGTGCATTTTCACTTTAAATCGACTATGAGCGTTGTGATGATCTCCATTGTCCAGATGAGTAAAGTGAGGATTGGAGAGCTGAAATGACTTGTTGAAGGTCATGCAGTTGACCTGGAATTCAAACCCAGCTGTTTCTGACTCCAACCATGTCTGTCAACCATCTCATCCAGTTGCCACACTCTAGTTAAGAGGTATTGGGGAAACATATTTAATCTCTCTAAGCCTCAATGTTTCCATCTGTAAAATGAGTGTATAAGAGCGTCTACCTCAAAGGACAGTTGGTAAGATTAAATGCAACAATGTATGCAGTATCCTAGGTGCATGTACAATATCAAGTGCTATATTAACATAAATGATATGATTCCCAGAAGGAGCTAAGTTCTTTGTCCCTATTCCTTATATCTAGACCCTAATTCTCCTCTTGACAGTAAAGATCTGATTATGCCTATGAATAAGCCCAGTGGTTGGTAAACTTTCTATAATGGGCCAGATAGGACATATTTTGGAAGTTGCAAGCCGTATGGTCTCTGTCATGGCTACTCAGTGCTCCAGTCGTGGTGCCAAAGCAGTCGTAGATGATACATAAACAAATGGATGTGGCCGTGGCTGTGTTCCAATAAAACTTTATTTACACAAACAGCTGCTGGACAAGATTTGACTCATGAGATGTAGTTTGCTGAGTTCTGAGGCAGATAATTCATTTCTATCATTGTAGTTTTTAGGGAGATCAAAACATCCTTCTTTATGTTTGGGCTACAGTTCATGGGTTATTCCATCAGCTCACTAGTGCTGGTAGACCCTGGTGTTTAAATCTGGGGTGAAATCAATATTCCCCGTGTAGAAAATGATGGCTACTACAGCAACAATTTTCGTCCACTCTGTATCTTTGACCCCCAGTATGGTTCCTGACACATTGTGAGTATTAAATAGATATTTCTTGAATGAAAGAACGTGAACCTTGTTCGTTAGTCAACTCTAATCCGTCCTTCTGTTGACAGGCACTTAGATTATTTCTAATGTTTTACGACTTCAAACAAAGCTGAATGAGGATCCCTGTGACCTTATCTTGAAGCACAGTGGCAGCTCAAGATTTCTCTCTGAGAGAGGTGCAGTTGACTTGGAGGGTGCCCTAGGAGATATGTCTTGAAATTGTGCTTGCATGACAAGTACATAGCAAATGTTTATTTAGGGTAACTTGGCAGAGCATAGCTGAAGCAAATTTGGGGAAGGCCAACCCACGGTACCATGACTGCAAAATTCCATGGGTGCCTTAATGAGTAAATTCCTAGAGGTGGCTTTGCAAGGTGTTCTAGTTATCCATTGCTGGGTAACAGGCCAACTGCAAACTTAGAGCATGAAAACAACAGCAGTCATTTATTTTGCTCGTGAATGAGCCCATTTGGGCTGAGTTTGGAGAGGATGGCTTGTCTCTATTCCACACAGTGTCGGTTGAATTGGCTCAACTGGAGGCTGGAGGATTCACTTTGAAGAGCGCCCCATCACAAGGCTGGCAAGCTGGTGCTGGCTATTGGCCGGCTGCTCCCCCAGGGCTGTGAGATGGAGGTCTTAGTTCTTGTCCATGTGAGCTGCTTTTTGATGGCTTGTTAGGCTTCCTCAAAGTATGGTAGCTCAGTTCCAAGAATGAGTATCTCAAGACGACAAGGAAGTAGATTATATTTTTATGACCTGGATTGACTTCCACTATAGTCACAAGCATCCTGAGATTCATGGGGTGGTAACATAAACCCCCACTCCTTGATGGAAAGAGTATCAAATTCACACTGAATGAAGGGCATATGAGATGGAAAACATTGTTTCAACCATCTTTGGAGAATAAAATCTACTGCAGAAGATGAGGCAACTTTGTAACTCCAATTCTTTCTCTATCCAGATATAGATGAGTGTTCTAAGAGGCCCACACCATGTGGTGCTCACTCAGTCTGCAAAAACCTGCCTGGGAGATACAAGTGCAGCTGTTTGCCTGGTTTCTCTTCTCCTACTGGAAATAACTGGAACCCGGCAAAGCCAGGTCGTTTCTCCTGTACAGGTAATCCTCTCGGGATCTCAGGTGTGGTCTTTCGTGGATGGCTACCATTGAGTTGGGTACCTGTGTTTCTCACCTTAGACACTCATTCTTTTGTCTGCTCGCTCTCCTCCACTGCTCCTCAGACATCAATGAATGCCTCTCCAGCGGGGTCTGCCCAGAGCATTCTGAGTGCACCAACTCCTTGGGAAGCTACAGTTGCACCTGCCTAGCTGGATTCTCTTCTAGAAACTCCATCTGTGAAGGTAAAGAGGACCTGCCCTTCTTATTGAGTAGGACCTGCCTACTCAATTAAGAATCACCTCAATTCATGGTGCTGTGAGGTAGGGATCATGATCCTCAGTTTAAGAATGAGAACATTGAGGCTCAGAGAGGTGAAGTGACTTGCCCGAGGATGCACAGCTATTAAGTGGAACAACCAGGATTTGAGCTTCTGTTGAGGGAATACTGTAAGTTAGGCAGAGCATCAGGCAGTATTTCAGAGTAACAGGATGGTGGTCGCTCTGTCCACAGAACAGTTTTCTCCTCAGGGGACATTAGTAATGTCTAGACACATTTTCAATTGTCACACTGGTGGTGGTGGTGGGGTTGTGTGTGCTACTGTCATCAAAGGAGTAGAGGCCAGAGATGCTGCTAAACACCCTACAATGCACAGTACTGCTTCCCACAACAAAAAAATGATCTGGTCCCAAATGTCAGTAGGGTTGAGGTAGAGAAACTCTGTGCTAGGGAGAACTGAGACCTGGACCTCAGAACTTTTTCCCAAAAGATATTTGAGTTAAGACCTGAGAGTTACTCTCATCGTCCTTCCCCTTCCATGTTAGTCAGTCATTATGTCTTGGGGAATCTACCTGCTAAATCTGTCTTGAATGTCTCGACTCTTCTCCATCCTTGGCTCTGGCTTCATGTTTTCTTCATCTTTACTGCTCCTCATTTCTCCGGTCTTGTCCCCTCAAATCCATCCTCCACACTGCCTCTAGAAAGTTCTCACTGAGACGCCAGGGCTCCATCCTCCTGAGTCCACTGAGGTTCTATTGCTCTCTACGTTTTCTTATAGGGACGATGACTCCACCCAGCATGGCATGGAGTGATCAAGCCCTCATCACAGCTCCTTGGCTTGGACTCAGAGATATCTGAAGTCATGTCTTCTTTTACTAGTGAATTCCTAGCAGTTAGCTATTGCTGAGGAGCAAATTACCCTAAAAGTCAATGGCTAAAAACAACAACCATTTCTTTTTAGCTCTTGATTCCATGCATGGGTGGTTCAGGTGGGGCTCTTCTGGTTTGTTCTTTGAGTCTCAACTGTTCCTCTTCCTGTGTCTGTGGTCAGCTGTGGTTGGGTGGGGCTGGGCTGTCTCACATGACTGGGGCTCATCTGGGATGATCCATTTCTTCCATCCTTCATTCAGCTAGTCTAGGGCTTGTTCAGGTGGCAGAATGAAGAGGCCTAAGGCATGGGTGGAAGAAAATAATCCTCTGGAGGTTTAAGTTTGGAACTGGTACCACATCACTTCTTCTGCATTCTATTGGCCAGTGCAAGTGATAGGGCCAGCTGGATGAAGGGGCGGAAAACAAACTCCACATTTAAAGAGAGGAGTGGCCAAGTCATATTGTACTGCACAAGCCCCATCCTGAGGTGTGGATATAGGTATATATATGTGGCCAGTGAAGTATCACACTCTTGGCAGATATTTTTGGATATATGAATAGATGGATGGATGGATGGATAGATGCATAGATGCCTAGATACATAGATGGATGGATGATTAAAACAAATGGACAAAGAAAGAAAGGAATAAACAGTTTACTTTGTTCTCTATGCCAAAAAAAGGGGGATATTGCGGCCATTTCTGCAAACTATGATCGTTATGTTTTGAAATCATTTGTCACCCTTTTGCTTACACACTATCAGCCAGAATTTATTCTCATGGTCCTCCCTAACTGCAAGGGAGGTTAGGAAGAAGGGGAGCATGTGTGTACTGGGGAGCCTCAGTGCTGTGTGCCACAACTTAAGAGCATGTAGAGTGAATATTCACTTACCATCTCCTTTCCAAATTTCCTGCTCTGCCTTGATCCCGGTTTTCTCTTCCACTCTCCAGATGTAGATGAATGTGCAGATCCAAAATCTTGCCCAGAGCACGCGACCTGCCACAATAGTCTTGGCAGCTACTCTTGTGTCTGCAACCAAGGATTTGTTTCCAGCAGTGGAAACGTGAGGTTCCAGGATCAGGGAGAGACGTGTGAAGGTAGGTGGAGGGGTGTGTTGGGGAATTAGGTCCCAGACTGTTTACAAAGGCAACACTGGTGGAGCACGAGTCGGGGTGGGTCTTGGCTGTGTTCAAAGACCTCATCAGCAAAACTGAAGACAATAATCACTCATTCACTCTTCAACCCATACTTTGAGCATGTGCAACATGGCTGGTTCTATTCTGGGGATGGTGGATACAGCAGTGAATAACACAGGCAAAAACGTTTGTTCTCCTGGAATTTATATTCTAGTGTGTGGGGAGATAGTTAACAAAATAAAAATGTATGAAACCTTTCTCTGTTAGGGAAAGTTAAAGGCGGTGAAGACCAATAAGGCAGGAAAGGCAGTTAGAGAGTGCTGTGGTCTAATTTTAAGAGAGTGGTAAGAAAAGGCCGTGCTGAGAATTTGATATGTGAGAAAAGATCCGGTGGAAGAGAGGGAGTGAGAGATTGGGTGTCTGGGGAAGAATGTTCCAGGAGGAGGCAAGAGAAGATAGAAAAGTCTGGAGGCAGGATCCCAGCCAAGCCACTAAGCTCTCCCATCAGTGTGCTCATTCGGTCCTCCCAACAACCTGATGGTATCAGTTTGATTTTACACCCATTTCACAGATGAGGAAACTGAGCTTCCATTGTGGTTGAATCACTGTCCCAAGGTCCAATAGGTAGGAGGTAGGAGAGTCAGGATCTGACTGTGCCTGGGTGTGGCTTCACAGCCCGTGCTCCCACCACCATGCTAATTTGCCTCCAAAAGAGGCTGCAGCCTCTGGCAGCTCACAATGGGCTTGCATAGGACACATATCAGTTTAATCACCACATTTCCAGTCTCTGAGGTTCCGACGACCTGGGAAGCTGTCGTCTGAAACTTCCAGAGCTGCTCAGAACCTGGATTCCAATCATAATTGTGCCTTTCACAAGCTATGCGATGTTGCACAATTTTGAAGTCTCAGTTTCCTCCTCTGAAAAATGGAAATATCAGTTTGCACCTCGTTGGGCTGCTCTGAGCATTCGTTGAGCTGATGCGTGTGAAGTATCTACCTCAATGCCTGCCACAAAGAAAGCTCCACATGTCAGCAGTGAATTTTGTCTTTTGGTTAACATTTGCTTTCATAGTAATTGCTACGCTCCGGGCTCTGTTCAGAGTGCTTTACAGAGATCACATGAGAAAACTGAGGCACACAGAGATGGATTCTCTGTCCATTGTATTAGGCAGTTCAGGCTGCATAACAAAATATTGTAGACTGGGGGCCTTAAGCAACAGAGACTTATTTTCTCACAGTTCTGGAGGCCAGAAGTCTGAAATCAAGCTGTCAGCAGGGTCGTGCTTTCTCTGAAGACTCTAGGGGACAATCTGTTCTGAGGCTTTCTCCCAGCTTCTGGTGTTTCCAGCAATCTCTGGGTTCCTTGACCTGTAGATGTGTCATTTCCATCTTTGACTCCATCATCATGTGGTGTTCTCCCTAAGCCTGTCTCTGTGCCTGTTTTACTCTCCTTATAAGGATACCAATCATATCTGGTTAAGGGACATCCTACTCCAGTACGATGTCTTAACTTACATCTTAAGCACATGTACAAAGACCCTATTTCTAATAAGTTCACATTCTCTGAGACTAGAGGTTAGAACTTCAACATATCTTTCTGGTGGCCATAACTCAACCCACAACAGTTGCCTGTATGATCTCTGTCAATGATGACTCAATGCTCCAGTTGTGTTGCTAAAGCAGTCATAGATGATACATAAATGACTGGATGTGGCTGTGTGCCAATAAAACTTTATTTACACAAACAGATGAGGGGCCAGATTTGACCTATGGGATGTAGTTCGCTGAGCTCTAAATAAGATCATTCATTTCTACCACCGGAGTTTCCAGAGTGCCCCAAACATCCTTCTTCATCTTTGGGCTACAGTTCATGGGTTATTCAGCCTTCTCAGTAGTGCCGGTGGACCCTGGTGTTTAAAGTTGAGGTGAAATCAATATTTCCCATCTAGAAAATGCTGGGTTCTACAGCAACGATTTTGTCCACTCTGTGTTTCACCCTCAGTATGGTGCCTGATACATTGCAAGTATTAAATGGATATTTGTTGAATGAAGGAACATGAATTTTATTCTTTACATCGACTCCAGATTGAATCACCTGTCAACTGACAGGCACTTAGTTTGTTTCTAATGTTTTACAACTTCACACAAAGCTGGGGTGAGCATCCCTGTGATGGTATCTTGAAGTTCAGTGGCCGCTCCAGTTTTCTCTCTAGGAGAGGTGCAGTTGACTGGGAGGGACATATAGGAGACTTGCATTGAAGTTGTGCTTGCACGAGAGGTACACAGCAAGTGTTTCTTTGGGGTGATCTGGCAGAGCAGGGTTGAAAGACATTTGTGCAGGCCACCCCTTGCTCCCATGACTGCACAATTCCATGGGTGCTTCAATGTGTCGGTTCCTAGAGGTGGCTTTGCAAGGTGTTCAAGTCATCTGTTGTTGCATAACAGACCCCCTGCAAACTCAGTGCATGAAAACAACAGCAGTCATTTATTTTGCTCACAAACGAACCTGCTATTTGGGCTTGGTTTGGAGAGGATGGCTTGCCTCTGTTCCACACCGTGTCAGTTGACTTGGTTCAACTGGAGGCTGGAGGAATCAGTTTGGAGAAGGCCCACTGACAAGGCTGGCAAGCTGGTGCTGGCTGTTGGCTGGCTGCTCCCCCAGGGCTGTGGGCTGGAGGTCTTAACTCTTGTCCATGTGAGCTGCTTTTTCATGGCTGGTTGGGCTTCCTCAAAGTATGAGAGAAGTTCCAAGAATGAGTTCCAAGAATGAGCATCTCAAGAGAACAAAGAAGTGCATTGTATTTTTATGACCGAGTGTGAGATTTTTATGACGTTGTCTAATACTTTTATGACCTAACATGCAGTTTTTACGACTTGGTGTCACATCCCCCATAGTCACAAGCATGCTCATATTTAAGGGGTGGGAATATAGACCCCACTGCTTGTTGGATGGAGTACAAAATTCACACTTAATGACGGGCATATGGGATGGAAAACATTGCTTCCATCCAATGAACAGAACATCTTCTCACAACCAAAAATGCTCCAGTCCCAAATGTCAGTAGTACTGATGTAGAGAAACTCTGTGATAGGGAGAGCTCAGACCAAAACCTCAGAACTGTTTCCTAAAAGGTATTTGAATTAAGGCCTGAGAGTTACCTTCATCCTCCCTCCCCTTCCATATTAAATCCGTCATTATCTCTTGGAGAATCTCCCTGCTACAGACGTCTTGAATGTTTCCACTCTTCTCCATCCTTGGTTCAGCCTTCATCCTTACTATGGCAGCATCCTCACTGGTCTCTCCCTGTCTGCAGTCTTGTCTCCTCTAATCCATCCTCCACGCTGCAGCCAGAATGTTCTCACTAAGACACCAAGACTCCATCTTCCTGAGTCTACAGAGGTTCTATTGTTCTCTACATTCACTTATAGGGAGGGTGATTTCAAACAGCATGGCATGGAGTGATCTAGCCCTCATCACATCCCCTTGGCTTGGAATCACAGATATTTGAAGTCATCTTCATTTTGCTAGTGTAATTGTAGCAGTTAGCTAGTTCTGAGTAACAGTGATCCTGCAAGTCCATGGCTAACAACAGCTGCCAATTTTTTTAGCTCTCAATTCCATGCACGGGCAGTTTAGGTTGAGCTCTGCTGGTCAGTTCTTTGGGTCTCAACCATCTTCTTTGTTTGTCTGTGGTTGGCTGTGGTTGGGCTGGGCTGTCTCAGATGACTGAGGCTCATTGGGATGATTCATTTCTTCCCTCCTCCATTCGGCTAGTCTAGGACTTGTTCAGGTGGCAGAATCATGAGGCCCAAAGCAGAAGCAGAAGCAGAAGCAGAAGCAAATAATCCTCTAGAGGTCTAAGTTTGGAACTGACACCACATCAGTCCTGCTGCATTCTATTGACCAATGCAAGTCATAGGGCCAGATGGATGAAGGGGTGGAAAACAAACTCCACATTTAAATAAAGGAGTGGCAAAGCCACATTGCAGTGCACAAGCTGCATCCTGAGGTGTGCATACAGGGGTATATATGTGGCCAGTGAAGTACCACACTCTTGGCAGATGTTTTTTGGATGGATAGATGTATGGATGGATGGATAAATGGATAGCTGAATAGATGCATAGATTGATGAATGGATGGATGGACAGATGAATGATTAAAAGAAATGAACAAAGGAACCAAGGAATAAACAGTGTACTTTGTTCTCTATGCCGGAAATGGGGATCTTGACCATTTCTGCAAAGTACCATTGTTATAGTAGTTTTGAAATTACTTGTCACCATTTTGCATACGTACTATTGGCCAGAATTTGTTTTCATGGACCCGATTAACTGCAGGGAGGTTAGGAAGAAGGGTAGAACGTGAATATTGGGGAGCCTCGGCGCTGCGTGCCACAGCTTAAGAGCATGCAGAGTGAATATTCACTTACCATCTCCTTTCCGAAATTCCTGCTCTGCCTTGATCCCGGTTTTCTCTTGCACTCTCCAGATGTGGATGAATGTGCAGATCCCAAATCTTGCCCAGAGCACGCGACCTGCCACAACAGTCCTGGAAGCTACTCTTGTGTCTGCAACCAAGGATTTGTTTCCAGCAGTGGAAACGTGAGATTTCAAGGCCAGGGAGAGACGTGTGCAGGTAGGTGGAGGGGTGTGTTGGGGAATTAGGTCCCAGTCTGTTGACAAAGACAGCACTTGTGGAGGACGAGTCAGGGTGGGTCTTGGCTGTGTTTGAAGACCTCATCAACAAAACCTAAGGCAAGAATCATTCATTCATTCATTCATGCATGCAGTGTTTGACCAAGACTTAGAGCATGTGCAACACGGCTGGTTCTATTCCGGGGATGGTGGATACAGCAGGGAATAACTCAGGCACACATGTTTGTTCTCCTGGATCTTAACCTCTACTGTGGGAGGAGATGAATAACAAAATATAAATGCAGGAACATATTGTGTGTTAGGGAAAGTTAAAGGAGATGAAGAAATATAAGGCAGCAAAGGTCAACAGAGAGTGCCGTGAGTGGACGTCTAATTTTAACAGAGTGGTAAGAAATGGCTGTGCTGAGAACTGTATATTTGAGAAAAGATGGGTACTACAGCAACGATTTTGTCCCCTCTGTGTTTGACCTCCAGTGTGGTGTCTGATACACTGTGAATATTAAACAGACATTTGAAGGATGAAGGAACATGCACCTTATTCTTTATGTCAACTCCAGTTGGAAGGACGACTCTACTGACAGGCACTAGGTTGTTTCTAATGTTGTACAGCTTCGTACAAAGCTGGGATGACATCCCGGTGATCTTCTCTTGACGTACAGTGGCCGCTCCAGTTTTCTGACTAGGAGAGGTGCGGGTGACTGGGTGGGAAATCTAGGAGTTGCTTACAGTGAAACGGCAGAGCAGGGTTGAAGGAGACTTGGGCAGAGGTACACGATGGTCCCACGACTGCACAGTTCCATGAGTTCCTCAATGGGTAAAATCCTAGACGTGGCTTTGCCAGGTGTTCTAGTTCTCTATGGGTGGGTAACAGACCATCTCCAAACTTAGTGGCTGAAAACAGCAACAATCATTCATTTTGCTCATGAATGAATCTGCTATTTGGCCTTGGTTTGAGGAGGATGGCTTGCCTCTGTCCCACACAGTGTCAGTTGACTTGGTTCAACTGGAGGCTGGAGGAATCAGCTTGGAGAAGGCCCACTGACAAGGCTGGCAAGCTGGTGCTGGCTGTTGGTTGGCTGTTTCCCCAGGGCTGTGGCCTGCAGGTTTTCGTTCTGGTCTATGTGAGCTGCTTCTTCATGACTTGTTGGGCTTCCTCAAAACATGGCGGGTCAGTTCCAAGAATGAACATCTCAAGAGAACAAAGAAGTGCATTATTTTTTTATGACCTAGTGTGATATTTTTATGACCTAGCATGGTATTTTTACGACCTGGTGTCACTTTCACTATAGTCACAAACATGCTCAGGTTCAGATGGGAATCTAGACCCCAATGCCTCACGGATGGAGTACTGAATGCAGGGCATATGTGATGGAAAACCCTGTTTCAACTGTCTTTGGAAAATGCATTCTGCTGCACAAGTTGTGACAACTTTGCAACTCTAAGTCTTTCTCTATCCAGATATAGATGAGTGTTCTAAGAAGCCCTCACCATGTGGTGCTAACTCAGTCTGCAAAAACCTGCCTGGGAAATACAAGTGCAGCTGTTTGCCTGGTTTCTCTTCTCCCACTGGAAACGACTGGAACCCGGCAAAGCCAGGTCGTTTCTCCTGTACAGGTAACGCTCTCGGCATCTCAGGTGTGGTCTTTCGTGGACGGCTGCCATTGAGTTGGATACCTGTGTTTCTCACCTTAGACATCCATTCTTTTGTCCGCTCGCTCTCCTCCACTGCTCCTCAGACATCAATGAATGCCTCTCCAGCGGGGTCTGCCCAGAGCATTCTGAGTGCACCAACTCCTTGGGAAGCTACAGTTGCAGCTGCCGAGCTGGATTCTCCTCTAGAAACTCCATCTGTGAAGGTAAAGAGGACCCACCATCCTCTAATTACCTGCTTAATTAAGAATCACCTCAATTGATGATGCTATGAAGTGGGGGTCACTATCCCCAGTTTAGGAATGAGAACATTGAGGCTCAGAGAGGTGAAGTGACTTGCCCAAGGATGCACAGCTATTAGGTGGAACAACCAGGATGTGAACGCCTGTTGAGGGCCCATCGTGAGTTAAGCAGTGGGTCAGGCAGTACTTGAGAGTAATGGGGGACTCTGTCCCTGGAAGGATTTTCTCCTCAGGGGACACTAGAAACGTCTAGAGACATTTTTGATTGTCACACTGGTGGTGGTGGTGGGGTTGTATGTGCTACTGTCATCAAGGGAGTAGAGGCCAGAGATGCTGCCAAACACCCTACAATGCACAGTACTGCCTCCCACAACCAAAAATGATGTGGTCCCAAATGTCAGTAGGGCTGAGGTAGAGACACCCTGTGCTCAGGAGAGCTGAGACCCAGACCTCGGAACTTTTTCCCAAAAGGTATTTGAATTAAGGCCTGAGAGTGACTCTCATCCCTCTCCCCTTCTGTATTGTCGGTCGTCATGTCTTGGGGATTCTACCTGCTAATCGTGTCTTGAATCTCATCAGACTTCTTCATCCTTCACTCAGGCTTCATATTTACTGCAGCAGCATCCTCACTTGTCTCTCCCTGTCTCCAGTCTTCTCCCCTCAAATCCCTCCTCTACACTGCCTCCAGAATGTTCTCACTGAGACCCTGGGGCTCCATCCTCCTGAGTCCACTGAGGATGTATTGTTCTCTACGTTTCCTTACAGGGATCGTGACTCCATCCAGAGGGGTTTGGAGTGATCAAGCCCTCATCACAGCTCCTGGGCTTGGATTCAGAGATATTTGAAGTCATGTCTCATTGTTCTGGTCCATTTGTAGCAGTTATCTATTGCTGAGTAACAAACTACCCTGACAGTCAATGGCTTAAAACAACTACTATTTATTTAGCTCTTGAGCCCATGCATTGACATTTTACCTAGGGCTCTAGTGGTGAGTTCTTTGGGTCTCAACCATTCTTTTTCCTGTGTCTGTGGTCAGCTGTGGTTGGCCTGCACTATCTCAGATGACTGGAGCTCATCTGGGCTGATCCATCTCTCTTCCTCTTTTTCATTGTTCATTAGTCTAGTCTAGGACTTGTTCAGGTGAGAGAATCAGGATTCCCAAAGCATGAGCAGAAGCAAATAATCCTCTGGAGGTCTGAGTTTGGAACTGGTACCACATCACTTCCGCTGCATTCTACTGACCAGTGCAAGTCATAGGGCCAGCTGGATGAAGGGGTGGAAAACCAACTCCACATTTAAACAGAGGAGTGGCAAAGTCACATCGCACTGCACAAGCTGCATCTTGAGGTGTGGATAGGGTTGCATATAAGTGGCCAGAGAAGTATCACACTCTCGGAAGTTATTTTCTGGATGAATGAATAGGTGGATAGATGTATGGATGTATGCATAGATAGAGGGGTAGCTGAATAGATGCATAGATTGATGGATGGATGTATTGATGTATAGATAGCTGAATAGATGCATAGCTTGATGGATGGATGGATGAGTGGATAGATGGATAGCTGAAGAGATGCATAGATTGATGGATGGGTGGATGGATGGATGGATGGATGGACAGATGGATGCTTAAAACAAATGAACAAAGGAAACGAGGAATAAACAGTGTACTTTGTTCTCTATGCCGGAAACGGGGATCTTGACCATTTCTGCAAAGTACCATTGTTATAGTAGTTTTGATGTTACTTGTCACACTTTTGCTTACATACTATTGGCCAGAACTTATTCTCATGGAGCCGCGTGACTGCAGGGAGGTTAGGAAGAAGGGTAGAACGTGAATATTGGGGAGCCTCGGCGCTGCGTGCCACAGCTTAAGAGCATGCAGAGTGAATATTCACTTACCATCTCCTTTCCGAAATTCCTGCTCTGCCTTGATCCCGGTTTTCTCTTGCACTCTCCAGATGTGGATGAATGTGCAGATCCCAAATCTTGCCCAGAGCACGCGACCTGCCACAACAGTCCTGGAAGCTACTCTTGTGTCTGCAACCAAGGATTTGTTTCCAGCAGTGGAAACGTGAGATTTCAAGGCCAGGGAGAGACGTGTGCAGGTAGGTGGAGGGGTGTGTTGGGGAATTAGGTCCCAGTCTGTTGACAAAGACAGCACTTGTGGAGGACGAGTCAGGGTGGGTCTTGGCTGTGTTTGAAGACCTCATCAACAAAACCTAAGGCAAGAATCATTCATTCATTCATTCATGCATGCAGTGTTTGACCAAGACTTAGAGCATGTGCAACACGGCTGGTTCTATTCCGGGGATGGTGGATACAGCAGGGAATAACTCAGGCACACATGTTTGTTCTCCTGGATCTTAACCTCTACTGTGGGAGGAGATGAATAACAAAATATAAATGCAGGAACATATTGTGTGTTAGGGAAAGTTAAAGGAGATGAAGAAATATAAGGCAGCAAAGGTCAACAGAGAGTGCCGTGAGTGGACGTCTAATTTTAACAGAGTGGTAAGAAATGGCTGTGCTGAGAACTGTATATTTGAGAAAAGATGGGTACTACAGCAACGATTTTGTCCCCTCTGTGTTTGACCTCCAGTGTGGTGTCTGATACACTGTGAATATTAAACAGACATTTGAAGGATGAAGGAACATGCACCTTATTCTTTATGTCAACTCCAGTTGGAAGGACGACTCTACTGACAGGCACTAGGTTGTTTCTAATGTTGTACAGCTTCGTACAAAGCTGGGATGACATCCCGGTGATCTTCTCTTGACGTACAGTGGCCGCTCCAGTTTTCTGACTAGGAGAGGTGCGGGTGACTGGGTGGGAAATCTAGGAGTTGCTTACAGTGAAACGGCAGAGCAGGGTTGAAGGAGACTTGGGCAGAGGTACACGATGGTCCCACGACTGCACAGTTCCATGAGTTCCTCAATGGGTAAAATCCTAGACGTGGCTTTGCCAGGTGTTCTAGTTCTCTATGGGTGGGTAACAGACCATCTCCAAACTTAGTGGCTGAAAACAGCAACAATCATTCATTTTGCTCATGAATGAATCTGCTATTTGGCCTTGGTTTGAGGAGGATGGCTTGCCTCTGTCCCACACAGTGTCAGTTGACTTGGTTCAACTGGAGGCTGGAGGAATCAGCTTGGAGAAGGCCCACTGACAAGGCTGGCAAGCTGGTGCTGGCTGTTGGTTGGCTGTTTCCCCAGGGCTGTGGCCTGCAGGTTTTCGTTCTGGTCTATGTGAGCTGCTTCTTCATGACTTGTTGGGCTTCCTCAAAACATGGCGGGTCAGTTCCAAGAATGAACATCTCAAGAGAACAAAGAAGTGCATTATTTTTTTATGACCTAGTGTGATATTTTTATGACCTAGCATGGTATTTTTACGACCTGGTGTCACTTTCACTATAGTCACAAACATGCTCAGGTTCAGATGGGAATCTAGACCCCAATGCCTCACGGATGGAGTACTGAATGCAGGGCATATGTGATGGAAAACCCTGTTTCAACTGTCTTTGGAAAATGCATTCTGCTGCACAAGTTGTGACAACTTTGCAACTCTAAGTCTTTCTCTATCCAGATATAGATGAGTGTTCTAAGAAGCCCTCACCATGTGGTGCTAACTCAGTCTGCAAAAACCTGCCTGGGAAATACAAGTGCAGCTGTTTGCCTGGTTTCTCTTCTCCCACTGGAAACGACTGGAACCCGGCAAAGCCAGGTCGTTTCTCCTGTACAGGTAACGCTCTCGGCATCTCAGGTGTGGTCTTTCGTGGACGGCTGCCATTGAGTTGGATACCTGTGTTTCTCACCTTAGACATCCATTCTTTTGTCCGCTCGCTCTCCTCCACTGCTCCTCAGACATCAATGAATGCCTCTCCAGCGGGGTCTGCCCAGAGCATTCTGAGTGCACCAACTCCTTGGGAAGCTACAGTTGCAGCTGCCGAGCTGGATTCTCCTCTAGCAACTCCATCTGTGAAGGTAAAGAGGACCTGCCCTCCTCATTTACCTACTTAATTAAGAATCACCTCAATTGATGATGCTGTGAGGTAGGGATCATGATCCTCAGTTTAGGAATGAGAACATTGAGGCTCAGAGAGCTGAAGTGACTTACCCAAGGATGCACAGCTATTAAGTGGAACAACCAGCATTTGAACTTCTGCTGAGGGCCCACCTTGACTTAAGCTGTGGGTCAGGCAGTACTTGAGAGTAATGGGGGACTCTGTCCCTAGAAGGATTTTCTCCTCAAAGGACACTAGCAATGTCTAGAGACATTTTTGATTGTCACACTGGTGGTGGTGGTGGGGTTGTGTGTGCTACTGTCATCAAGGCAGTAGAGGACAGAGATGCTGCTAAACACCCTACAATGCACAGAACTTCTTCCCACAACCAAAAATGATCTGGTCCCACATGTCAATAGTGCTGAGGTAGAGAAACTCTGCGGTAGGCAGAGCCGAGACCCAGACCTCGGAACTTTTCCCTGAAAGGTATTTGAATTAAGACCTGAGAGTTACTCTCATCCCTCTCCCCTTCTGTATTGTCGGTCATCATGTCTTGGGGAATCTACCCTCTAAACATGTCTTGAATCTCGACACACTTCTTCGTCCTTCACTCAAGCTTCATATTTACTGCAGCAGCATCCTCACCGGTCTCTCCCTGTCTCCAGTCTTGTCCCCTCAATCCGTCCTCCTCACTGCACCAGAATGTTCTCACTGACACACCAGGGCTCCATCCTCCTGAGTCCACTGAGGTTCTATTGTTCTCTCTGTTCACTTATGGGGACCGAGACTCCACCCAGCGGGGTTTGCATTGATCAAGCCCTCATCACAGCTCCTTGGCTTGGACTCAGAGATATTTGAAGTCATGTCTGAATTTTCTGGTCCATTTGTAGCAGTTAGTTATTGCTGAGTAACAAATTACCCTGAAAGTCAATGACTGAAAAAAGCTGCCATTTATTTAGCTCTTGATCCCATACATTGGCAGTTTAGCTAGGGCTCTGCTGGTGAGTTCTTTGGGTCTCAACCTTCTTTTTCCTGTGTCTGTGGTCAGCTGTGGTTGGCCTGCGCTATCTCAGATGACTGGAGCTCATCTGGGCTGATCCATCTCTCTTCCTGTTTTTCATTCTGCATTAGTCTAGTCTAGGACATGTTCAGGTGACAGAATCAAGAGTCCCAAAGCATGAGCAGAAGCAAATAATCCTCTGGAGGTCTGAGATTGGAACTGGTACCACATCACTCCTGCCACATTCTATTGACCAGTGCAAGTCATAGGGCCAGCTGGATGAAGGGGTGGAAAACCAACTCCACATTTAAACAGAGGAGTGGCAAAGTCACATCGCACTGCACAAGCTGCATCCTGAGGTGTTGATACAGGGGTATATATGTGGCCAGAGAAGTACCACATCCTTGGCAGATATTTTTTGGATGGATGAATAGATGGATAGATGTATGTATGGATGGGTAGATGGATAGCTGAATAGATGCATAGATTGATGGATGGATGAATGGATGGGTGGATGGATCAATGGATCGATGGAAGGATGGATTGATGATTAAAACAGATGAACAAAGGAACCGATGAATAAACAGTGTACTTTGTTGTCTATGCCAAAAATGGGGACTACGACCATTTCTGCAGAGTACCATTGTTATGATAGTTCTGAAATTTCTTGTCACCCTTTTGCTTACATATTATTTGCCAGGGCTTATTCTCATGGACCCGCCTAACTGCAGGCAGGTTAGAAAGAAGGAGAGAACACGAGTATTGTGGAGCCTCAGTGCTGTGTGTCACAACTTAAGAGCATGTAGAGTGAATATTCACTTGACATTTCCTTTCCGAATTTCCTGCGCTATCTTGATCCTGGTTTTCTCTTCCACTCACCAGATGTGGATGAATGTGCAGATCCCAGATCTTGCCCAGAGCATGCGACCTGCCACAACAGTCTTGGCAGCTACTCTTGTGTCTGCAACAAAGGATTTGTTTCCAGCAGTGGAAACGTGAGGTTCCAGGGCCAGGGAGAGACGTGTGAAGGTAGGTGGAGGGGTGTGTTGGGGAATCAGATCCCAGTCTGTTTGCAAAGACAGCACTGGTGGAGCACGAGTTGGGGTGGGTCTTGGCTGTGTTCAAAGACCTCATGAGCAAAACTGAGGGCAATAATCGTTCATTCATTCATGCACTCTTTGACCAATACTTTGAGCATGTGCGACACAGCTGGTTCTATTCTGGGGATGGTGGATACAGCAGTGAATAACACAGGCACAAATGTTTGTTCTCCTGGAACTTATCCTGTAGTGTGGGAGGAGATCAATAACAAAATATAAATGCATGAACATATTGTGTGTTAGGGAAAGTTAAATGAGATGAAGAAAAATAAGGCAGCAAAGGTCAACAGAGAGTGGTGTGAGTGGAGGCCTAATTTTAACACGGTGGTAAGAAATGGCTGTGCTGAGAATTCTATATTTGAGGAACGATGGGTACTACAGCAATGATTTTGTCCCCTCTATGTGTTTGACCTCCAGTGTGGTGTCTGATACACTGTGAATATCAAACAGATTTGTGATGGATGAAGGAACGTGCACCTTATACTTTATGTCAACTCCAGATGGAAGGACGATTCTATTGACAGGCACTAGGTTGTTTCTAATGTTTTACAACTTCATACAAAGCTGGGATGACATCCCGGTGATCTTATCTTGACGTGCAGTGACTGCTCCAGTTTTCTGTCTAGGAGAGGTGCGGGTGACTGGGTGGGAAATATAGGAGACTTGCCTTCAAGTTGTGCTTCCACTACAAATACACAGCAAGTGTTTGCTTACAGTGAAACGGCAGAGCAGGGTTGAAGGAGACTTGGGCAGAGGTACACGATGGTCCCACGACTGCACAATTCTATGGGTGCCTTAATGGGTAAATTCCTAGAGGTGGCTTTGCCAGGTGTTCTAGTTCTCTAAGGGGGGGTAACAGACCATCTCCATACTTAATGACTGAAAACAGCAGCAATTACTTATTTTGCTCATGAATGAACCTGCTGTTCCGGGTTGGTTGGAGGAGGATGGCTTGCCTCTGTCCCACACAGTGTCAGTTGACTTGGTTCAACTGGAGGCTGGAGGAATCAGTTTGAGGAAGGCTCACCAACAAGGCTGGCAAGCTGGTGCTGGCTGTTGGCTGGCTGTTCCCCCAGGGCTGTGGGCTGCAGGTTTTAGTTCTGGTCTATATGAGCTGCTTCTTCATGACTTGTTGGGCTACCTCAGTGTATGACGGGTCATTTCCAAGAATGAACATCTCAAGAGAACAAAGAAGTTCATTATATTTTTATCACCCAGTGTGATATTTCCATGACCTAGCACGGTATTTTTACGACCTGGTGTCACTTCCGCTATAGTCACAAACATGCTCAGATTCAGATGGGAATCTAGACCCCAATGCCTCAGAGATGAAGTACCAAATTCACACTGAATGCAGGGCACATGGGATGCAAAACACTGTTTCAACCATCTTTGGAAAATGCATTCTGCTGCACAAGTTGTGACAACTTTGCAACTCCAACTCTTTCTCTATCCAGATGTAGATGAGTGTTCTAAAAAGCCCTCACCATGTGGTGCTAACTCAGTCTGCAAAAACCTGCCTGGGAGATACAAGTGCAGCTGTTTGCCTGGTTTCTCTTCTCCTACTGGAAATGACTGGAACCCGGCAAAGCCAGGTCGTTTCTCCTGTACAGGTAATGCTCTCGGGATCTCAGGTGTGGTCTTTCGTGGACAGCTACCATTGAGTTGGGTACCTGTGTTTCTCACCTTAGACTCTCATTCTTTTGTCTGCTCGCTCTCCTCCACTGCTCCTCAGACATCAATGAATGCCTCTCCAGCGGGATCTGCCCAGAGCATTCTGAGTGCACCAACTCCTTGGGAAGCTACAGTTGCAGCTGCCTAGCTGGATTCTCCTCTAGAAACTCCATCTGTGAAGGTAAAGAGGACCTGCCCTCCTCATTACCTACTTAATTAAGAACCACCTCAATTGATGATGCTATGAGGTAGGGATCACTATCCTCAGTTTAGGAATGCGAACATTGAGGCTCAGAGAGCTGAAGTGACTTGCCCAAGGATGCACTGCTATTAAGTGGAACAACCAGGATTTGAGCTTCTGTTGAAGGAATACTGTGAGTTTAGCAGTGGGTCAGGCGGTACTTGAGAGTAATGGGGCGACTCTGTCCCTAGAACAATTTTCTCCTTAGAGGACACTAGCAATGTCCAGAGACATTTTTGATTGTCACGGTGGTGGTGGTGGTGGGGTTGTGTGTGCTGCTATCATCAAGGCAGCAGAGGCCAGAGATGCTGCTAAACACCCTACAATGCACAGTACTGCCTCCCACAACCAAAAATGATCTGGTCCCAAATGTCAGTAGGGCTGACGTAGAGACACCCTGTGCTCGGGAGAGCTGAGACCCAGATCTCGGAACTTTTTCCAAAAAGGTTTTTGAATTAAGGCCTGAGAGTGACTCTCATCCTCCCTCTCCTTCTGTATTGTAGGTCATCATGTCTTGGGGATTCTACCTGCTAATTATGTCTTGAATCTCGTCCATTTGTAGCAGTTAGCTATTGCTGAGTAACAAACTACCCTGAAAGTCAATGACTTAAAACAACTACTATTTATTTAGCTCTTGAGCCCATGTGTTGCCAGTTTAGCTGGGGCTCTACTGGTGCATTCTTTTGGTCTCAACCATTCTTTTTCCTGTATCTGTGGCCAGCTGTGGTTGGCCTGGGCTATCTCAGATGACTACAGCTCATCTGAGCTGATCCATCTCTCTTCCTGTTTTTCCAGTCTTCACTACTCTAGTCTAGGACTTGTTGAGGTGACAGAATCAAGAGTCCCAAAGCATGAGCAGAAGCAAATAATCCTCAGGAGGTCTGAGATTGGAACTGGCACCACATCACTCCTGCTGCATTCTATTGACCAATGCAAGTCATAGGGCCAGCTGGATGAAGGGGTAGAAAACAAACTCCACATTTAAGTAACGGAGTGGCAAAGTCACATTGCACTGCACAAGCTGCATGCTGATGCGCGGATAGGGGTGCACATATGAGGCCAGAGAAGTACCACACTCTTGGCAGATATTTTTTCGATGAATGAGTAGATGTATAGATGAATGGATGGATGGATAGATAGCTGGATAGATGGATAGATATTTGTATGAATGAATAGATAGATGATTCAAAGAAATGAACAAAGAAACAAAGGAATAAACTTTTTTCTCTGTGCAAAAAGAAAAAAAAAAGACTAAGGCCGTTTCTGAAATCTATGAGGACTATGTTTTGAAATTATTTGTCACCCATTTGCTTACATACTATCGGCCAGAATTTATTCTCATGGCCCTGCCTAACTGCAAGGGTGGTTAGGAAGAAGGGGAGCTCGTGTGTACTGGGGAGCCTCAGTGCTGTGTGCCACAAGGTAAGACCACGTAAAGCGAATCTTCCCTTGCCGTCTCCCGCTCTTCTGTGACCTGGGTTTTCTCTTGCACTTTCCAGATGTGGATGAATGTGCAGATCCCAAATCTTGCCCAGAGCATGCGACCTGCCACAACAGTCCTGGAAGCTACTCTTGTGTCTGCAACCAAGGATTGGTTTCCAGAAGTGGAAACGTGAGGTTCCAGGGCCAGGGAGAGACGTGTGAAGGTAGGTGGAGGGGTGTGTTGGGGAATTAGGTCCAAGTCTGTTTGCAAAGACAGCACTGGTGGGGCAGGAGTCAGGGAGGGTCGTGGCTGAGTTCAAAGACCTCATCTGCAACACTGAATGGAATAATCATTCATCCACTCTTTGATCAGTACTTCTGGAGCATGTGCAACATGGCTGGTTCTATTCTGGGGATGGTGGATACAGCAGTGAATAACACAGGCTCAAATGTTTGTCCTCCTGAAGTGTATCTTCTACTGTGGGGGGAGGTAGATGTCAAGAAATAAATGCGTGAACACATTGTGTGTTAGGGAAAGTTAAAGGAGATGAAGACAAACAAGGCAGGAAAGGCAGACAGAGAGTGCTGGGGGTGGCGTTCTAATTTTAACAGTGTAGTAAGAAAAGGCCATGCCGAGAAGCTGATATTTGAGAGAAGATCTGACGGAAGTGAAGGACTGAGATGGCGGGTGTCTTGGGAAGGATGTTCCAGGAGGAAAGAAGAGCAGATACAGAAGTCTGGAGGCAGGATCCCAGCCAAGCTGCTAAGCTCTCCCATCAGTGTGCTTGTTGGGTCCTCCCTACAACCTGATGGCGTCATCCGTATTCTACACTCACTTCACAGGTGAGGAAACTGAGCCTCCATTGTTGGAATCACTCTTCAAGGACAAATAGTAGCAGGTGGGAGAATCATGTTCTCACTGTGCCTAGGTGTCACTTCACACCCGGTGCTCCCAACCACCATGCTATTCAGACTCCAAATGAGGAAAGTGAGATGCACAGAGATGAATTCCTTTGTCCAGTCTGTTAGTCTTCTCAGGCTGCCATAACCAAATACCGTAGGCTGGGGGCCTTAAACAACAGAGCCTTATTTTCTCACAGTTGTGGAGGCTGGAAGTCTGAAGTCAGTGTGCCGGCATGGTTGGGTTCTGGTGACGGCTGTCTTCCTGGCTTGTAGATGGCTACCTTCTGACTGTGTCCTCAAGTAGCAGAGGAATGTCTTGCGTCTCTTCGTCTTCTTACAAGGGCACTGATCCCATCCTGAAGGCCCACCTTCATGACCTCACCTCAACCTAATTACCTCCCCGAGGCCCCTTGTGCAAATACCATCCCACTGGGAATTGGGGCTTCACCATATGAATTTTGGGGGGACATAATTCAACCCATAACTCCCAGTAACACACAACTTATAAGCGACAGAGCCAGGCTTTGAACCCAGGATGTCCATGCCCTCCGCCCCTCCACTCTGATGCTGCTCTGATGGTCATTATTATTAATAATACGGTGATTCCTTGGAGAGGAATTGAGATTCGGGGAAAGAGAAGAGTAAGTGAGTTTGAGGCTGAGTAGACACAGGTGAGAGAATGAGCCTTCAAGAACCTACAGGGAATCAACGAATCTGGATCATGGAGTGTGAAGGGTTTAGAAGAAAAACATGAGCTTAGGTGGGAAGAGACTCTCAGGGTCTCGCATGTTCTAATGAGGAGTTTGGATCTGATCCTGAGCCGTGAGGAGCCTCATCAGAAGATTTGCACGAGTCATAAAGTTGCCTCGAAACACTTCCTTTCTGTAAGGATGAAAATGTCTTTAAGAAGGTGAGACTCAAGCCAGGGAAACCCATTGGCTTCAGTCAGCGATGGAGCTGGACCGCTGCTGCAGCCTCAGCATCCTTTATCCTTCTGACTTAGACCAGTTTTCCATGCTATGGTCAGCATGGTTTTTAGGTTAGTTGTTTGGGATGCTCATGGTAAGGGTAGATGGAGGACGAGTTGGTGCTTAGATGTGGGTGAATGTTTCAGGAACTCGACTCTTTGTGGTCCCAGTTCCATCTGTACCAAGATCCTAGGAGAATACGGTTGTTCCCGCCTGCCTTGGTTCTTCTTGCCTGATGTTTGGACCCCTGAGAAACCAGAGGCTTTCAAACGTACGGATAATCCTCCCAGCCGTGCCGAGGTCTTCTCAATGGATGTCAAACTACCCTGAAATGTAGCAACTTGTAACAACCACCCTTTGTTCTTGCTCCTGATGCTGCGTGTTGACCACATGGTTTTTCGGGGGAACTGGGATGGCTGGCAGGTCCAAAATAGGTTCACTTACATGACTGGTAGTTGGCAATGGTCTCTGGCTGGGAGCTCAGTTGGGCCCCTCAGTTGTCCTCATGGGCCTTTCCACAAGGTTGCTTGGGCTTCCTCAGAGCATGGCAGCTGGTTTTCAAGACGGAATGTTCCAAGAGGAAGAAAGCAGAAACTGCCAGTCCTTGTAAAGTCTGGGGCTTTAGAAGTCCGTGAGTGTTACTTCTACTGCATTCTTTTGATCACAATCACAGGGCCAGCCTAGATCCAAAAGAAGGGGAAATAAATTCTCCATCTCACTGGGAGGGCAACATGTGCGTACAAGAAGTGGGAGAATTGATGGAGGCCATCTTTGGAGTCTCTACCATATGGCAGAACACATTTTATAGTCTTCAATTCCTGCGGGAAATACATGCTTCCTTCCGTTGCAAATGTTATACTTCTTCTTATCCATTGATCTTCACTAGCTGCTGACATTGTTAGAAGCAGAACGATAGAGGGATAAAGTGGAAAGTCACCTTAGAGAGATTAATACAGTTCTAAAAGCTCCTAGGAAAATCTATTCAGAATTCCCAGCTAGGGCCAGAACCACGGACTTCCACACGCCTTTTCAGTCAAATTATCACCTCCTTTATTCGTTTTACTTATTCAGGCGTCATTTCACATGAAGGAAGTTCTCCTAGGTCCCCAAGTTTTGAAAGCCATGCACTGAGTCCAGTGCTATATGCAAAATATAAATTCCACCTGTACTGTCTCTGACAAGAGCTCATGTAGTTGATGCCTAGATATTTCTGGAAGTGGGGGGCTCCCTATGAAGAGAAACCCACTCCTTGGTTAGAGATGTTTTCTGTGATACCAAGGGAAAAATCACTTCCCCACACCTTCCAACCATGGCTCATTCTAGGGTCCTTTGAGACCTCCAAATTAGCCTGCTTTCCCATCGCAGAGATGTCTCATCACAAATTTCCATGATAACGCCCAGTGCAATATACAATATATCTGCATAAGCTGCTGGTGTGAGTGTTGCCTATTTATTCCTCATGCTTTGTGAGTTGATGTAGAAATATGATTTTGCCTTTCCTTCATTCCTAATTATTTTTCTTCCAGAACATTCTATTCCACATATCCTCTGTGGTTCAGAAACCGTCAGAGGGAGAGGTAACCCCATGTTGCCATAGTGACCTGACTCCACTGTGTGTGTTAGACCAAGGTTTCTCAATCTTTGCACTATTGACATTTTGGGCTGGATAGTTCTTTGTTCTGTGTGGAGCTGTTCTGTTCATTAGTGGATGTCTGGTAGCATGTTTGGTCTCTACCCCCCAGACCCCAGGGACCACCAGAAATGTCTCCAGACATTGCCCAATGTCCCCTGGGGGGACAAATTGCCCTCAGTTGAAAACCACTAGCTTAGCATGATAGAACTTTCTGACTCTCCTAACCATCCAATACGGATATACTTGGTCAATGGGCAGCTTTCTTCCACAAGGTGATAAGAGAGATCCAGTCTTCTTGCATCTCTGATTCTTCTATCCCTTAGGACCTTGGAATCCCTGGTTCCAGCCAGTGATGGGGAAAGAGAAAGAAGGCACACCCCCTTGGCCCAGAAGTGACACGTCATAGCCTTTCACGTTTCATAAGCGAGAGCTAGTCACATGGCCTCATCCAGATGCAGAGGGTTCTGGGAAATGTAGTCCATGTAGGCTGCCATTTTTTAGTGGCAACGCCATGCTTTGGAAGGGGAAGCATGCCTTTTGTTGCAGCGTTAGCCAACTCTGCCTCATGTTCATTCTCTATTCCACAGACATTGATGAGTGCCTTAATAAGCCATGCCTTTCCAATGCAAGATGCACCAACACCCCCGGGAGCTACTTTTGTACCTGCCACCCTGGCTTTGCACCCGGCAATGGACAGCTGAACTCCACAGACCAAGAAACAGAATGTAGAGGTGAGCAGAGGGTTTGCTGGACATCCCTGGAAAGAAGTATCTCCTTGTCCCTCTGGGTTGCTTGATCTTCTCAAGTTCTTTGCAGATATTGATGAGTGCCTCCAAGATCCATCACCGTGCGGTCCCAATTCCATCTGCACCAATGCCCTGGGCTCCTACAGCTGTAGCTGCATTGTGGGCTTTCATCCCAATCCGGAAGGCTCCTGGATATATGGCAACTTCAGCTGCGAAAGTAATACTCTCCTTGTGTGTCTTGGCAATGGACTCTGTGTCTTGCTTTGGTTGTAAAATCCTCACTGTACCCAACCTCTGGCTCCTCCTCTTACTTTCACCTCATTCATTCTCTCTTTTTGATCCATTCATTAATATACTCATTTGATAAATTATTTTTGAAGCATTAATTAATCAGTTAATTAATTAATTAACTAATCAAACAGGCCCCTGCACTAGCTACTGAGGATTCAATCCTGGATGTAATGTCAATGATACTTGCCCTCATATAGCTTATAGTCTATGGAAGGAAATAGAGAACACATACATAACTATTTAATAATTGAAAAATCATAGTGCCCTTTGGAGTGACTCATAGGATATTTAATATGCTCCAGGCAAGTGAATTTAAGCTGAAGCTTGAAAGAAGAGTACAAATTATCCAGATGAAGAGTGGAGATCACAGTGTGCTAGGTTACAGTATGTGCAAAGGCCCTGAGGCTAACGCAGAATGAGTGCTAGGGGAAATGTCATTAGCTGCATCTGAGCATGTGGGCAGAAGTCAGATTCTGCAGGAACTTGCGTGTCCTGTGAAGGGTTTTGGAGTCTTTTTGCCAAGAGCAGTGGGGAACTGTGAAAGGTTTACATTTTAAAAATTGTGGATTATCTGATACATTAAAAATGTAAGTAATTTATACAGAGGCAATGAAGTGTAATAAAATGAATATGTCCGAGGCACTCGCCAGCATAAGAACTAGACCATCACCAATGCCACTGCATTTTCTGCATGTTCCTTCTCTGCTGGTATCCTTGTCTTCTCCCCAGAGGGAACCACTTGCAACTTTGTATTTATAATTCCCCTAGTTAAAAAAAGTTCGCCCTATGCATGCGTTCCTAAACAACACCTTGCTTAGTTTCGTCTACATTGGAGCTTTATAAAAATGGTATACTATGTATAATGTTTTTTTAAATTGAGATATAATTGATATATAACATTATATTAGTTTCAGGTGTATAACATAATGATTTGATATTTGGATATATTGCAAAATAATCACAATAAGTCCAGTTAACATCTGTCACCCCACATAGTTACAAAATTTTTTTTTCTTGTGATGAGAACTTTTAAGATCTACTCTCTTAGCAACTTTCAAATATGCAATCCAGTGTTATCAACTGTAAGCACCATGCTTTACATTGCATCCCCCGGACTTATTTAATTTATAACTTTTGACTCCCTTCACCCATTTACCCATCCCCCACCCCAGCCTCTGGAAACTGCCAATCTGTTCTCTGTATCTATGAGCTTGCTTTTTTTTCCCTTTTAAGATTCCACACGTAAGTGAGATCATACGGTTTTTTTCTGACTTGCTCTTTTCACTCTGTATTACCTGTCTCAGAGTCCCTGATGTCGTAGTGTGTAGCTTCAGTTTGTTCATTGCTGCTGCTGTATAATATGGCAAGGAATGGATTTTAAGCAAGGGGTGATAAAATCAGACTTGCCTTCTAATCGTATCTTGCTGTGGTTGAAGTTTGATTTGGTTGCTTTTGTTTTCTTCCTAGGGGCTCCCTTCAAGTGTAAAGAAGATGTGTTAGCCAGAAATAAGCAGGTCCATCTATGCCAAACGAAAACAGCAGTGGAGCCTGAAGATGTAAGTATTTTTGAAGGTTCCTAGCTCTTGACGTGGTCCTAGAAGCCACTTAGGTAAGATGCTGTTTTGCAGTTTTAACAAAGGCAAAAGTAACAGTGGCCCAAACCAGATAGCAGTTTATTTCTCTCTTTGTAACAGTTTGAGTTTAAGCTGCTGAGGGCTGATGTGACGGCTCCAGAACGCTCTGCCGTCATCAACACAAGACTCCCTCATTGTGGTCCAGGATGGCTGCTCCAGCCCCAGCCATCACGTTCTGCATCCCAGCTGGTGGGCAGGGGGAAGGGGAAGTGAAACGCACCGTCCTTCTCTGTGAAAATATGACCCAGTATCACTTCTGCTTTCACCTCATTGGCCAGAAATTAGGCACATGGTCACACGAGCTACAAGGAAAGTTGGTAAGGGAGGCCATCTTTCCATCTAAAACCTGGGGATTCTTTTACCAAAAGAAGAAAGGATGTTGGGGGTCTCATTACCAGTGAAGGTGTTGCTGCTGCATCTGTGTGATCTGGGGCAGGTGATT
Organism: Equus asinus; assembly: GCF_041296235.1. NCBI lineage: Eukaryota > Metazoa > Chordata > Mammalia > Perissodactyla > Equidae > Equus > Equus asinus. The sequence continues at coordinate 16,423,823 of NC_091809.1, forward strand.
CATAGCTGCCACACCAGGAGGAATTTGGACGTCTGGTTCTCTAATGAAGTCATTCCAGTGTAAATGCTCCATGAGCATCTTCAGGAATTGGTGTCACTATTTTAAAAATAAGCTTGTAAATAAGCTTTGGAATTTGCATGCACTACAGAGCATTATCAGGTTTTTAAAAAATTGCAGTGAAGTATACATGAAAAATTCAGCATTTTAAAGTGTACAGTTCAGTGGCATTTAGTACTCACAGTGATGTGTAACCACCACCTCTGTCTATCTCCAAAAGCTTTTCATCACCCCCAAAGGAAACCCTCTACCCGTTAGTGGCTACTGTCCGTTCCCCTCCTACTCCCCACCCCCAGTAAATGACAATCTACTTTCTGTCTCCGTAGATTTGTCTCTTCTGGACATTTCATATAAATGGAATCATACACTATGTGGCCTTCTGTGTCTAGCTCCTTTCACTGGGCATCACGTTTTCAAGGTTCATCCATGTTGTAACTTGTATCAATGCTCCATTCCTTTTTATGGCTGAATACTATTCCATGTAGACCACTATTTTTTTCACGCATTTCCCCATCTCTTTACCCCACTAGACAGTTTTGCTGTCTGTTTCCTTTTGTTGTTTATGGAAGAGAAAGTTTCTGTGGTTCCAATTTTGATCAAGTGGTGAATTTTTATTTCCCTCAGAATTCGAGAGACTCGTGACACCTCAGGAATTCAGAATCGCTCCATGTGGGGGGGCTCGATGGCCCAGTTTGTACCTTACGTGCTTGGGGGGTAGAGTGATCAATACTCACGAATGCTCTTTCCTCTGGGGCACAGGTTGCCTTTTGCACACAGTTGAATGCCGTCCTCAGCATGCTGGACGATGCCTGTGAAAACACATCTGCCGTTGTTTCTCTGAAGGTAATGGAGGGGTCTTCATAATTATGTTTTGAGGTTCAAGCATCTTGGGGCACACTTTGCGAGCAGAAAGTCCTCTTTATAATTAACAGATTGCGCATTAGTATTTAATTTATTACGGTTGTAGGGTTTTAAAAATTAACACACGGTAAAATTGCCCTTTTCTTTACCATCCCATGAGTTTTATCGCGTGAATAGATTTATACAACCACCACCACAATCAGAATACAGAACGTTCTATCTCCCAAAAAACTCGCTTGGGCTTTCTGTTTATAGTAAGACGCTGCCTCCAGCACCAGCCCCTGAAAATCCCTGATTTGTTCTCTGTCCTTACAGCTTTGTCCCTTCAAGAATGTGATCTAAATGGAATCCCACAAAATGTGGCCTTTTGAGTGCTTGGTTCACTCAGCATAATGTCTTCAAGATCCATCAATGTTGTGTTTATCAAGAGTCCCATTCCTTTTTGGGGGTAACCGTTCATGACATTTAGCACATTTAGAGTGTCATGCAACCATCATCACTGTCTAGTTCCAGAACATTTTCATCACCCCAAAAGGAAATGCCCTACCCATGAAGCAGCCTCGCCTCATCCCTCTCTCATCAGCAACCCGTTCTCTTGGTGGGAGAGAGAGAACAGTTGCTGTTTCACGGATGAGAGAGAGAGAGACAGCAAGCGCACCTTTCCTTGCAGGATATGGCTGAGAACATTTCTTCCGTGCTTGAGCAAACGTCCACCTCGTCCAACCTCACCAGAGAAGCAACATCCACCCTGGCCGTAGTCTTACTGGAGAGCGTGAAAAGAACCACGCTGGCAGCTTTCCTGAATCCCTCGGGCAATGTCAGTCAGACTATTCGGACGGAACACTTAGGTAGGCTATATCCTTCATGGCAAGGTCACGCCTGGGTGCTGATTTTGATGGGTGACTTGGGCAGTGTGATTCTCCATACACCATCTTCCCGACTGTTTCAAACCTCTGAACTCACACAAAGCAAGCCTATCATAGGAATGACATCTCCCATTTATTGATTGCCTGGCATTGTGTTAAACCTTTTCTTTCTTTCTTTTTTTTTTTTTTTTGGTGAGGAAGACTGGCCCTGATCTAATGTCTGTTGCCAATCTTCCTCTATTTTGTATGTGGGACACTGCCACAGAGTGGCTTGATGAGCAGAGTGTAGGTCTGTGCCCAGGAACTGAGCCAGCCATGCCCGGGCTGCCAAAGTGGAGCATGGGAACTTAACCACTATGCCACCAGGCTGGCCTCCACACTGTGTTAAGAGTGTGTTGCCAGGCACTGTTTGTAGGGTGTCATTAATTCATTCAACAAGTATTTTTTGGCTGTCTACTGTGTGCTGGGTGTTAAGACATGACAGTCATTTGCTGTGTTCAGATATTTCCAGCTCTTTCTTCTGGGCCCGTGGTGTGATTGTACTGCCAGGCTTGGGGTCAGGCAGGATTTTGTGATGAGTTTAGGCCAGTGAATTGTGAATGGAGTACCTTCCAGAGACTTCTCTCCCTCTTCCCTAGGGACGGGCAGTGTTTCAGATCACAGTTTCTCCATCTGCGTGGGTCCCAGGGCAAGGATAACACAGAGCAGGGCCCCAAGTCCATTCATGATGGACACAAAGCATTAATGAGAAATTGATAATTATTTCTAATCCGCTAAGATTTGGGGCTGTTTGTTACTGCTGCCTGACCGATCCTCTCCTGACTGATACGGCTCTGGCTCTCCCATCCTGAACGTGCTTGATGGGTGCCTGCATGGAAATATTGAGTACCATATGCCAAGTGGAGGAGCATCCCACTCCTGGTACTTGCTCCCTGCTAGGAAGTTCCATCCTAATAGATGCCCAGGAAGTTGAGAGGTGGAAATAGCGTATTTGTTAAAGTTCCACCAGTAGTGAACAAAATTGTCCTCGTGAATCTTATATTTTAGAGATAGATATCTGGCATACCAGATCAGGCTAGCTGTGCTGAGAAACACACAGCAGGCTAAGGAGGCTCGAGATGATCAAGATTAGGAGGAGCGTTGCTATCTTATACAGTGCGGTTAGGGGAAGTCTCATTGGGGTTGGGACCTCAGGTAAGGGAGCCGTGGAAATATTTGGAGAAAGAGTAAGGGTGGGAATACTTGGTGAGTTCAAGGAAGAATGAGGAGTCCAAGGTGGCTGGAGTGGGGCAGAGGATGGTGAAAGCTGCAGGAGAAGGGGTGAGGAAAGAAAGGGAGAGGCAGATTTTGTACACAAATGTAGGGACTCAAGACTTTATTTGAGGTAAGAAGGCAGAGCAGGATCAGAGAGTTCGAGAACAGGCATGGCATTATCTGGCTTGTATTTTTAAAGGGTGCCTCTGGTAGAATTATCTATTTTGTTTTCATGAAGAGTCCTGTAATTATTGCCACGTTGCAGGTGAGGAATCTGAGGCTCAGAGAGGTTGAGTCATTGCTCAGGTTGGCACAGCTGGTGAGCGGCAGAGCTGGGTTTCCTAGTTACCTCCGTCTGACTGCAGAATCCAAATCTTCGTCCACCATACTGGGCTTGCCCTGGTCCCTTCCTAATTCCTTTAGCTTTGGAAAACATGTCTAAATTTGGAGTATCCAGAGAGTTGTGACTGTGTCGCCTTCTATCACTGTTGACTTCAACCCCATCTCTTCCTGATGCATCCCCTAGGATGTGAGAGCTCACTCTTATGGCTCCACCTGGGTTTCTCATGTGTTTGGTGCTACCATCCTCAACCTTTCACCAAGGGGCTCAAGATGTTTCCCATGATGATCCAGCCTTTCCGTTCTTCCCTTTGCTGGCAATTATACATGCTTACCTTTCTTGGACAGGACCCACTTTCTGGGTGACTGCATGCAAACTCTCCCTTTCTCTTTTTAGATGTTAATAGCAGAGTTATCAAGAACGAATGCTCTGAAGGGAACATGGCCTTTAGCTTGAAAGCCAAAGGGGATAAGATGACGATTTCATGCTCCACAATTAAAGAATCTGGATCCACAGGTACAGACCCACTCCGGAGAATCAGGGTGGGTAGTTATGGTACACTCAGTCAACAAACACTTATCGATCGCCTCTTAAGTGCCAAGACCTGTGCCAGGTGGTGGGGAAATCAATGATGGGAGAGGCAGAAATGGCCTCAGGAAAGTTTCCCACCTGCTAGGAAAGGCAGACATTGAATAAATAATCTCGCAGTACCGGAGTATTGAAAGCTTACCTATCTAATACAGCAGCCACTGGCCACTTTTGTCATTCAGCACTTGAAATGTGGCCAGGTTGTGAATTTAAAATACCTACCAGATTTCAAAGACTTGGTCCAAAAAAAAAATGGAGGAAGTAAAATAGCTCACTCATAATTTTTTCTATTGATCACGTGTTGAAACGATACTATTTTGCGTGTATTGAATTAATATATTATTAAAACGAATGTTACCTGTTTTCTACTCTAAAATGTGGCTATTAGAAAATTTAAAATTGCGTATGTGGCTCATAGTATATTTCTAGCAGACAGTGCTGATCTGTCTCAGGGGTTGGGAAACTTTTCCTGTAGAGGGCCGCTTTGTAAATATTTTAGGCTTTGAGGGCAACACAATTTCTGTCGCAACCATTCGACCCTGCCGTCCATCATCGTGCAAAAGCATTCATCAGCGGCGTGTAAATGAATGGGTGTGGCTGTGTTGAAATAGAGCTTTTATTAAAAAAAAAAAAACCATGCCATGGTAAGATAAGCCTGTAGGTCACTGTCCGCCTTTCCTGATCTACATGCTGTGTGGGAGGCACAGCGAGCAGACCTGGGGCACATCCCTGGAGACCACCAACATTGAAAGGGGAAGCCCGCCAAAGACACTGAACAAAAATGACCGTCAATGTTGGAGGGGAATTTCTTTTCCACTGTTGAGTTGAATCGTCCTTTAAAAACCCAAATTCAAATTTATTTGTAAATGTAGCTAAGATTTCTCCAAGTGATAGCACCACACGATTTTTTTCCTATGGTTCTGGAGAGGGTCACCAATCGGAAGCCCACAGGTATTTCAATCCTCAGAGCGGGCTAGTGAAGATTCAGGAATGCATGGGATATTAAAGTGTGTATACTAGTAACTACTGAGCAAATGATTCCCTCTTTTTTTTTTTTTTTTTTTTTTTGCATTTGGGGGAAATTGCAGAGATCAGTGGGGTGGCTTTTGTCTCCTTTGCGGGTATGGAGTCTCTTTTGAACGAGAGCTTCTTCCGAGACTCTCAGACGCCCGTGGCCAACTCCAAGAGGAAGCTGAAGATTAATTCTCGTGTCATCGGGGGCATGCTGACAGGGAAGAAGAAAGACGGCTTCTCTGAGGCAGTCAACTACACTCTGGAGCACCTTGAGGTTTGTGAAGAGGTTTCTACTGTGCCCCCATCTATCTATTGGGGACTCCCCATCTCCTAGGGGGCTTAACTCTCTTTTTTTTTTTTAATTGAGGCAACACTGGTTTAAAACATTATAAAAATTTCAAGTGTGCATCATTCTATTTCAATTTCTGTATAGAATACATCATGTTCACCATCCAAAGACTAATTACCTTCCATCATGGCACTCATGTGCCCTGTCACTCCGTTTTTCCTCCTCCCTCCCCACTTCCCCTCTGGTAACCACCAGTCTAATCTCTGTATCTATATGTTTGTCGGTGGTGGTGGTTATTCTTATCTTCTACTTATGGGTGAAATCATATGGTATTTGACCTTCTCCATCTGACTTATTTCACTTAGCATAATACCCTGGAGGTCCATCTGTGTTGTTGCAAAAGGCAAGATTTCATCTTTTTTTTTTTTTTTTTTTTGAGGAAGATTAGCCCTGAGCTAACATCTGCTGCCAATCCTCCTGTTTTTTGCTGAGGAAGACTGGCTCTGAGCTAACATCCGTGCCCATCTTCTTCTACTTTATGTGTGGGGAGCCTACCACAGTGTGGTTTGACAAGCGGTGCGTAGGTCCACACCCAGGATCTGAACCAGTGAACCCTGGGCCGCCGAAGTGGAACGTGCGAACTTAACCACTGCACCACCGGCCTGGCCCCATAACTCTCATTTTTAATGGGGACCTGTTAAGGTAGCAAGCTTCCACAGTTTCTAGCAACTTAAGCCAGTCTTCAGAATCCACCTCTAGAAGAATAAACTCTCCTATTTCTCTGTGGCATTCTTCCACTCATCAATGGGCAAGATTTAGGTTAAACTAAGTAACATTGATGTACATACATTTACAGAGACATTAGCTGCATTAGCTACAGCCAAGTCAGCGATAGAGACAGATCTGGCATGCAAGACTTTTCTTTTCTTCACTGCATGATGAAATATCAGCATTTCTCTCCATTCCGTACAGAAGATACCTGCATCTCTTGCCCCAAATGACTCTTGGGGTTGGTCACATTGAGTCCGTTCAAGAGGGATTCTCAGGTGACCAAGACCTTTGATTTTTCAGCCAAAGAAGAAGACTGAGAGCCCCATGTGTGTTTCCTGGACCACTGATGAGGAGGGCGGTAGGTGGGTCCCGTCTGGCTGTGAGATCATTGAAGTTTCCGAGACACATACCGTCTGCCGCTGTAAACGAATGGCGAACCTGGCCATCATCATGGCTTCTGGGGAGCTCACGGTCAGTACTGGTGCTCTGTGCTCTGTCTCTTGAAATCCAATGGGGGAAACGTTGACTACACACTTGTCGTGTGCCTCTCATGGCATTGAGTGTTTGGGGAGGGAGTCAAGGAAGACAGAAGGGGTGTGCGCTAGACCTCTGCCCTTGGAGAGTTCATGGTCAAGTTGGGAAGCCATGACCCTCATGTATCAAGTGGGAAATGACCCTAAACAGGTACAGCTCAATAACTATCACAGACTCTATTCACTGAGCACAGATCTTGTGCCGGACCCTTTATTTGAAGTGTTTTTAGACCCATTTCCCAGGATCGGATGCTGAGGCTCAGCAGCCTGCCTGGTCGTGACGCTGGTAACTGGTGGAGATGGGACTTGAACCCACAACAGGCCAGCTCCAGAGGTCTCTTTCCACCAAACCATACAAATGGAGCAAAAGGTTGTGCTGTGGGAATTCAGCCATGTTTCAGTGAGAGCCGGTGATGGATCGGGGGAGAAACGAAGTACACAGTGAGCCTTGGCAACCAGGTAGACTTTGTAGAGAGGGAAGACATCCTCATTAGTGCTGTGGTGAGCTTCCTTACCTCTCATGCAAGATCTGAGGTTAATTCCCTACGAGGGAGGCCCTAACTGCTATTTGGAGGAGTATGTAGCTTAGGACATAACTGGATCCAGAGCAAGACTTGCTTAGTTTCAAGTCCCATCTCTATCACTTCCTAGCTGTGTTTCCTTGAGCAAGTCGCTCACCCTCTCTGAGCTGAGTCCAATTCTCTCATCTCAAAAATGAGAACAAGAAAAAAATAACGATGACAGCTAACACTTAACAG